>NC_091440.1:73323834-73662785 GCF_964237555.1 Oryctolagus cuniculus | reverse complement strand
CAGAGATCCTTCATGGAGAACATTTTTTGCCGCAATGTCTTGGCTTTCCATGCCTGAAATACTCTCATGTGGGCCAGTGCTGTGGCGTAGTGGGTAAAGCTACTGCCTGCAGTGCTGGCATCCTTTATAGGCGCCCATTCAAGTCCTGGCTCCTCCACTTCTGATCCAGTTCTCTGTTATGGCCTGGGAAAGCCAAGTAGAAGATGGCCTAAGTCCTTGAGCCCCTGCACCTGCCTGGGTGACCCGGAAGAAGCTCCTGGCTCCTGATTTCAGATTGGCTCAGCTCCAGCCTTTGCAGTCAATTGGGGAGTGAACCAGCAGATTAAAGACACTTCTCTCTCTCTCTCTCTCTCTCTCTCTCTCTCTCTCTGCCTCGCCTTCTCTCTCTGTGTAACTCTTTCAAGTAAATAAATAAATCTTTAATAAAATACTCTTATGGACTTTTCAGCCAGACCAGGAAGCCTTGACTTAACAATACTGTCAGCTTACAAAGGAGTTGTTGGGAGATAGTTCCATACTAAATGAAGGAACATCTCTACCAAGATGTTGTCAGGGAGTAGTAGTCTATAGATAGTTCCCTGGAGAACATAGACCTCACACAGGGGAAAGAAGGAGCCATTATAGACCCTGGAGTCAGAAACTATCTGGGAACAGCATAGTCTTTTAGTATCTGGGAAGGCAGCCTGCCTGTGATGCCCCTGCAAGGAGAGGGCTGGGGAATTAACTTTACTTGTTAGCTGACACAACTGGTCTGTTTGCTTGGGGTGTCACCGAATAATTAGCTTTAGGTAGGGGTTGCTTAAAGGAAAGTTTTATTTATGGGTGACAGATGAAGGAGACAGTAGGAAGATATAGATCCCTAAATAAATTGCCTTAACAGGAATGCTGGGACTTTTATAGCAAGGGTTGAGGGAGTGTCCAGGATGTGGAAGATGGTAAAGGTAGGGCCCATCCTGCTTGCAACATATATCTTCACATTATTTGCTCAAAACTCTGACTCAAATGGGTTTCTTGTGGCTTTAACTATTCCTTGTTTGTGGGGGTCTGGCCTCTCTGAGTATAATACTGCAAGATAGGCTTTCCTGGAGCATCCTCTGAAAAAGGAAACTGTTTCAGGTTCTCTGTCCATGGTCCAGGATTGTCCACCTCTTGTCTAAAACTTACACTCTCCCTCTCCCTCTCTCCCTCTCTCCCTCTCTCCCTCTCACTCTCTCCCTCTCACTCTCCCTCTCTCCCTCTCACTCTCCCTCTCTCCCTGTCCCTCTCTCTCTCTCTCTCTCTTCCTCCTTCCCTCCCTCCCTCCCCCTCTCCCTCTCTCTTTCCCTCCTTCCCTCTCTCATCTCCTGAGTTTGTTACACATTGGCCAAACCTAACCTTCTAGAAGCCAGGGAATGTGGAAAGAATCATTGTCCTACATTCCCCACCCAACTTCCTGGAATTGACATTTTATGAAAAAAAGGAGGTTATAAATATGTAGAGCAAATAAGGGAAAAAATCCAATACAGATGTATGGGCAGTAAACATGAAGCTGTACTTAAAAAAATAAAGCTGCTCTTCAAAAGTTTAGAGTATCTAAGGATCAATCCCATTTAACCTGTGATCTTTCAGAGATACATACGTCTCAGGTTAAAATTTCAAGGCAACTTTATTTATGATATTTAAAAATCCAAGGAAAGAATATGTAGAATAAAATAAACTGTTTAAAACTACTGCATGTTTGGGGCTGGCGCTGTGGCACAGCGGGTTAATGCCCTGGCTTGAAGCGTCGGCATTCCATATGAGCGCCAGTTTGAGACCTGGCTGTTCCACTTCCGATCCAGTTCTCTGCTATGGCCTAGGTAAGCAGTAGAAGATGGCCCAAGTCCTTGGGTCCCTGAACCCAAATGGGAGACCTGAAAGAAGCTCCTGGCTCCTGGCTTCGGATTGGCACAGCTCCAGCCGTTGCGGCCAATTGGGGATTGAACCATCGGATGGAAGACCTCTCTTTCTCTCTTTCTCTCTCTCTCTCTCTCTTTCTCTCTCTCTGCCTCTCCTCTCTCTGTGTAACTCTGCCTTTCAAATAAATAAATAAATCTTAAAAAAAACTACTGCATTCTAATTAGATTAGAAATTTTCTTTCAAAATTTCTCCTGAATCTCAAATATTAGTTAGCTTTGAATCATAAAAAATACCAGATGAATGACTCACTTCAGATACCAATACTGATGGATTAGAATCCACTTACTAGCACCTAAGAATCTGGGGATTTTTGAGTCATTTTATAATAAAATACTTCTAAAATACTACTATATATACTATATTATAATAAAAGACTTCTATGAGATACTCAGCAGACTCATAGAAGAGCAGATGTCCTAAATAGCACTCTGGCCTCAGAATCAGCCCTAAAGGCATTCCGATCTGGCTGAAAAGCCCATGAGAGTATTTCAGGCATGGAAAGCCAAGACACTCTGGCAAAAGATCTCTGTGAGTGAGATCCCAGTGGAAAGAACAGGTCTTCAAAGAAGGAGGTACCTTTCTCTGAAGGGAGGAGAGAACCTCCACTTTGACTATGACCTTGTCTAAACAAGATAAGAGTCGGAGAACTCAGAGGGCTTCCATAGCCTTGGAAACTCATGACTGGAGCATAGGGAGACTACTGATGCCATAGACAGGAGTGTCAATTGGTAAAGTCAACAACAGGAGTCACTGTGCACTTACCCCTCATGTAGGATCACTGTCCTTAATGTGCTGTGCATTGAGATTTAATGCTAATAACGAGTACTCAAACAATATATTTCACTTTGTGTTTCTATGGGGGTGCAAACTGTTCAAATCTCTACTTAATGTATACTAAACTGATCCTCTGTAAAAAAAAAAAAAGAAAGAAAAAAAAAGAAAGAAAGAAATTATCAACTCCCAACTTGACTCTCACTGGGATTAAACATGACAATAGGTCTGATCTGATTTCATCATCATTTAAAAAAGAAATCATCTATTATTTTTCACTTTATGTTTCTGTGTGGGAGCAAACTGTTGAAATCCTTACTTAATGTATACTAAGCTGATCTTCTGTATATTAAGATAATCGAAAATTAATCTTGATGTGAATGGAAGGGGAGGGGGAATGGGAAATGGGAGGGTTGTGGGTGGGAGGGACGGTATGGGGGGGAAGCCATTGTAATCCATAAATCGTACTTTGGAAATTTATATTCATTAAATAAAAGTTAAAAAAAATAAAAGACTTCTAAAAATATAATGTGTTCAAGAATATGGATAACATAATAAAAAATTTGGTTGCTGAATTATTTTTAGTATATCACATTTAGATGACATGGTCAGCATTTGGTGTTTTCCAGAGATGATATTTGTTCTGCATTTGCTTTTGCTTCTATAGTGAAATTATTGATAAAGTAATGAAACAAAGAGATATTGTTTATAATTGTATGCCCTTGTGCAGTAATTCCCATGCTCTTTTGTCTTTTTCCATCAGCAATTTTATCTAACAAGTTTCTCCAAATTAGAAATAAAGAATCCCACATTTTCAGAAAAGGTCATATTTTATAAATATCATTACTGTGTTTATCATTTATTGTAAATAGTAAGCCTGTGAAAAATTGTAGCAGAAAATGTTAAGGAATTTAAACAAGCAAGACTATTCTTTTATTGTTAAAATTTTTATCATATGGTTGAGTATACAGTTTACTACTTTAGTAAACCTAAAAGATGCTCAATAAAAAACATTGCAATTAATAGGTTTAGGTAAAATTCTACAACTTCAAGTGGGTGATTCATTATAAAGGTGTTGTCATGTGGTATGGAAATAAAGTGCAGAAGATAAATCAAGGACGTGATTGGCCACAAGAAATGGAAAAGAGTAGAAGGCACATGCATATTGCACAGCAATCAGGGTCATCAGGAAACTGGACAACCAAAAGATTTGTTGTGCACCTGGGAAGCAAGGTATACAAGAAGTTTTTAACCAAACTGACAATGAGTACATTAAAAGTAGTAGATCCCTGGAAGCCAGAGTAGCTTAGAAGGGTGTGATATGCCTCAGACATGATGACAGGCAGGTATTGACATTGTGAGCTAATTCTGTGCCTCATCTAGCCTCCAGAAGGTTATAAAACTTCTGGTGACACTGTGCTGCTGGATCCTGGAGGTACTTGGAAGCTCCACCACGTGCTATGATTTAGTTCTTTAAAAAATGCTTTTGTTAGATATTCACAACCATTTCTCTTTTTTTGTAAAGATTTATTTATTTATTTATTTGAAAGAGTTACAGAGAGAGAGAAGGAAAAGCAGAGAGAGGTCTTCCATCCGCTGTTTCACTCCCCAACTGGCCACAACCTCTGAAGCTGTGCAGATCCAAAGCCAGGATCCAGGAGCTTCTTCCGGGTCTCCCACAGGAGTGCATGGGCCTAATTAATTGGGCCATCTTCTACTGCTTTACTGGACCATAGCAGAAAGCTGGATAGGAAATGGAACAGCTGGGACTTGAACTGGCGTCCCTATGGGATACCGGCACTGCAGGTGGCGGCTTTACCCACTCTGCTACAGTGCCAGCCCCAACAATTATATGCACTAAAATGTGTTCCACTTCTAGTGTAAGAATGGCTTGATTGAAGTTAACTAGTTGCAAATAGCAGAGTTTTTTAAAATGAAAAAGAAGGGAAAGAGATTTGTTAGCCATGAGTGCACAGAAAAGAATGCCACTTTGAGAAGTATCAGGGACCATTTCTAGCACTGTCCTGGGACTAGATTGGGACTCTGCATCCAGTGCAAGGGGCGTTCTCCAGTGGAGGTGCATGACTTAATTGTGGTAGCTGTTAAGATCATTCAACTAGGGGCTGGCAGTGTGGTGTAGTGGGTAAAGCCGCCACCTGCAGTGATGGCATCCCATATGGGTGCCAGTTTGAGTCCCGGCTGCACTTCCAATCCTGCTCTCTGCTGTGGCCTGGGAAAGTAGTGGAAAATGGCCCAGTTCCTTCGGCCCCTGTACCTGTGTGGGAGACATGGAAGAAGCTCCTTGCTCCTGGCTTCGGATCAACACAGCTCTGGCCATTGTGGCCATCTAGGTAGTAAACCAGAGGATGGAAGACCTTTCTCCCTCTCTCTGCCTCTGCCTCTCTGTAACTCTGCCTTTCAAGAAAATAAATA
The DNA here is from genome assembly GCF_964237555.1 of Oryctolagus cuniculus. Lineage (NCBI taxonomy): Eukaryota > Metazoa > Chordata > Mammalia > Lagomorpha > Leporidae > Oryctolagus > Oryctolagus cuniculus. Next base: position 73,657,643 of record NC_091440.1, on the reverse strand, counting down.
AATCTTAAAAAAAAAGATCGCTCAGCTGGGTCCCTTTACATGACTTTCATCTCATTAAGCCTCTCTCTGATAATAATTGGGCTTTGTTTGTACATTGTTTTGGGAGAGCACATGAACAAACAGGAGGATCTGATCTGTTCACTTGCTGAGTGTTACACTGCAAACTAATAGATTTCCATTGTGTTTTCACATGAGTGACTGGGAATCCATTTAATGTGACACTTCTCCAGAGAGAAAGGTCTACTTTTATTGTTCTGACTGGGTTTCTAAGTGAGCGGGACCCAGGGTGACTAGTGATGAGTCCACTGAGATCATCAAGGTTGTGGTGTCTTCAGGGGACCTCACAGGGCAATCTTTGCTTTTCTGTTCAAGCCATAACGGGAAGTCTAATAAGACTAACTTCTACAAGCCTCACCCATTGGGTTTGTTACTGATACACCTGGTGCAGTTAAATTTGCTTACTTATCTGCATCTCAGTCCACAATAAGTCTAGAAAGTGGAATGTTTGGGATAATGTTCAATATAAAACCTTCATATGAATTCATTAACAGAAAGGATAAGAGCTCAAGGCTATAAAGACTAGATTTTTCTCCTTTTTTTTTTCTTTGGGAGGATTACTATGTAACAAATTACTTCTGCCCTGAAACTAGTGCTGCAGCACAGTGGGCTAAGCCACTGGCCGCAATGCTGGTATCCATATGAGCACTAGTTCAAGTTCTAGCTGTTTTTCTTTCAATCCAGCTCCCTACTAATGTGCCTAGGAAAGCAGTGGATGATGGCACTAGTACTTGGGAGAGCACATGAACAAACAGGAACATGAACAAACATGTCACCAACGTGGGAGACCTGGATGGAGTTACAGGCTCCTGGATTTTGGTGTGGCCCAGCCCTGGCAATTTTGGCCATTTGGTGAGTGAACCATCACATAGAGGATTGTGTGTATGTGTGTGTGTGTGTGTATGTGTGTGTGTGTCTCCCTCTCTTTCTATAACTCTGCCTTTTAAATAAATAAAATAAATTTTAAAAATAAACTATCTATGTCCTAATCCATATATGAACTCCGAAGCTAGAATAAGTACTAAGAGTGAATTCTGAGAAGCACTAAGATTGTTGGAAAATAGTGAGTTAAGGAACGATGATAGAAATGGAAATGGAAAGCGCTGTAATCCCTCAGCCGTATACATCAACTTTGAGGCTGAGTGAGATTTTGGCCTTGAGATCTATATGGTACTTCAGCTTCTAACTATAGAGTACAGCCATAAACTGAATCCTGTAGACCCTCTGGGGAAATAGCAGGAAAGCATTCAAACGTAATGCTCATCTAATTATTTATAACTTCTGTACCTCCCAAAAGGATTGCATGGGAATTTGTAATTTATGGTATGGATTTAATAAGAGATAAACCTTGTGACATAAATGTGAAGTGCTGAACCACTTGAATGAAAGAAATTTTATGTCTCCCCTGCTCCCCACAAATATCAGACAAAATCTGTCTTTGAGCAAGCTTTTATAAGATATACACAATGAAATATTAATTTGTGTGTTTTCCCTATTTTCATTAGATTATACAAGAACATTGTCCTGGCCACACAGGTAAGTCAGGTTCATGGTCAATGGTGTTTGTTATTCTCTGATTGGCATCAGCAATGGTCTGACCTGCATGGCTGTCTACTAGGCTCTGAAGTTGAAAGAGAATTGCAGAGACCCCCATAGTGACTTTGTTCTTTGATGCCAGATTCCACCCTGCAGATACTCACTAGGATGTGCACCATCACCTTTTGAACCCTACAACTTATGGAAAGCTGTGCAGGACCTATCCAGATATCTACTACACAGAATGTCCTGATTTGTCTCATAGTCCCAAAGACTTGGGACTGCAGCACCACTGGCTCTTGGCCATCTTCCTTCTTTATTCTTGTGTCAAAATAGACATCTCAATTTTTCTCTCTTATTTAATGTTCATCTCCTTGTTTTTCTTTTCCCAGAGTGCTGAGAAATTGCAAACAAAGGCCTGGAGGGTAAAGGATTCTTTAGAGCTCTAGTCCTTGATATAGAGGCTCTCAAAAAGGCAGTGGGCTTCAATACTCTGTAGGACTTGCTGTGCTTTCTATAAAGAAAAAAAGGAGACATTACTTTCCTGTTTCTTCTTTACTTTAACACTGTATCTGTTGCAACAATACAATCAAGACCCCAAGTTGTTGTTTGTATGTAACAGGACAACAACAAATTACTAGATCCAACAATAAAGGAATGATGGCAAGAAAATGATTAAAAGAATATTAGAAGCTTAAATAAGTGAAAAATTTTGTATTTTTTATTATAGCATAAATTTTTATTTGAGTAGCTCAGCAGCTAGGATGATAAAGGAAATTAAATCGGTTACCTACATCTAGTCTAACAATAGTGGGTAAACGCTTGCCTGCATTGTATTGGTAGACTACCTTTGCCAACTAAGCATTTTCAGTATAAGTTTCACATAGCATAGGAATCTACAAAATTTGACTAAAACATTATTCTTAAGCTTTGTACTTTGGGGATTGCTCAAGTTGCTTTTGGAAATTTTTTTTTCAGTGACTTTTGGATATTCACTTTGGGATTTTTGCATTGCTGTTGTCGCTTCCCCTCTTCGTGGAGGAATGACACAGGACCCTGCGCTTGTTCTTTTGTCTGCTCGGCCCTTCCCGGGTTTGCTGCTGGTTCTTCCCGGGTTGGCTACCGTCCCTTCCACCTCCGTGGAAGGGCGGTTCCCCCTGCCGCTTTCCCCACTTCTGCGGGGGAGCGGCACACCGCCGGCCGGCTCTCTCGGGGGCTGCACAGGTGTTCCTTCAGATAGATGTTCCTGGTGCATGTTGACTCTCTCCTCCTTTATAGTCCTCTTCCACCAATCCCAACTCTGCTACCCACACGCCGAGTACGCTGCTCTCCTCCAATCAGGAGCAGGTCCTGCTGTTTATTGGTTGAACTGGAGGCAGCTGTGTAGAAGCTGTTTCCTCCTCTCCCAGCGCCATATTGTGGGAGAGCAGATGCATAGAATAAGTCTTAATTCGAGTAACAGTCTAGTCCGAGTTGCTCCCCACAGCTGTAACCAATTTCTCTTTCTTGCTCTAACCCAAGGGTTCAAACCCAGTTGGCAGATTTGATAAGAAGCGATCATTGGCCCCTGGTGTTAAGCAGCTACAACACAGATCTGTCATAGTGGAAAGCACTGGATGATCCATCAGAGGAAGCATGCGTGCCCAAGTAAAGGAAGAGCTGAGACCCAGAATGGCCGGAACAACAGCCAGAATCTAGAAAATAAACCAACTTGGGCCAGAGATGAAGGAAGATGAGGAACTCATGCCAAACCAGGATATGGAAATGCAAAGCTAATACTCACACAGGTGCAGGAATGAGGAACCAAATGTGCGAAGGCACGTGGGGAAGAGCTGGCTCAGTGCTTTAGAGCTGACTGAAACCTGAGGAAGGCAATAGAACTCCGGAAGCTGCCGTGTCTCTAGTACTGCCAGGTGCTCTGCTTGTCGATCTTCACTCCTCATGGCAATCTGGACAGTATTATTACCCTGATCTTATCAAAGTATATGGCATGGGTATTGGCTGCTTCACTACAGTAGCCAGTAACATGATATAGTACATATAAGTAGCTTAAGAATAGTGAGAAGAAATCACACAAACATTCAAACTTCAGTCATTAATAGAACCCTAAAAGTGTACAGAGTTACCATTTACTTAGTAGAGAAATTGAAAGTAAAAAGATGGGAGGATCCATTCTACCCTGTTGCTTATTTTTGCATGACATATGTAATTAATATTTACTAGTGTACAAAAGAAGAAAATAATCAAAGAAAAGTAAAATTTCCTTATACAAAAGATGGAATTGTATACTTAGGAAATACAAGGATGGTAACCAAAAATTATGAATGATAATTAAAAGCAGAAAGAGAAATGCATAGAAAATCTGTCATCTTTCCTTATGGTTTTGTTACTTTTTAACCACTGCGCAGATTCCACATGTATGGAATGTGATACTAAAGGGATTAGATTGCAGTAGAAATAGTAGGTTAGATACATTCAAGATACTGTTAGAATGCCACAGTTTTTCAAATTAGTTGGATTGGCTCACTAATTTACTTATTCATTCATTACTTATTTATAAATGAAAACACACTGTGTCGGGAGAATGAGACAACTTCCAAGGTCCCTGCCCCTGTGAAGTTTACAGTCTGCTGGAGGAGTCAACTACATGTGTGTTTTTTTTTTAATTTGTGTTTATTATTTTGAAAAGCAGAGTTACTGGGGGAGGGGAGACACACAAAGAGAAAGAGAGTGAGAGAGAGACAGAAAGAGAGGGAAGATCAAGAGAGATCTCCTATCTGCTGGTTCACTCTCCACATGGACGCAACTGCTGGGGTTGGCAAGGAGCCAGGGGCTTCATCTGGGCTTCCCACATGGGTGCAGAGGCCCAAGCACTTGGGCAATCTTCCATTGTATTCCCAGGCACATTAGCCAGGAGTTGATAAGAAGTGGAGAACACTGGACCAGTGCTCATATAGGATGCTGGTGTTGGAGTTGGTGTATTAACTCACTGTACCACAACACCAGCCCCTACATGTGGTTGTTATAAAGGTTGTGCATGTTCTGATGGGCAAGGACAGGAAGGACACTGCTACTGCTCCCACATAGGTGCAGAGGAGGTTTCCAAGATCATTTTGAGTCATGCAAGAAAAACTGTTTTATTATTTAGAGGTCTGCTACGGTTTGGATAAGTGTGAGTGTCCCCAATTTTGAGATATTAAGAGGTTGAAAACTTAATGCAATTAGTGCTTAGAGGTGGGGACCTTGGAAAGTTTACACTTAGATAAAGAAAGTTTAAGTTTAAATAAGCTCACTAGGGTAGAGCCACTGTGATCAAATATTGGTGGCTTTATCAGAAGAGACAGAAAAATCAGACACACACACACACACACACACACACTCTACTATGTCTCTTGCCATGTGATGTCCTCTTTGGGACTTTGCCAGCAAGAAAGTTATTACCAGATGTGAGCCCTTCAACCTCCAGAATTGTGAGCTAAATAAACTTTTTTTCTCTTATAAATCAACCTATCTCAGGTATTTTGTTGTAGTGATGAAACAGACTAAAATAAGATATATCTCATCTGAAAAATATAAAACCAGCCAACCAGAACAAACCTTGTTTGATGCCCTGTCTTTTTAGGGTAGCTTTGCAAAGAAATGATATCAGTTATTGAGTTTTATTCACCTGACTGGGCTTCAGGTGACATTTGGGTTTTTTAAAAGGACAAGGGTTTGTCATCTTTGAGAAGATGTGAAGGAGTGCTTTTAACATCTGAAGGGGCTCCCTTAAGAGGAGTGACAAAGCTCTAAGCAAGGCAGCATCATTATAGTAAATGTCAAACACTCCAAAGGGACTACTATGGAGAGGACAATATTCCCTGAGCTGAATCAATACAGGATTTAAAGTACAGTCTCCTAACTTGGATATCATCCCTTTTATGGTAGAGCATGCTCTAGCTTTGCATAGCTCTTAGTTAACCAGAATTTAGTGCTTGTCTGCACTACTGTCTTTCTTTAAACATGAGTGGTAATGATTTTTCTTAAATGCTAGGCATGGACAATAGGATCAGATTAGTTGCTTTTGGGTCTCAATCCAGCCTAAGATTGCAACCTGAAAGTAGTCATTTAATCTCTCTGAGCTTCCTCTATTTCCTCAAAACATTTTATTATGAAGATTTTCAAACACAAGGCAAAACTGAAAGACTTTGATGGTGAACATTCATAACCCTAACACCTATATAATTACCATTGACATTTTACTATACTTTATCATATTCCCTATTCATGTCACATTACTCCATTCATCCACTAATCCATCTTAGTTTTCAGTGGATTTCCAAATAAATTCATAACTATTAATATACTTCCCTCTAAATACTTCAGCATATATATAACTACAGTTGAATATTTGCTTATGATTTTTATTTTGATATAAAGTGCACATTTGTTAAAATACACAGATCTTAAGCATACTGTCACTGAACTTTGTCAAATGCATGCCCTTATGTAACCCAATCCCTTATTAAGAAAGTTCTATAGTTGAGCCTCCATTTTTTTCTAAGTTATGAAATTGAATTGAGGGTGTTTGTCTCAGTTATTGTGAGAATAATATGACCTAATGTGGAAAGTGCTCTATAGCTTATAAAATGAGGTCAAGGGTACAATTACTATTTTTGTAATTATAATTAATACAATATTTCTTTGATGTATATTGCTGTTAGATGTAAAGCTAACTCTGAGAGGGTGACAATTTCAGTTGGACTTGTAACCTTAAAGACTGTAAAAGCTATTACTGTCCAAATGCTAATTGTTAAGCAATTTGCACACAAGTGCTCTCACATGATATCAGCATGGCTTCTTATATGACATCTATTGTGGTAGCCTGGGAAACTGTGTTTCTGCTCTGTGTCTGGAATATGTCTGGCAAAGTGGCAATGGCAACATTCCCTCCTATTGATTCAATTAGCTTTTCCGCCTTGCATTTTCCAAGAGATCTGGGTGGCCCAAGATGTTGGCTCTTGATTTACATACATCTTTTAGTCCCATTACAATTTATGAATGTTTGACAAATCAGAGGACTCTAGGTCAGAGAGAGCAATTAGTTTTGTTTTTTTCCTTCACAGAACACAAGCTGGAAGGAGATATTTGACCACTTCAAGCAGATATCTGGGTGTCAGGGAATCCTCATTATTAGTGCCATCAATAACATAGTTATTGCTGTATTTGGTTAATAAAGTGACATTGTGGAGTAGACTGGACAGGACCAGCTTGGTACTTGACCTGCCTAAAGATCTTGGTCAGATTGTTGGAAACTGGTGACTAGATCCAAATTGTGGGGGAAGGCCTGTTGAGTAGGTATGGATGGGGCATGATAACAGGGAAAAGGTAGTATAAGCAAGTTTCCAATATTAGAAATAAATATTTCCACACAAAACAATGGCAGTATAACTCTAAGTATATGGCAACAGGGACTCCAAGGTTCAGAAACTGTGAAGATCTGAGATTTCACCCAGCTTGCAAGTTAGCAAGTTAGCCTTCCACAGCTTTGTGGATGCTGCAAGAAGACACAGGAATCCTGGGTCAGAGGTGGACTTTATTATGTCACAGGAAGCAGCATGAATTCCAGATTTTCATTGGTTTGCTTTTTGTACCATAAGTCCCATGGAACAATGCAGGAATACAAGGAACTCTAGTCTTGGAAGGCATATTGGAGCTAAAATGTTGAAAACTTTGAAACTTCTCAGCCTATAGAAATTTTTCAGTATGTGTAATAATAAATATTATCATTGTTTTATTTTTTTTGACAGGCAGATTGGACAGTGAGAGACAGAGAGAAAGGTCTTCCTTTACCGTTGGTTCACCCTGCAATGGCCACTGCAGCCGGTGCACCATGCTGATCCGAGGCCAGTAGCCAGGTGCTTCTCCTGATCTCCCATGAGGTACAGGGCCCAAGGACTTGGGCCATCCTCCACTGCACTCCTGGGCCACAGCAGAGAGCTGGACTGAAAGAGGAGCAACCGGGACAGAACCGGTGCCCCAACCAGGACTAGAACCCGGTGTGCCGGCACCACAGGCAGAGGATTAGCCTACTGAGCCACAGTGCTGGCCAATATTATCATTGTTTATGTCTTGAATTGAGTGTCTAGTAAGTTGAAGCCAATATTCATTTGATATTGCAGTTAAACTTTCTGGGTAATCATTACAATAGTAAAGATGTAATATGGTAGTATCTATGGGAAGGGAGGAATAGAAATCCTTGGACTACATTTTAGGGAGAAATGAATAATTTTTGTTGAATCAGATTTTGTAGTCGATAAAGGGAAGAAACAAGTACAACTTCTGAGTTTCTTGCTTAAACGACTGAGTGAATAATGGTGCTCTTTACAGAGTTGGGAAAAGATTGGAGAAAAACAGTTTTTCAAGAGATGGGAAGTCAAAAGTGCCAGTATGAATGTGAAGATGTAGTTGGAGATGTGAAGCAACCATTATGGGTACGCAGCTCTAAGGAAAGGCTTGGGACAGAGCAGTTATCTGTGGGGTTTTCAAAATGTTCATGAAAAGCTCATATTATCAAAAACTGTGCATTGACTTCCAATTATTTTGCACAAACAATTCAATTCATTTTCCATAAACTCTTCAAAATGCACTCATAAAAATGGTTCCTAAACATATTTATATTATTTTTTGGTTTATAATAGGCATATAAAGTCATTTCTTCGAATAGAGGCTAGGCCAGGGCACCAAGGAACACCACTGCTTAAAGAAACAATGAGCTATGAGAGAGAGAGAGAGAGAGAGAGAGAGAGAAAGAGAAAGAGAGAGAATGCGAATAGAGGCCACTAAGTGGAAGGAGACCCATGTGAGTGTGGTGTCATGAAGCCAGGAGAGGAGATGCATGCTTCCTTATAACGAGCTGAAGACAGAAAACCCTCTATTGCCATTGACATTAAAATCACCAATGACTTTGCAAGGGTAGTCTCAACTGAGTGCTCAGTGTAGTTTCTAGATGAGAATGGCTTGAAGAGGAGTGTTTTAGGAGTTAGATGACTACACCTCTTCTCTCTACATATATTTAAATATTTCTCTCTGATAGGGAGGGTTGTTTGTAAATGTTCCCTACCTACTCCATAATAACACCTGGGCATCTACCTTGAGAATAGCTCAACTATTTTGCTTTTCCAGGTAAATAATGTGTGATCTGCAAGGACTTGTAATAAAGAACATTATCTCTACCATCACAAATCACATGACTCCAGAGGTTGCTTTTTTTTTTAATTTATTTGACAGACAGAGTTAGACAATGAGAGAGAGAGAGATAGAGAGAAAGGTCTTCCTTCCGTTGGTTCACCCCCCCAAATGGCCGCCACGGCTGAAGCTACTCCGATCCGAAGCCAGGAGCCAGGTGCTTCCTCCTGGTCTCCCATGTGGGTGCGGGGGCCCAAGCACTTAGGCCATCCTCTACTGCCCTCCCAGGCCACAGCAGAGAGCTGGACTGGAAGAGTAGCAACCGGGACTAGAACCCGGCACCCATATGGGGTGCCAGTGTTGCAGGTGGAGGACTAACCAAGTGAGCCACGGCGCCGGCCCTCCACACTTTTTTTAGGACAAAAAATGTATGTGTGAGACATTGATGGGTTATTATTCCTTGGCACGCTCCCATCCCGACTCAGTTGCTTCCAATTTTTTTTAATGTCCATATGATTTTCTTCTATTATATCTTTTCTTTCAGATTATAAATCTGATAAATCTTTCCCATTTCTTTAATTGACTTCACTTTTACATTTTAAAAAGATTTATCTATTTATTTAAAAGTGAGAGTTACAGAGAGGCAGATATCTGTATCTGTATCTATATCTATAGGTATATATCTATCTATATATGTGTGTATATATATGTGTTTGTGTGTGTGTGTGTGTGTATATATATATAAATTTATATATAAAAGAAAGACTGAGAGAGAGGTGTCTTCCATTCATCTGCTGGTTCACTCTCCAAATGGCTGCAATGACCAGAGCTGGGCAAATCTGAAGCCAGAAGCTAGGAGCTTCCTCCAGGTCTTCCCACATGGGTGCAGGGGCCCAAGGACTTGGGCCATCATCTACTGCTTTCCCAGGCCATAGCAGAGAGCTGGATCAGAAGTGAAGCAACCGGGACTCGAACTGGCACCTATATGGGATGCTGGCACTGCAGGTGGTAGCTTTACCCACTGTGTCCCAGTCCCAGTCCCAATTGATCCCACTTTTTAAAAATATACTTATTTTATTTGAGCAGGAGAATGAAAGAGAGAGACAGAGAGAGAAATGGAGAAAGAGAGAGAGAGAGAGAGAGAGAGAGAGAGAGAGAGAGAGATTCCACTCATTGGTTCACCCCTAAATGGTTGCAAAAGCCAGGTCTGAGGCAGGCAAATGCTAGGAGCCAGGAAGATCCTTTTGGTCTCCCACATGGGTTGCAGGGACCTGAGTATTTTACCATCTTCTGCTGCCTTACCAGGTACATTAGAGGGAGCTAGGTTGGAAGTGGAATAGCTGGGACATGGACCAGCACTCCAATATGAGATGTCAGTGCTGCAAGCGGCAGCTTAACCCACTGCACAAGAAAATCAGCCCCATGCCCCTGCTTCTTATTCAAATAATCATCCTCTTCTCTCCTGTCTTTCACAGCCAACTCCTCTGAAGGGAAAGCTACATAAACTGCTCATACTTTCCACATCATAGCCCTTCATCAACCCAGTACAGAAATCTTTGTCCTCATTGCTCCATGAAAATCTTCTTCCCAAGATTGACAGTAACAAATAAATGATATTTTCTCTGTTCTCTGCTTTAACTTTGCTAAAGAGATGCTATGTGAACTTTCCTTTGCTTTGTCTTCAGTTGCTTAGTTTGCAAATATTTTCTCCCATTTTGTCAGTTGCTTCTTCACTTTGTTAAGTGTTTCTTTTGCAGTGCAGAACCTTTTTAGGTTGATATAATCCCATTTGTCTGTTTTTGCTTTGATTGTCTGAGTTTCTGGGGCTTTTCCAATAAGTCATTTTCTATGCAAATATCTTGCAGAGTTTCCCCAATATTTTCCTGTTGTAATTTGAAGGCATCAAGTCATAGGTTTATATCATTGATCCATTTTGAGTTTATTGTTATATAAGGTGTAAGTGAAGGGTCTTGTTTCATACTACTGCACATGGAGATCCCATTTTCCCAGCACCATTTATTGAAGAGACTGTTCGTTCTCCAGGGATTGATTTTAGCTCCTTTGTCAAAGATTTGTTGGTTGTAGATGCATAGATTAATTTCTGGGGATTCTATTCTGTTCTCTCAGTCTTCATGTCTATTTTTGTGCCAGTACCAGACTGTTTTAATTATAACTGTCCTGTGGTATGTCTTGAAAGCTGGTGTTTTCATGCCTCCAGTTTTGTTGTTGTTGTTTAAGATTGCTTTAGCTATTCAGGGTCCCTTGTGTTTCCATATGAATTTTAGAATCTTTTTTTCTAGATCTGAGAAAATCTCCTTAGTGTTTTCATTGGGATCACATTGAATCTGTAAATTGCTTTTTGTAGTATGGACATTTTGATATTAATTCTTCCAATCCAGAAACATGGAAGACTTTTCCATCTTTTGTGTCTTCTTCTATTTCTTTTTTTAACATTTTATAATTTTCTTAGTACCTGTCTGTATCTTTTAACTGGAAAATTTATACCATTTACATTCAAGATTATCATTGATAAGTACCAACGTGGCCAGGCCATTTTCCATAAATATTCCTATTGTTTGTTTTGGATTTCACTTTTTTTTTAACTAGGAAATTTTATACCTTCACATTTTTTCATCTGAAAAATTGAGGCAAGCATAACTTCTTCCAGCTTATTGATAAGAGAGACCAGAGCATTCGTTTTGACTTATTGTAACCAAGAAGTGCTAGAGAGAGTGGAATCCTTGAGAGGGTCATACCAGAAAGCAGAGAATAAATAGCGATGGTAATCACCTGACCAAATAACCAAGTAACTAAGAGGGAATTTTTTAGAAAGCTGGGGTGAATGGAGTCTGTTCTCAGAATTAGGTGACCCTAAGAAGCATTGACTTGTAAAATGAATGCTAAAAGAACCTGTAAAAACTGCAAAGAAAGGAAAGCCAGAAGACAGTGTGGTAGAAGGAAAGTAAGTCTGACTCAGATACAACAAATCATTTATATAGGGATATTTCATGCTCTGTGCCAGGCATTGTGTCAGAAACTAAGGATATGATGGCAAGTTAGTGTTGAACAAGAGGAAGACAAGACTGTCAAGTAGAAGACAAATAATTATATATAATTATATACTGCAATATGGGCAATGCTATGAGAGGAAACACAGGTGGCTCTGAGAATGTATAGGCAAGGGAACCAAATTAGGCAAACCTTCCTGAGAAAAAGATGAGTAAGTTAAGGACTGAAGACATTAACTGCATGAAGTGTGGTAGGGCAAGGGGGAAATGATCCAGGAAGAGGAAGTTTATAGGGTTCCTTAAAGATAATTGAATAATTCAATATGGCTAGAGAGAAGATTGTGAAAAGGAAGTTAACCAGTGGAAAGAAATGAAATCAGGGAAATAAACAGAACCCGATGGTGGAAGACCTACCAAACTGTGCAAAGAGATTTGGGCCTCCTCCTAAGACAATGGAAGCCATTTAGCAATTTTAGGCAGAGAGTTATTCTGGCAACTGAATATAATAAAATATTTCCCCCAGGTTTCCGCATAGGTTGGCCTGGTAACAAAAGCTATTGAAGGGATACCTGAATAGCTAGATTATACTGGTTCTTGCCCAGGAAGTTATGCTCACATGGAAGTTAAATAATGTAAACATTTGTAAACCTGACAACATAAAATTATGGTATGCATATATGTATAATTAACTGAGTGTTGCTGTTACTATTATTTTTGAATTAATAGCTTGGTGCTGAAAGCCTGATGCAAATAATTTCATGTTTGACTTAGAAGACAAACACCACCACCCATGTGACTCCCACCCAAGTCTTGATCTCCATATCTTTTACATTACTAGTTACCAAGAATCTTAATTTTGAACCATGACTAATCATAAAAACAACTAATATTTATGAGCACTTACTATGTGTTGGCTCTGCTCTGAATGTTTACTTGATTAATACATTCAGTAATACTCAACAACAGCTTTATTTTTTGTCCTTACACATCAGGACAAGGGCACAATGAAGTTAAATGCCTGGCTCAGGTCACACAGTTGAAAGAAGGAGAATCAGAATTCTAGTGTAGTTAGCCCCTGACTCCATAATTTTGATCACTATGATATGTATCTAGCGAACCAGTTCCTGTGCAGCTGTGATCAGAGCTGTCTGCTCTACCAGACATATATAACATATGCCTAAAAGCATTAAAGCCCTGAACAATGAATTTGGAATATGTTAGCATAAATGCCCCCCAAAGCCCAAGAATAAAGTGAATACTGGGGCTGGGAGGCTACTTTGGTTGAAGGTAGCAGTGGTTTTCTTCTTTTCCTTAGAAGGTTTCCCAACTACTTCTGAGATAGAGTAATAACTTGTTTTTCCTGGAACCTCATAAATCCATTTTAATTACCACTGTATATTTCAAGTCCAGATGAGCTCATTTTAGATTTTTACTTGGAATTCTATATATAGCAATAACTAAGTAAAAGAGTTTACCACCCTCTTTTTCCTTAGCCCAAAGTCTTTCCTGTACTCGTTGGAAATTACTTCACTTTTTGTTACTTCCTTCAAATATTATATCATTTATCTCAGCTAATAATTTGCTTGCTATTTAATTGAGAACATGAAAGAAATCAGGAGCATGCTTCTACATGTGCCCATTTCATATCTAACTGACTGCATATGAAACATCCTAATCTACTACCCCTACTGTTAACAATCCATGTTCTATCCTGACTCCTCAACAAACCAAGCTCTGTGTGCTTGTGTATAAAACTGAAATTCCATGCCTGGTTCTACTTGAGGTTCTTACCCAGAGATCCCCTCTTCTCCTGAATCATTTGTTCCTATCTTCCACCTTTTGAATGATTTCCATTTGGTGTTATTTATTCCATTTATTATACCATTTCTCTAAAACTCTTTACAGGAAAGCTTTTAATATGGTTTACTGTGTTTGATGTCTTCTCTTCTCCCATTCTCTCTTCAGTTATGCTTTTATTCTCACCTCTCCACATAAAAACCTAAACACCACCACCATCAAGTAGTTAAAATTTGCTCATATTATTTAAATTATACATGACTTAATTGATCCCTCTCTCCTCCTTGAAACTCTTCACTTAACTTTCAAGACATCACCTTCATAGCTTTCTGTTTGTTTCCTTGGCTTTTCCTCCTCAATCTCCTTTAATGTTTCACTTTATATCTCTTACCTCTAAATATTAGAGTGTCCCAAGATTCCATCACTGGCCTCTTCTCTTTTACACTTACAGGTCTTCTGATCCAGTTTCATCAACTCAATGCTATGTTAATATAGATGACTCACATATTTATAGCTTCAAACCCTACTGCTCTCCTGAATTAGACTTATATATCAAGTATTTGCTCAAGGAATAGGAATATAACTTCACATATTGTTAGGCAAAAAATAAGGAAACTATGGGGCCAGTGTTGTGACACAGTGGGCTAAGCCACCGCCTGTGACATCGACATCACATACAAGCACAGGTTTGAGTACCAGCTACCAGCTTCCTGATAACACTCTTGGAAAATCAGTAGAAGATGCCCAAGTACTTGAGCCCCTGTCATCCATGTAGGAGTCCTAGATAGGAGCTCTAGGCTGCTGGCTTCAGCCTGGCCCATCTTCAGCCATTGTAGCCATTTAGGGAGTGAACCAATGGGTTGAAAATCTCTTGCTGTTTCTCTCATCATTTACTATATAGATATATAACTCTGTCTTTCAAATAAACAAATAAATCAATGTTTTTTAAATAAAGAGGTAAGAATTGAAAATGATAACAGTAGAGACGCGTGATAGGCCCAATTAGTTGCCAGCTCAAAACCTACTCCTCTACTTGTTCCTTGCTAGCAATACTTTCATTTTGTTCAGATATCCATATTTCAGAATGGAAATCCCATATCTACCTCAGTGGTAAATCATGGTTAAGCAATGAAGCAGTCTGTGTGTTAATCATTCATTTAGGAGAAGTCATGTCTGGTCATAAGAGATGAGGATAAATCTGATGGATGGATTCTGATAAAGTCTCTCATATCACAAAATGAAAAACACAAAAAAGGAGGAACATTTCTTTTTCCAGTGGGCTTCGGAAAATGTGGATGAGACACTTGGAGCTGTTGCAGACAAAAAATTCTCCCTTCTTTCCTTACTGTTCACCTGTTTTTTCCATCTTAGCTGCCACCAAATAATTGGCCATTAGGTTACCTACTGATTTTCTTACTTGAATGTCCATTATCTTTTGTTTTGTTTTAAAGATTTATTTAATTATTTGAAAGGCAGAGTTACAGAAAGGGAGAGAGTCAGAGAGAAAGAGATCTTCCATCCACTGGTTCACCCCCCAAATGGCTGCAATAGCCAGTGTTGGGCCAGACTGAAGCCAGAAGCCAGGAAATTCATCCAGGTCTCCCACCTGAGTGGCAGGGGCCCACGTGTTGAGCCATCTTCCACTGCTTTCCCAGGCAAATTAGCAGGGATCTGGATAAGAAATGGAGCAGCTGGGACAGAAACTGTTGCCTATATGGGATGCTAGCATCATAAGTAGTGACTTAACCCACTACATCACCAATGGGTTAAACATTCTGTTTCTCACTGCTCAGCTGCGAGGCAAGATTTGAATTTTTCAAAAGAAATTTTATAGAAGATTTAAGAATATAGGAAGCGTGTGGATCTGTTCTGTGCTTTTCTTCCTTCTCCTTCTTGACTTTCTCTTTTCCTTATTTGTTTTTAATTTAAGAACACAGAGGAGACTGGACAGCTTCTTGGCATTCATCTTGTTCCCTTTTCCCTACTGAAGCTCTCTATGGAATGAAGAAGAGATGCTAAACAACTTCCCAGCAAGAATAACATCAGACTGGAGGCACTGCTAATGGGGTGAGTCAGCTTTTTATCTCTTTCAGCATTGGTCTGGATACTTTTTCTTTTAAGGCAATCCTAAATTGTTGAGTCATTTATATGTTAATTCATTCAAGAGATATTTGTTGAGCACTTACTACCACCAAGCCATTGTTCTGGGTAAGGAAGAAACAGTGTTGAACCTGTTGGAGAGTGCTCCTACTTGCTAGAGGCTTACATCCCAGTAAGGGGAGATATGTACAAAAACAACAGAGTGAAATAAACAAGTCAGCATGATAAAGGATAATGGGAAGAGTGAGGGGCTACATTAGATAGGATGGTCCCCTCACCCTAAGATTACTCCCAAGATTTGGAGCTCAAATATAAAGAATGTGAAGAAATCAGTTACGCAAAGCCAGGGAGGCTGATCCAAGAAGACAAGAACACACTGCAAGGGCTTTGAAATTGCATGGGCAGGGCTTGTGGGAAAAAGGGAAAGAATTCAGTGGACAAAGTGAGAGAGAGGCAAAACAGGTATATAGGAGCAAACCATGTTGGCCTCGACATCACAGGAAAGCATGTGGTTTACCTTCTTCAGCAGTAAATCACATAAACCCTTAACAGGGCCATGGAAAGTCATTGAAAGGTGTAAGCAGGGAGTGGTTTAATCACATTTATATTTTTAGAGTTTCCCCTATCTATGGAAAACAGACTGCAAAGGACAAGATAGGAAATGGGGGAAGAGTTCTGAGGGTGTGTTAGAACTCCACACCAGAGATGTGAGTGGCTTAGCTTAAAGCAATGGTGATGATGGAGCAGACAGATGGGGGGGGTGTCTTTGCAGGAGGTAAAACTAATAGATATTAATAATTGTTTAGAATTGCAAGTGGTAAAGTACAGTTGAGTTTTTTGGCCTAAAGAAGTAGTAGATGATTTTGTCATTTCCAAAGATAAGAGATTAGAGGTGAGAGAGAGGATTAGGAATGATAAGATTCTGCTTTGAACACTAGATATCTATATTTATATAGGTGTACATAGTAGATAGGTACAAATATTAGGCATGTATTTGATGTGTGTGTATTAATTTCCTATGTCCACTGTAACAAATTAACACAAACTCAATATCTTAAAATAATACTTGTTTTCTCACAGCTTTGGAGGCCTGAAGTCTGAAATCTGTGTCAGGTCAAAATCAAACTATTGGGAGGCTCATGATACCTCCATGGGGTTTATAAGAGAATTTGTTCCCTGAAACTGCTGATGGATGCTGGAATGTCTTGGATTGTGACCATAGCACTTTACTCCCTGTATCTGTGGTCACATTGTTTTCTCTTCTGTGGATTAATCTTCCTCAACCTCCCTCCTATAACAGACTTATGATTACATTTGGGACTCACCTTAAAAAAAAACAAATTCAGTGTTCCATCTCAAAAGCCCTAATTTAAACACATTAGTGAAGTTATTTTTGTTCACATTAGGTTACATTTCCAAATATTAGGAATTGAACTATGGATATATTTAAGGTGAGGGATCATTCAGCATCAAGTATATAATAGATAGTCACACAGACAGAAGAAAGGAAGGAAGGAAAGATACGTATGTAAGAAGGAATGAAGGAGGGAGGAACAATTAAATTGGTTCCTGGCTCCTGGAGTAGTAACATCTTTCTTGATGGATACGCTATACAGATGAGGGCTTTTATCAGTCATGGCCTTCTCTGTGGCTCTCACAGCTCTTTATCCTGACCTTTTAGTCCATCTTGTTAGCTTTTCCTGAAGCAACTATTTTCTGCTGAATATCCATGAAATAATCCCATATTTCATTGAGCACCATCATATACATGCCAACTACATCCTGTGTCATGTCACTAGAGTTTAGGTTTCCAAGGGCAATGGTTTTAATGTTTCATTCACTACTGTAATCCATTGCCTAGAATAGTTGCTGGCATACAGAAAATGCTCAGTGAATGCTGGTTATTGGAATAAATGGGTAACATGTTAGTGAGCAAAAAAGCATGTGCTTGATCCCTAAGCTAATGGAATTCTAATTTAATTGGACTTACATCTGGTAGGTGATGATGGATTTTTTTACTTTTCAATCTAAGTCAGTGTCAAACCACATGGATTTGATGATAGGTGCTAATGTTCCCTGAACCATGGCCACACTGTATCAATTCATCCAGGATCCTGCAGTAAAATAATTGTAACTTCATATTTCCAAGTGAGTAAATTCATTGCCAGGTACATTAAATTAAAATTTCCTATCGAAGTATTCCTCCAGTTCTCAAATATCTGAGGAAAAAGTTGATGGGGGGCTGCTGATCTCAATGAAGAATCAAATTCTACTCAACTCACTTTATTATCTCCCTTTCTTCCTTGGGTTATTTGATGACTTGTGATCCTATAGATCTCATTTTGTTTTTAAAAAATGTCTATTTCTCAGATGTGTCAAGTGTACATGCATTTACATTGATAGTACAGGTATTATCTTTCAAAAAAACAGACTTCTTTAATAAATAACAAAAATTCATCAAAAGGAAAGAGAGCTACTTCTTTATCATGGCATTCTCTTTTGTTGTCTATTAAAGACACTAATTTTGTGCACGCTGGCCACAGTGGCCATTGGAGGGTGAACCAACAGCAAAAGGAAGACCTTTCTCTCTGTCTCTCTCTCTCTCTCTCTCTCTCACTCTCTCACTGTCCACTCTGCCTGTAAAAAAAAAATAATTTTGTAACTATGCTAGGTTAAATAAATGATGAAATAACTCTTACATTCTGTATTTAAAATAGTTCATTGCTCTCTTTAATTAACACAATTGTTCTTTGTTGTTTAAAATTAACTGAACAATGATCCCTGTTAAATATAAGAGTGGGAATAAGAGAGGGATGAGATGTACAGTTCAGCACATGCTCATTCAGACTTATCCTTAATGGTAGAGCTACAAACGTGCCAGGGGATTCCAATTCAATCCCATCAAGGTGGCATGTACCAATGCCATCTTACTAATCAAAGTGATCAGTTTAAGTTCATAATTGATCATAATGATAGGATTAAGTGTCAAATGGATCACATAAACAAGACTAGTGTCTGCTAATAATAACTGAAAGAATTAAAGAGGAGAGAATGATCCAACATGGAGAGCAGGATACACAGCAGACTCCTAGAATGGTAGATGTCCTAAACAGCACTCTGGCCTCAGAATCAGCCCTTAAGGCATTCAGATCTGGCTAAAAAAGCCCATGAGAGTTTCACAGGCATGAAAAGCCAAGATGCTGTGGAAAAAAAAATGACCTAAATGAAAGATCTCTGAGAGTGAGATCCCAGCAGAAAGAAGGGGCCATCAAAGAAGGAAGTACCTTTCTCTGAAGGGAGGAGAGAACTTCCACTTTGACTATGGCCTGTCTAAATAAGATTGGAGTTGGTGAACTCAAGAGGCTTCCGTAGCCTTGGCAGCTCATGACAAGAGCCTCTGGTGATTACTGACGTCATAAATAAGAGTGTCAATTGTTAAATGAACAATGGGAGTCACTGTGCACCTACTCCCCATGTAGGATCTTTGTCCTTAATGTGTTGTACTATGTAAATTAATGGTAAAACTACTCAAACAGTACTCTATACTTTATGTTTCTGTGTGGGTGCAGTCTGTTGAAATCTTTATTAGCATATACTAAGTTGATCTTCTGTATATAAAGATAATTGAAAATGAATCTTGATGTGAATGAGATGAGAGTGGGAGATGGGATGGTTGTGGGTGGGAGGGAGGTTGTGGGGGGGAAAAGCCGCTATAATCCAAAAGTTGTACTTTGGAAATTTTGTATTTATTGAAAAAAAAGAAAAGAAATATGATCTGGAGAAGAAAATTTAAAGTCTAAGAAAATACCTAACAAAATAATGGAAATTAGAAATTTAAAATTAAATTTAATATTCAACTCAAAATTTGCAGATTATGACTGTTTAAATAAATAATTTAGGCTTCCCAAACATAATAATCGTTTCTGAACTACTTTCAAACTCAAGGATGGATTTAGCCATCAGGGTGGGCGTGTAAATGAAGGAATTTGCAAAGGGAATTCATAAGTTATTTGTACTTCAAATAAGATGCTGACCTGCATCAAGAAGGAATTACTTAGAAAAGTATTCCGACACTGTGGAAATTGATAATACATATGCAGCTTCAACACCAGGATCTTCTTTAAACACAACATCTAAAAATAAACAGAAAAAAAAATCCAAGAATGGCTGAGTGGATGTCTTAATATTAGAAGATTAGAATTATAGGGAAGAAAGACTTATCCAATTAGGCAGTAAATAAAATTTTTGTACTGTTACCTTAAGAATATCTTTAAGAGAAGAAATTCAGTAGTCAGCAACATCATCATCATCATCAAAAACCATTAACAGCTTTTTATGTTAATAAAAATATGTCTTATTTTAATGAAATTGATAATTTTATAGGTGCTAATGCCTTTTTAACAATATTGAACTATGATATTTTAAGATAACATAATTTAATTTATATACTAGTCAAAGACTTAATGGCTCTACTAAGCAAAGTATTGAATAAATTAAAAGTAAAGAGACCATAATCCATTAAGAAAATAGATAATGGCTACAAACAATAAATAAATGAAGAAATGTTCAGCTGAACTCATAAAGGAAAATTTTAAAATGATCACAAAATCATTAAAACTATAGTATTATATAAATCCTATCAATTTGTTTGAAAAAATTTAAAACAAAATGGGACAAAATACAATACTTGCAGCAAAACTAGGAGCTAATTTTTAGCAACTCAGGAAACCCCAGAAAGTATGCAAACACATGGAGACTGAACAACATGCTCCTGAATGAACACTGGGTCATTCAAGAAATCAAAAGAGAAATCAAAAACTTTCTGGAAGTAAATGAAGACAACAACACAACATATCAAAACTTATGGGAGACAGCAAAAGCAGTATTGAGAGGCAAATTTATAGCAATAGGTGCCTATACCAAGAAATTGGAAAGGTACCAAATAAATGAGCTTTCAGCGCACCTCAAGGACCTAGAAAAACTGCAGCAAACCAAACCCAAATCTAGTAGGAGAAGAGAAATAATTAAAACCAGAGAAGAAATTAACAGGATTGAATCCAAAAAAACATTACAAAAAATCAGCCAAGCGAGAAGCTGGTTTTTTGAAAAAATAAACAAAATTGACACCCCATTGGCCCAACTAACTAAAAAAAGAAGAGAAAAGACCCAAATCAATAAAATCAGAGATGAAAAAGGAAACGTAACAACAGACACCACAGAAATAAAAAGAATCATCAGAAATTACTACAAGGACCTGTATGCCAGCAAACAGGAAAACCTATCAGAAATGGATAGATTCCTGGACACATGCAACCTACCTAAATTGAACCAGGAAGACATCGAAAACCTAAATAGACCCATAACTGAAACAGAAATTGAAACAGTAATAAAGGCCCTCCCAACAAAGAAAAGCCCAGGACCAGATGGATTCACTGCTGAATTCTACCAGACATTTAAAGAAGAACTAATCCCATTTCTTCTCAAACTATTCAGAACAATCGAAGAAGAGGGAATCCTCCCAAATTCTTTCTATGAAGCCAGCATCACCTTAATCCCTAAGCCAGAGAAAGACCAATATCCCTGATGAACATAGATGCAAAAATCCTCAATAAAATTCTGGCCAATAGAATACAACAACACATCAGGAAAATCATCCACCCAGACCAAGTGGGATTCATCCCTGGTATGCAGGGATGGTTCAACATTCGCAAATCAATCAATGTGATACACCACATTAACAGACTGCAGAAGAAAAACCATATGGTTATCTCAATTGATGCAGAGAAAGCATTTGATAAAATTCAACACCCTTTCATGATGAAAACTCTAAGCAAATTGGGTATAGAAGGAACATTCCTCAATATAATCAAAGCAATTTATAAAAAACCCACAGCCAGCATCCTATTGAATGGGGAAAAGTTGGAATCATTTCCACTGAAATCTGGCACCAGGCAGGGATGCCCACTCTCACCACTGCTATTTAACATAGTTCTGGAAGTTTTAGCCAGAGCCATCAGACAAGAAAAAGAAATCAAAGGAATACAAATCAAGAAGGAAGAAGTCAAACTATCCCTCTTTGCAGACGATATGATTCTGTACTTAGAGGATCCAAAGAACTCTACTAAGAGACTATTGGAACTCATAGAGGAGTTTGGCAAAGTAGCAGGATATAAAATCAATGCACAAAAATCAACAGCCTTTGTATACACAAGCAATGCCATGACTGAGAAAGAACTGCTAAGATCAATCCCATTCACAATAGCTACAAAAACAATCAAATACCTTGGAATAAACTTAACCAAGGACGTTAAAGATCTCTACGATGAAAACTACAAAACCTTAAAGAAAGAAATAGAAGAGGATACCAAAAAATGGAAAAATCTTCCATGCTCATGGATTGGAAGAATCAACATCATCAAAATGTCCATTCTCCCAAAAGCAATTTATAGATTCAATGCAATCCCAATCAAGATACCAAAGACATTCTTCGCAGATCTAGAAAAAATGATGCTGAAATTCATATGGAGGCACAAGAGACCTCGAATAGCTAAAGCAATCTTGTACAACAAAAACAAAGCCGGAGGCATCACAATACCAGACTTCAGGACATACTACAGGGCAGTTGTAATCAAAACAGCATGGTACTGGTACAGAAACAGATGGATAGACCAATGGAACAGAATTGAAACACCAGAAATCAACCCAAACATCTACAGCCAACTTATATTTGATCAAGGATCTAAAACTAATTCCTGGAGTAAGGACAGTCTATTCAATAAATGGTGCTGGGAAAACTGGATTTCCACGTGCAGAAGCATGAAGCAAGACCCCTACCTTACACCTTACACAAAAATCGACTCAACGTGGATTAAAGACCTAAATCTACGTCCTGACACCATTAAGTTATTAGAGAACATTGGAGAAACCCTTCAAGATATTGGCACAGGCAAAGAATTTCTGGAAAAGACCCGGGAGGCACAGACAGTCAAAGCCAAAATCAACTATTGGGATTGCATCAAATTGAGAAGTTTCTGTACTGCAAAAGAAACAGTCAGGAGAGTGAAGAGACAACCGACAGAATGGGAAAAAATATTTGCACACTATGCAACAGATAAAGGGTTAATAACCAGAATCTACAAAGAGATCAAGAAACTCCACAAAAACAAAACCAACAACCCACTTAAGAGATGGGCCAAGGACCTCAATAGACACTTTTCAAAAGAGGAAATCCAAATGGCCAACAGGCACATGAAAAAATGTTCAAGGTCATTAGCAATCAGGGAAATGCAAATCAAAACCACAATGAGGTTTCACCTCACCCCGGTTAGAATGGCTCACATGCAGAAATCTACCAACAACAGATGCTGGAGAGGATGTGGGGAAAAAGGGACACTAACCCACTGTTGGTGGGAATGCAAACTGGTCAAGCCACTATGGAAATCAGTCTGGAGATTCCTCAGAAACCTGAATATAACCCTACCGTTCGACCCAGCCATCCCACTCCTTGGAATTTACCCAAAGGAGTTTAAATTGATAAACAAAAAAGCGGTCTGCACCCTAATGTTTATTGCAGCACAATTCACAATAGCCAAGACCTGGAACCAACCTAAATGCCCATCAACAGTAGACTGGATAAAGAAATTATGGGATATGTATTCTTTAGAATACTATACCGCAGTAAGAAACAACGAAATCCAGTCATTTGCAACAAAATGGAGGAATCTGGAACACATCATGCTGAGTGAAGTAAGCCAGTCCCAAAGGGACAAATACCATATGTTCTCCCTGATCGGTGACAACTGACTGAACACCAAAAAGGAAACCTCCTGAAGTGAAATGGACACTATGGGAAATGGTGACTTGATCAGCATAGCCCTGACTGCCAATGGACAACTTAATATATTATCCCTCATAGTATTTTTTTTTGTCTGTTCTACTTAATATGACTGGTTTAATTCTGTAATTAATACACAGTTATTCTTAAGTGTTAAAAATTAACTGAAATGTGATCCGTGTTAAACATAAAAGTGGGAAGAAGAGAGGGAAGAGATGTATAATTTGGGGCATGCTCGGGCTGACTTGCCCCAATTGGTAGAGTTGGAAACATACCAGGGGATTCCAATTCAATCCCATCAAGGTGGCATGTGCCAATGCCATCTCACTACTCCAAGTGATCAATTTCAGTTCACAATTGATCATAATGAAAGGACTAAGAGTCAAAGGGAGCACATAAACAAGTCTAGTATCTGCTAACACTAACCGATAGAATAAATAAAGGGGAGAGTGATCCAACATGGGAAGTGAGATACTCAGCAGACTCATAGAATGGCGGATGTCCTAAATAGCACTCTGGCCTCAGAATCAGCCCTAAAGGCACTCGGATCTGGCTGAAAAGCCCATGAGAGTATTTCAGGCATGGAAAGCCAAGGCACTCTGGCAAAAAGATCTCTGTGAGTGAGATCCCAGTGGAAAGAACAGGTCTTCAAAGAGGGAGGTGCCTTTCTCTGAAGGGAGGAGAGAACCTCCACTTTGACTATGACCTTGTCTAAACAAGATAAGAGTCAGAGAACTCAAGGGGCTTCCATAGCCTTGGAAACTCATGACTGGTGCATAGGGAGATTATTGATGCCATAAACAGGAGTGTCAATTTGTAAAGTCAACAACAGGAGTCACTGTGCACTTACTCCTCATGTAGGATCTCTGTCCTTAATGTGCTGTACACTGAGGCTTAATGCTATAACGAGTACTCAAACAGTATATTTCACTTTGTGTTTCTATGGGGGTGCAAACGATTGAAATCTTTACTTAATGTACACTAAACTGATCTTCTGTAAAAAAAAAAAAAAAAAAAAAAAAAAAAAAGAAAGAAATTATCAATTCCCAACTTGACTCTCACTGGGATTAAACATGACAATAGGTCTGATCTGAGTTCATCATGATTTAAAAAAAAAATCATCTATTACTTTTCACTTTATGTTTCTGTGTGGGAGCAAACTGTTGAAATCCTTACTTAAGGTATACTAAGCTGATCTTCTGTATATAAGATAATCGAAAATGAATCTTGATGTGAATGGAAGGGGAGAGGGAGTGGGAAAGGGGAGGGTTGTGGGTGGGAGGGACGGTATGGGGGGGAAAGCCATTGTAACCCATGAGTCGTACTTTGGAAATTTATATTCATTAAATAAAAGATAAAAAAAAAAAAAAGGCTAAAAAAAAACCAAACAAAAAAAAAAAAAAAAAAAAAAAACTAGGAGCTAATTTTTTAAAGGACACTGGCCTGAAATATCCACACAAGTAAAAACCACACTATGTCTACTTAGAAAAAAGGATAAAGTAAGATTGACATAGAAGGGTATAGGGATTCTCTTGACAATCTTATCAGTTTTTATGATAGTCCTAAAACTCTTCTAAGAAATAAAGAGTTTAAAAGTTTTAAATTTGGCTGGCGCCGCGGCTCACTAGGCTAATCCTCCACCTTGCGGCGCCGGCACACCGGGTTCTAGTCCCCGTCGGGGCGCCGGATTCTGTCCCAATTGCCCCTCTTCCAGGCCAGCTCTCTGCTGTGGCCCGGGAGTGCAGTGGAGGATGGTCCAAGTGCTTGGGCCCTGCACCCCATAGGGAGACCAGAAAGAGTACCTGGCTCCTGCCATCGGATCAGCATGGTGCGCTGGCCGCAGTGCGCTGGTTGCGGCTGCCATTGGAGGGTGAACCAATGGCAAAAAGGAAGACCTTTCTCTCTGTCTCTCTCTCTCACTGTCCACTCTGCCTGTAAGAAAAAAAAATGAAATAAAGAGTTTAAAAGTTTTAAATTTTAAAAATAATCCAATGTTTCTGCACATGTTAATGAAATTTTGTGGAGTGGAAATGGTGAGTGTTATGGAACTCTATGAAGAGTGACATGAAGGTTCCTTGGGCTCTTATCTCTGCAATCTGTTAATGTCGTATGGAATTCCATAGCAGTTTGAAAGAATTGAGGAAGTTGGTATAACAGTTCATTTTCTGTTATTCTGACAAAATACTTGATGCTTGGCACTTTTTAAAGAAAAGAGATTTATTTAGCTCTCAGTTTTGGAAGCCAAAATTTCAAATAGCATGGTACAGGCTCTGGGGAGGATCCCTTAGCTGCATCACATCACAGCAAATGGCATCATGGTTGGAGCAACTGTGAGAGGGAAAGATCACATGCTGAGACAGGAAGCTAGAAGCAACTGAGGAATAACTGGGATTCCTGGAGAGCTATGTAAATCCTTTCTTAGGGCATGCCCAAATGACCTAAGGATCTCTCACTAGGCCACACCGCTGAATGGTCCCTTGCATTGGCCTTTGAGGGGTATATGTAAACCATTCCCAAATCACAGCAGTTACTGAGGGAGCAAGCTGTAGCCACATGATTAGCTTTAGAAGAAGGCTCATAAGTAACAGTGAAATGTCTGGGCAATGGAGTCTCTGCAGGGCATTGGAATAACTGACACATCTGAGATGAAAGCCCAATAATGTCAGGTTGGATTTAGAAAATCATTTAATGTAGACATTTTGAACTATTATGTTATAACTAGTCAAATAACTTGAAATTGATTTACTTTTTAAAACATGAATAAATATAAAAGCTGTTTACTAGAACACAAAGAGACAGTATTTCAGTTCATCCTGAGCTCTAGAAACAGCTTGATTAAATTAACGTTGAGCTCCATTTTAGGGAGCACACCAGTATCTGTACTATCTTGTCAGCTTATGCAGAGAGAATCAGATACATCAAGGGCTGTGAGAGAAGAACTGGAAGTTTTGCCAGTGGGCTTAATATTTGGAACAGAGGCCAAAAGCCCATCTCACATCTTAATCTATTATAAAGTCCACATTAATTAATCAATCATTTCAATATGAAATGGAAATCACACAAATATTTGGGAAGAAAAAAGCAGTATTTACCTAACTCTGGGAATAATGAAGTATTTTTTTTTTGACAGGCAGAGTGGACAGTGAGAGAGAGAGACAGAGAAGAAGGTCTTCCTTTTTCGTTGGTTTACCCCAAAATGGCCGCTGTGGCCAGCGCACCATGCTGATCCGAAGCTAGGAGCCAGGTGCTTCTCCTGGTCTCCCATGCGTGTGCAGGGCCCAAGGACTTGGGCCATCCTCCACTGCCTTCCCGGGCCACAGCAGAGAGCTGGACTGGAAGAGGAGCAACCGGGTCAGAATCCGGCACCCCAACCGGGACTAGAACTCAGGTGCTGGTGCTGCAGGCGGAGGATTAGCCTAGTGAGCCACAGCACCGGCCCGAAAAATCACTTTTATCATAAGTAAACTAACCATTTTTATTTTTAGAGATCTAGAAAAAATATTTGTGTTATGCATATCAGATTAAAGGGTAAGATTCTTAATGTATAATGAGCTCTTAGAAAACAATAATAAATAAATGAGTACACCAAAAAGAAAATGGCAAAGGACATAAGTAAGCACAGCCCAATAAAGAAGTTGAGATGAAAAATACACACTTGAAATAATATTAACTCTTACGACAATGCAAAAAATTTCAAATTAAAAGCAAAAGTAAGATACTATTTCCCTATTCATCTTTCCACAGGAATTTGGCACTATTTATTAAAAATCTTTAGTATTTACTAAAAACATTTCCTTTCACATTAAATTGTCAACCATAAACATTAGCATGATGATTTATTATATTCATCTCAAAATTCTTAATATTAAAAAATCCAAACACCTTAAAATCCCAACAGCAGATAATTGAATTAAATTATATTCTTTACAGAATCATTAAATTATAATTCATTTTAAAATATTTTATAGAATTATGTTTATTCATTATAAATTATACTATAGAAAATATTAATTAATATGGAAAATATTCAAGCTCTATCTTTTAGTATCAAAATAGTAGATTATAAAACCATTTATAATGACCTTATAGCTGTAAAAAACGTGTACACATAGAAAAGATAAAGAAGGACATCCAACAAAATGTTAATGAAGACTTTTAATGACAAGTTTATAGGTGATGTTAAATAGTGGGATTGAAAAGTTCCTTGTGCTTTGCCCAGCTAAGCTTTGTGATTTTGTCACTTTTAGTTCAAATTGGTAATAAAATTCAATTAATGTTACTGTTTTTTTACACAAAATTGAATGAAGAACAAAACTTAGGACATGGAGCATGATAGAAATTGAGTGACAAATGATCTGATGGTAAAATGATCTTAAAGCATTTTGCATGACTTAAAATGAGGACATTGGAATAAAAAATGAAGGCATGGTAAATGTAGTGGGGCTGGTGGCATCCGACACTTAGGATCTGGGTGCGCTCACTGAGCAGCCAGTTCAGGTATTTTTGAACATCAAGTCCTGAGGAGCCATCTCGGAGAGATCATCTCAGGACAATCATGGCCTAATAGCAAAGCATTGCAGCGAGACACTAAGTGACTCTGACTTATCTCGGGGCTTGTCACTCCTCTGTGTCCCAATACAGTGCTCAT
The DNA here is from genome assembly GCF_964237555.1 of Oryctolagus cuniculus. Lineage (NCBI taxonomy): Eukaryota > Metazoa > Chordata > Mammalia > Lagomorpha > Leporidae > Oryctolagus > Oryctolagus cuniculus. Next base: position 73,629,496 of record NC_091440.1, on the reverse strand, counting down.
GGATTTCCTGAGTCCACGGCAGGAAATGGTTATGTCAAAATTCAAAGGCTCCATTTAGTTTTTAAAACATGTTGGTAAGGAGTAGGGACACCAGGATACTGCCTTGGTACCATTCTGGCAAAGAGCAACCCAAGAAGGGTTGCTGACAGTCGGCTCATGTTGTTGCTTTTGCTGTCTGATTCTCTTCCAGAAAAGCAGAATTGGGTCCTTGAGTCATGGTATCAACTCCACACTCAGGTAGTCTCTGTCCTGGTGCTGAGGTTCTGACAGCCCCATGGTGGGTACTGGGATGTATTAAGCCAGTTTGATTAACATTTATTTGGGACTGCGGAGCAGGGAGAAACTGGAGTCTGGGATACCATTGAGCACCAGATGACAAGTGTAAAATGTTGGTTCTTCTTTTTTTTTAGCCAAATTAAATATATGTAATCCAAAATACAAAACTGATTCAGGCATAGTTGATTGCCACAGGAATGGGATGCAGGTGCCTAGAAACCCAATTGCTCCATGAGACACCTTCGCTTACCTAAAAAGGGTTTCTTGGAACCACTGGAGTTGAAAAGCCAGAAACTGACATGCAAAGATTTGCAATGATTTGCTCAAGATAGATAACAGCAGAGTCAGAGCTGAGACTGCCACAGGAATGGGATGCAGGTGCCTAGAAACCCAATTGCTCCATGAGACACCTTCGCTTACCTAAAAAGGGTTTCTTGGAACCACTGGAGCTGAAAAGCCAGAAACTGACATGCAAAGATTTGCAATGATTTGCTCAAGATAGATAACAGCAGAGTCAGAGCTGAGACCAGAATTGCTTGTCCCAGGATATTTTCCCCACCACATCACTTTCTGGGTCATTTTTTGAGCACTTCCTCCTTAGCAAGGAGAGAAATTGAGTCCTGGAGTTGAGGAGGAAGAGGAAGAGAGCAGGTGTCACGTGGTGAGATGGCCCTGGAGGAGGAGAAAACCCAAAGGCAAAGCTATACTTCAGCTGCTGCCTGCGCCCTCTTGACGCTGACAGTGAAGCCAAGGACCTCATTAGGGCTGTGTGTTCTGGAGATAAGGGGCAGCCTTGACCAGAGTGGTTTTTCTGCGGCTCTGCCCTACTGTTATTGCTCAGTGTGGCTGAATCTGCTGGCCTCGCAAGGTCACTGTGGGCCCTCAGAGAGATCCTTTGATTTGACATGCAAGGGAATTCCCACTGGCTGATTAAATATTTTTACATTTTATCATCTTCCTGCAGGGAACAGCTTTTGGCATGCAGCATATTTTTATAAATGTCATAAGTAAATATTATGGGGTCAAGCCCCAGAGATGAACATGAAACACGTGATCCCCAGGGCTGGAAGGCATTAGGTTTTACCTTAAAAAAAGTGGATATGGAAAAATTAAACTTTAGAGAACTTAAAAATATTCATCAAAGTATCATAAATGCACATCTATAATTAAATGTTAATAAAATTAGGCCAATAAAATCAAGTTGATATTAAGAGACAAATTAGGTACTCAAAGATATTTAACTGCTTTTACTTTGAGTTTGGAACACACATTAGAGGAAAATAAGTAGGATTATGCTTTCACATGAAAACTACCAGTTTTGTTTTCCAGACAGTACTAGAACCTTCCACAAAGCTCAGCAGACAGATTCCCAAGATGTCAAGCCACTATTCAGAGTTTCCAGGGGCCCCAGGCAACTTTTGGTTCAAATGGTCTTTCGGAAAACACAACAAATTGTCTGGGCCACGGCAGTATCATGCTCCTATGCCCTTTGGGGTAAGAAAGCGGGTGAGCTGCTTGGAAACTGATGTCAGAAAACCCTCCTTGGCAGGCAGTGAGTCACTGCCAGGAACTGACTCCTTTCCAGGAAGCAAAGCCTGGGCTGTGTCTGCTCTGTAGCCACAGGCCTGGGAATCCCCAGGGAATCCATGCCTAGTGCTTGCTCAACAGTTCCTGATGGCATTTGCCTCAAGAAGCTGCCCCAAAGCCTCATTTCCATTTCCTTCACATCTCCCATAGCCCCTGGGCCAGACCAGAAAGAATGGGAGGTGCTCAAAATACATCTGACTTGATTTTGGATCTATTTTTATCCTATGTTCTATTCTATTTTGCCTCCTCTCTCAGTAGTTTTCTGTTGGTCCTGATGCTGCCTTAGACCTAAACTTAAAGGAGTTCCAATCATTTCACATTTTTCTAATTAATCCAAACACATTTATTCAACATATTCATAAATTCCTTTTCCCTTCCAAGTGTTAGTAATGTAATGCTATTTGCAGTCATTTGAAAATTCAAATATTTTTGGCCTGGACCCAGAGAATTATTACAGTCTTAGTGCCAAAGATATAATAGGCAATCAGTAAATATATTGGAAATATGAAAGAGAGAGAGGGAGAAAGTAAAGAAGGAGGAGCAACCATTTGGCATAGCAGTTAAGATGCCACTTAGGATGCCAATATCCCTTGTTTAATTGCGTTTCAGTCTTAGCTCCACTTGTGATTCCAGCTTCCTTCTAACGGGCACTCTCGCAGGCAGTAACAATGAATTAAGAACTTGGGTCCAGGGACTGGTGCTGTGGCATAGTAGGCTAAGCTTCTGCCTGCGGCACTGGCATCCCATATGAACACTGTTTCATGTCCTGGCTGCTCCTCCTGATATCCAGCTCTCTGTTATGGCCTGGGAAAGCAGTGGAAGATGGCCCATGTGCTTGGGACTCTGCACCCGTGTGGGAGAGCTGGAAGAAGCTCCTGGCTCCTGGTTTCCTATCAACCCAGCTCTGGCTGTTGCAGCCATTTGGAGAGTGAACCAGCAGATGGAAGATCTTTCTCTCTGTCTTTCCCTCTCTCTTTCTGTAACTCTGCCTCTCAAATACAGAAATAAAACATTTTTAAAAAAAGATAAATAAAAGATAATAAATAAACAAACAAACAGGAAAAAAAGAAAGGAAGTAACAGAGGGAGTGGGGGAAAGAGGGCCTTGGAGTGCAGCCCACGTTCCCCCAGGGTGCTTGTGCCACCCTGGTGAGCGTCCTGGCTGAAGGGTAGCCCCTGTAACAACCCAGGTGAGAAAGCTTCACAACCAAGGAGGTACAGTGGAGACAGACGGGAGAGGGCACGGAGGAAGGAAAGTGCTGACAGGTCAGACAGGTCCACACAGGGCTGAGGTGCCAGGAGGACAGGGCTGGAGACTCTGACCAAGCCCCACAAAGTCAAGCCAAAGCCCCCGGCAGGCTCTGCTGCTCTGGTCTCTGCAGGGCACCTCAGAACCTGCAGGAGAAACACTGGTGAGATTAGGCTGTCCTAGCGAGTTGATCTGGAAGGAAAAAACCCTTCTGAATTCCCAGCAGATGGCACTTTCTCCTTGCCTGCCTACTCGGCCTGTCCCTCGAACACCAGGGACACATGTCGATGACACTGCTGGGGCCTCCAGCCAGCCTCTGCTCGGGTCCACAGAGCAGGCTCTCACCGCCCTCTCCTCCTACCCATGGTCCAGGGCCATCTTCACCGACACTTAGAATTCTTGGAAGAGACTGTCTTCTCTCAAGAATCTGCCCTCCAAGGTTTGCTGGTGGTAAGCTCTGGTTGGAACATGCAGTGACAACTGACTGGAGGGGCTGCCATCTCCCTTAGAGAAAGCCTTGGGGTGTGGAAGGAGAGGAGCCCTGAGAGTGCGGGATGGGAGCCAATCAGGACACACACTGGTTTCCGTCCCAGGAAAAGGGACTTTAGTGAGCTCGCAGGTGAGTTCTTCAATGTTTGAGAATAGCTAGGGCATGAATGGACAAGTCAGTAACTTTTTTTTAATTTGGCAAACCATATTTAGTTAAGGGCAAGATCAAGACCTAGTATGTGAATATGCAGGGTGGGCCTGGGATGACAATAGTAGTTCCTAATGAGGTGAAAAGCTTACTCTGTGCCAGGCCGCGTGGGCCTGACTTCCCCTACTCCTTGTAAGAAGCCTACGAAGCAGGTACTTTCATTATCTCCATTTTACAGATGAGGAAACTGAGGCCAACAAAAATGAAACAAGGCGCTGGAGGGCATGTGGTGAATACATGATGAAACTTGAATTTCTGAACCTATGTTTGTTGGTGTTCTACTCTCTTAGCACACACTAAGTCAATCTGGTTTAATCCTGTTCTAAGAGTAAAACAGACCTTTTCCTTTTTTCTTACTTTTAGTGGTTTTCACTACTTGAACTTATATTGCCTACTGCTGGAGTGGTTTGGTTTAGCCACTAGGTTATGCCCTGACAAACTAGAGACCCTTGGCTCCAGCCCCCACTGCTGCCAACCATTCTCAAGCTCAGGCACATACATAACTCCCAAAATGTGACTCTTGGGAGTCTAGAACCCTGGACTAAAATTCCCAGTTCCAGCTGACCCTGTGAAGCTCAAGTTCCTTGATCTTCTTTCCCTCTGATCCTGCAGGGCCTCTGGCTGTCTACTTCAAACCAAACTGCAATCTCCCTGATAATGGAAATCTTGACTGTGGACTTCTGGAGCCATCCTCCAAGAGAAGTTTGCTCTACTTTGAGTTCAGATTTTGTTCAGCTGTTTCTGTTCAGTTCTTCCTTCCCACTGTTGGCCATTCTGCAATCGAGACTGCATAGGAGACACAAGCCAAGGGTCACATCTGTAGCTAACCCCAGTTTTTCTACACATGAAGGTTACATTCAGGGTCTCATTCTATGCTGCTTAGAAAAGTTTCATCAACAAAGAGGTGTATTTCTTCCAACTTTAGCAATTATTATTTCTCAATGGAAATAATAGGATTACAAAGTCTATTTCCTGTATCAGAAGTTTCAGAGAAACCAAAATTTCTCATAGCAACAGTGTTATCCTCTACTAGCTTGTTTCCACATTCAAAATATGTTAAAACAACAATAATAAAGCTATTTCAAATATGCCAAATCTAAAATATCTTCACTCACAGATACTGCTATTGTGACTGTGTTTCTGGTTGATATGCTATAATCTTATCACTCTTGGACACACTGCCACATACCACCCTGGGTTATTTATAAAGATAAATATGGTGCTGAGATCAAAATCTACAATCCCTTTTCACTAGGAAATATTTTCCAGTGGGTTTATTTGTTTCAAAAAAGAGTTTTTGGTAAAGAAATTGCTCAGAACAAAAACTATCTTTGGGGTTGTCAACTACCAACTACCACATACTCAGAATATCTTGAATTACCCAGGAACTGACAGTTGTTTTTGAATTATTTGTACCCTTAGCTTTTTTATTGTGTTTTAATGTTCTCAAAGTGTGTCAGCCTAAAAATATAACTCCAGGCATTCATTCCCGGCCTCCTGTGAGACAATCAGCTTTTCAGTGAATTGAACTTTCTGTTATCTGTACCTTCTGGGCTTCAGATTCCTCATCTCTGAAGTAGAATGAAGTAACCCCTACTTCCTAGAATTGCCATGAGAAGTAAACAATGTAATACAAACAAATAAAAATTGCTGATGTTACAGTAAGTGCTCAAGAAAATTTTATAGAAAATATTATCTAAAGAATATATTTTTTATGAGATTAATCTTTCTTTTTTTTCTTTTTTTAACTTTTATTTAGTAAATATAAATTTCCAAAGTACAGTTTATGGATTACAATGGCTCCCCCCCCCATAACTTCCCTCCCACTCGCACTCCTCCCATCTCCCGCTCCCTCTCCCATTCCATTCACATCAAGATTCATTTTCAATTCTCTTTATATACAGAAGATCCATTTAGTATATATGAAGTAAAGATTTCATCAGTTTGCACCCACACAGAAACACAAAGTGTAAAATACTGTTTCAGTACTAGTTACAGCATTACTTCACATTGGACAACACATTAAGGACAGATCCCACATGAGAAGTAAGTACACAGTGACTCCTGTGTTGACTTAACAATTTGACACTCTCATTTATGGCGTCAGTAATCTCCCTAGGCTCTAGTCATGAGTTACCAAGGCTATGGAAGCCTATGGAAGCCTTTTGAGTTCGCTGACTTCGATCTTATTCTGACAGGTTGATAGTCAAAGTGGAAGCTCTCTCCTCCCTTCAGAGAAAGGTACCTCCTTCTTTGATGGCCCCGTTCTTTCCACTGGGATCTCACTCGCAGAGATCTTTCATTTAGGTCTTCTTCTTCTTCTTCTTCTTCTTTTTTTTTTTTTTTTTTTTTTGCAGAGTGTCTTGACTTTCCATGCCTAAAATACTCTCATGGGCTCTTCAGCCAGATCTGAATGCCTTAAGGGCTGATTCTGAGGCCAGAGTGCTATTTAGGACATCTGCTCTTCTATGAGTCTGCTGTGTATCCCACTTTTATATTTAAAATTAATAATTGTGTTAACAATAATTACAACAGCTTGTATATATACAGATTCATACTACATGTTGTGGGAGGCTAGGTGGGGGCATCCCATGACCTTGAAACCTCTCCAGATTTCAACCTGCGGGTCCTGGCACAGCAGGCCCTCAATGAACATTGGTGGAATGAAGTTGATACAAATATCAGCCTATCATATTCTCCTTCAGCTTGATTGAAAGGAGTTGTCTATGTGCATAAATAGATTTTTTCTCTAAATTCATTTAAAAATTTAACTGTATTTTTAAAGATACTATTTTTGTTTTACTCTTCTGTTTAAGAAAGTGAATTTGTAATGCTAATGAAAGTTCAGTAAATTAGTATTAATAAGCTTACACCTAAAAAGAGTCAACAGATAAATGATACAGTTGGGTTTTTTCAAGGAGAGATAAAATTGGGAATGGCAATTTGTTATTTGCTTTGGGGTTCATATCAGGGACAACAAGCCACAATCTGGAGAGCTGAGCTATAATTAAGAAAAGATTCTATTTCATTTGTGGGCATTGACCCCCTCTTCTGTGAAAAGAACAATGCCAACAGAGACATTTGCTTAAAAAGACCAGAAGAAGAAACACTGAGCTTGAGCATGTAGCTTTTTCTTTAAAAGGAATATATTTAACAACTTTTATCTAATAGACCTTTTCTACTCTTTAAATAGGCAAATGTATGGACAAATGTTCCAAGCTAACTTATAAATATAATCTGGTGGGACAACAAAACTCCAACGCATTTGGCTCAAATTATATTAGCTCTAGATGTAAATGTTGTACATATTTGTGCAAAGAGAACTTTAAATCATAAAACTGCTTAAATATTAGTCTTACACATATTTAGAATACCCAATATGCAATATGAACAGTACAGAAGTTCAAGTGCATGGCACAAAATAGTAGAAGAAGAAATATTTGAGAGGATTTCATGGGAGATTTGTGGCCAGATTGAGTAATGCTATGCATTCGAATTTGGAACATACTGTAGCTCAAAGGACAATGTTGGAAAATGTGTTTGCCCTGCGTGGAAAGCCCTATAAATATTGGCTACCTGGAGAGCTGTAATGGAAAGAGACCTTAGACTGAAAGCAGCTATAGTAGACTTTATATTTTTTTCAAGATTTATTTATTTATTTGAAAGTTGGAATTATAGAGAGGAAGAGGCAGAGGCAGAGAGACAGAGAGATCTTCCATTCGCTGGTTGACTCCCTAAATGGCTGCAATGGCTGGAGCTATGCTGATCCAAAGCCAGGAACCAAGTGCCAGGAGCTTCTTCCAGGTCTCCCACGAAGGTACAGGGGCCCAGGGACTTGGGCCATCTTCTACTGCTCTCCCAGGCTATAGCAGAGAGCTGGATGGGAAGTGGAGCAGCCAGGACTTGAACCAGCACCCATATGGGATGCTGGTGCTGCAGGCAGAGTCTTTATGTGCCACACCACAGCGCCGGTCCCTTTAGTAGGCTTTAGTAGGGAAGCATGTAAGGGGAGGTGGAAGTGGAGAGATTGCCCATATGCTGAAATTTGACATTGTTGTCTGTGGTTAAACACAGCCACTAGAAGTTTCTGGTAAAGAAAGTGACTTCAATGGGTATGTGCTTAAGAAAGGACTATCCATAGGAGGATGAATTCCAGATGGAGCAACTAACATATAATCTCACCTCATAGGGGACTCGTTTTTAGATGCAGGGCATGCTAGCTCTCTCCCTTAGCAGTTCTGCCTGGGGACTTGTCTTCTCAGTTTGAGGGAAGGCAGGATGTTCTCACTGCAGGGATGGTCACTGTGATGAATTGCAGCTCTCCTCTGCCCACCCTTGAAGGGAAGTCAGTCTGGCATTCTTTTCACCCACTTGCCTTGTTGAAACAGAGCTATAAATTTGTTCACATTTCGGATTGCAGTGAAGGACCAAGGCTGTGTGTTTAATAAGAGACTTTTTTTTTAAATAAACCAGCTATAATCCAAATAAATATCATAAATTCCTTCAGGAAAGTGAATTCCTTTCTCTTGACCCAAAGTAGCCTGCACAATCTGCTGGTACCAGAGCACATTTGTCCAGAATCAGATGCATTGCTCTGAAAGATACAGCAGCCAGTGTACAGTGTGTCCATCAGGAAGCAGATGACACTATCCAAATGAACCAGTGACAAGTGTTAGGAAATTGACTTAAACAGTGTGAGAAGTTTTATACACATGCACAAGAGATGTCGAAGGATCCTCAGGTTAAAACAGCGGGTGATGAGAATAGTGAGCTCTTTATTATCTCTGGATCTGAAGGGAAATGTACCAGTCCCAGATCTTGGAGAGGGTAACTCTAGGGAGAAGGTCACTGGAAAGAAGCTGTGGCGTTTGTGCACACTGAAGGAAGGGAATTAAATGTATGGCTTCTCTTCCTTCCCCCTAGAAAAGGGAGCCTATTATGCAGGTTAGACTGGAGGACACACATGAGGACAGAAAGGGTGAGAGTGGGTCTTCAAAGCCAAGGAAAAATACTCAGCTCAGTCCAGTTTACAGTGTGTGGTCAATCCATATAAAACACTAATGCTGGAACATTAGCAAGTAGTTGACTAGGAAACTCCAAATGTGTATTCCAGTACATAAACATAAAAAAGAAGCTGTGTGAATGAAACCTGTAGAAGTTCTGGAAAGCAGTCCAAGGTTTACAATAACCAAACAAACATCCAATTAAGAAAATGCATCTTTGAAGTGGTAGAAACGTTTTGTGGGGTTTTACCTGCCTTTGCTCCACTCCCCTGCTCTTACCTGAGTGTTCAAGTCTTGGTCATGAGTGGCAGCAACCCAGTTTCCAGTTCTTCTCTTTGAACCAGAGGAAAAGCAGCACAAAAGTCATTTGCAGATATTATGTATAATTGTTCTAACTTGGGGATTTACTCTTCTCTGTCTTGCAGATGTTCAGAAAGCAATGAGTCGTGCTTGTAACAGTTACAAGGGGACTACAGAGCTATAGATGCCTAGGGCAAAATATCCTCACTGGAGTCATACAACTGACCAGCTAAGACTTGAAAGAGAAGCTGAGGTGGGGTGAGGCTCCTCTGGGAACTTTGCGTTCTAAAGGGCCAATCTAGAAAGCCACATGAACACGCCTGTGGTAAGGTGCAGACTTGGAAAAGCACTAATAAGACCTTAGGCTTTCACCTAAGGCTGGTCTCTGAACTCAGAGCAAGCCTAATGAGCGCTCAGGGAGTACCCAGCATGGAGCCAGTCCACAAACCCACAGAAGGCTGGGAAGCAGTGCTCCTGGTGATGGTGTTTACTCTCTTTCTGTTTTCCATTTGGTGCTTTTTCTTCGTCTTTTCAGTTCTAGAATTCAATAGAATCTCCATGAAAGCATTAGTTGAGGTAAAGGAACAAAGACTTCAGTGGACACCACATGACAAAGAATAGTTTTGGCAAATATTTTTGAAGCAGTCTCAAAACAAATGGACTACTATGGCCTTCCATAATCAAAAACAAAAACTGGAATTTCAAGATGACTGAATAAAGAAGCCCGGCGTTTGCCTCTGCCTCCACTGAGCAGGCACAAAGCAGCTCCATCTCCTAGTAAGAGCCAGAGGATGGACACCTGAACTCATCAAGGGAACAGCAGGAACTCAATAGGACACTGAGGCCAGGCATAGCATCATGGAGACAGGAACAAAGCAAACCGGAAACTAAATGCCTTGTCCTTCAGCCAGGGGGTGCCTGTTGCAGGGGAAAGGGTGAGCAGAGGAGTCAGCAGAGCCCATCTGCAGGAACATAGGAAGGCAGTCGGTAGGGAGGCCTCCAGTCACCATCGGGCAGCTGCTCAATCATTAGTGCTCCCTGGGAAACTCACAGCCACACAGTGTCAGAGAGGAAACTCACATTGTCTCCTCTTCCAAGCCCCGGAGTACTGGCTACTCAGAATGGCCCCATCTTGAGAAAGGAGTCATGGTCAAAATCCTTACTGCACTAGGACACAGAAGCCCTTCAGATCTCTTTCCCTGAGCTCCCTAGGACATTCTTACACTCTAGCAGGGAAGATAAGCCTCTAGGTCCAACTGAGCCCAGCACCCTAGGCCACACAGCACTTTGCACCTCAGGGAGCTGTGGAACTAGGGCAGCTGGATATCCAGCACCTAAGACCCCAGAACTAGAGAATCCTGCAGATCATCCTTTTCCCTACTGCCTCTTCTTCCCTGACCACTCTCCCGTGTACACAGGGGCTCATTCAGGGTTCCTGCAGCTCTGCCCAGTCTGCTGCCTGAAGCTCAGAGCCACCTGCACTAGGAAAGTTTCTGCCTGTGCACAAGACCCAGCATTAGCACTGGTCTTGGGACTCTAGTAGGGTGATGGTTGGGAGTCCTTAAGTTCAACTCAATCTGAATGTACACTCAGGAGTGTGCCCATGTTGTGACAGTGTACACGTTTGGGAGGGTGAACATGCTCTGATCAGTGCACCCAACCTGCTGCCCAAACCAGCACAATGAGGGCCCTGAAGCCAGAGTCCCTTGCTGTTTGGGGCTCTAGCCCATCTGCCTGCTTGCTTTTCCTTTTTTTAGATTGATTTATTTATTTGTTTGCTTAAAAGGCAGGGTCACAGAGAGAGAGAAGGAGAGACAGAAAGAGAATCTGATATCTTCCATCTTTTGGTTCCATCTACTGGTTCACTCCTCAAATGGCTGCAACTGCTGGGGAGGGGCCAAGCAGAAGCCAAGAGCCAGGAGCTTTATCCAGGTCTCCCATGTGGGTGCAGGGCCTCAAAGACTCAGGCCATCCTCTGTTGCCCTTCCAGGCACATTAGTAGGGAGCTGAATAGGAAATGGAGTAGCCAGGACTTGAACCGTAGCACATATGGGATGCCAGAATCATAGTCTGGCTTTACCTGCTATACCACGATGCCTTTTAAATGTTTTCTTTGGTGTTGTTGTTAGGGATTCTGATCCAAGGTTTCTGTACCATGCCCAGACCCCGTACAGGGCTAATGACTCCAGCCCATCCCACCAAAACTACCAGGTTTCTGCACTCTTTCAAGGCTAGTGTATTATTGCTCACTCAAAGCTTTGATGTGGGGTTCCTGGGGTTCCCCACTGAGCTCAACACAAAGTCCATAGACAGTGACCTGGGAGTGCTTGCTCTGCTTTCCTAGAGCCAAAACCTCTTTCACAGATACAGTCACACTCTCAGATAGCATCTGGAGGACTCACCTCCCCAACCCAGCATTAGCACTGTTCTTGGGATTCTAGTAGGGTGATGGTTAGGAGTCCTTAAGTTCAACTCATTCCTGGAGGCAGTGCTGATCTCTCAGCTCCAACTCCTGACTTGGCTAGTGACTGGGAGTCTGTGAGCCAGGCCCATTCGCAGCTCCAGCAGGGTCTGCTTCTAATACCTGGGGAGCTCCTGGGGAACTGCATGACAGGGATCTGAACTTCACTTGGCTCCTTGAGTGCCCTAGACCTACACTGTCGCTATCATCAACTACAGCAAAATACATACATGCATACATACATTCTACAAAGGAAACAGAGAAGGAAAGAGATATATGGGGATTATGCTGCAAAATGTGAATGGAACTAAAACCAAAGTAGTCTGCCAAAGCAATACCCAAAGGAGCACTGTCAAGGAAAGCCTTCAATCCATTGAAACCATTCCCTAGAAGTGATAGAAACAGCTGAAATAGAAGATAAGCGAAAGTCGATGTAGGAACATAAAATACGAAAAATCAAGGCAATGCGATGCTCTAAAAGGAATACCATAGCATTTTATTATGAGACCATGAAGAGAGATTCATGAAATGCCAGAAGAATTCAACTGAATTATTACAAAGAGATGCAAGAGAATACAAATAAATACTTACATGAGATTGGAGAATCAATGCATGATATGGTTGAGAAATTCAGCAAAGAGAGAGATATTGAAAAAGAACAAAATGGGCTGGCGCTGTGGTGTAGTGGGTAAATCTGCCACCTGCAGTGCCGGCCTCCCGTGTGGGCACCAGTTCAAGTCGTGGCTGCTCTACTTCCGATCCAGCTCTCTGCTATGACCTGGGAAAGCAATGGAAGTTGGCTCAAGTCCTTGGGCCCCAGCATCCACGTGGGAGACCCAGAGGAAGTTCCTGGCTCCTGGCTTCAGATCAGCACAGCTCTGGCCATTGCAGCCAGTTGGGGAGTGAACCAGTGGATGGAAGACCTCTCTCTCTCGCTCTGCCTCTCCTCTCTCTCTGTGTAACTCTGACTTTCAAGTACATAAATAAATCTTTTAAAAACAGAAAAGAACCAAATAAATATTAGCAATGAGCAACTCAATATGTGAAATGAAAAATACAGAAGAAAGCCTTAACAAGTAACTAGATAAAGCAGAAGAAAGAATATCTAATATCTAAGACAAATATTTTGAAATACCTTGGTCAGATAAAAAAGAAGAAGAAAATACAAAGAATTAAAGCAGTGTTTAGGATCTCTGGAATACCTTCAAGTGAGCCAATATTCAAGTGCCATAATACCTAGGTGGGGAAAGGAATGGCTTAGGAAACGTGCTCAATGAAATAATAGCAGAAAACATTCCCCAATTTGGAAAAGATGTGAATATCCAAATATAATAAGCTCATAGACTCACAAATAGATAACAGCATAAAAGAACCTCATTACAATACATGGTAATCAAACTTTCAAAAGTACAACACAAAGAGAGAATTCTAAAATGTGCAAGATAAAATTTCTGGGTTAATTTTAAAGGAACTCCCATTAGATTGACAGCAGGCTTCTCAACAGAAATCTTACAGGCCAGGAGAGAATGAAAGAAACTGCCAGCCCAGAATATTGTATTCCGTGAGACTATATTTCATAAATGAAAGAGAAATACTTACCTTTCAAGGCAAACAAAACCTGAAGGAATTCATCACCACCTGATCAGCTTTACAAATGATAATTAAGAACCCACTACATACAGAAACAAAGAAAGGCAACCTTCATCACAAAAGAGTATGAAAGTATGAAATGTGCTAGAAAAAGAACAAAGGACATTCAAAAATGCAATTTTAAGAAAGAATGGCAGGACAAATTCATTACTTATCAATAATAACCTTGAATGTTAATGAACTAAGCCCTGTAATTAAAAGATATGGACTGGCTGAATGGTTTATCATTATATTCTTAGAATAGTATCTATGTACTACATTGAACATGTTTCCTTTGTATCAATAGCACAGGGAGAATTGTGTTGTAGTGATTATTAAGCATTTTCTGTGACTCTGAGAATCTAATGTATCAATAAATTCCTGTAAAAACTGATCAAACAATATGCTGCCTACAAGAAACACACTTCATAAGAAAGATACAGACTGAAAGAAGAATGCAAAAGAAATTCCATACAAATGGAAATGGAAAGTCAGTAGTAATAGCTATAGTTATATCAGACAATGTAAACTTTAAGAAACATACTGTTAAAAGACGCAAATGTCATATATGGGCCAATGAGTCAATGCAACAAGATATAACCATTGTAAATATATATGTCTAAAATGAGAGCACACAGTTTAGTGAGATATATGTTTGTAAACCTAAAGGGAGAAATAAGCTCCAATAAAATACTATTAGGTGACTTCAACACTCCGCTTTCACCAATGGATAGACGGCCAGACAAAAAGTCAGCAAAAGACAGATTAGGAGTCTGCATCGTGGCCCAATGGCTAAGCTACCACTCTTAATGCCAGCACCTACTATCAGAGTACCAGTTCATATTCCAGCTGCTCTACTTCTGATCCAGCTGCCTTCTAACACATCTAGAAAGTAGCAGATGATAGCCCGAGTACTTGGGCCCCTGCCATCTACCTTGGAGATGTTGATGGAGTTCCAGGCCCCTGGCTTTGGCCCAAACCAACCCCAGCCATTGAGGTCATTTGGGGTAGTGGACCTGAAGAAGGAATCTCAATCTCTCTCTCTCTCTCTCTCTCTCTATATATATATATATATATATATATATACATATAATTAAATAAACTATTTTTTAAAATTCCAACAGTGTTAATATATAATTTGGACCAAATGGATCAAATAGACATTCAAAGAACACACCATCCAAGAACTGCAAAATTCACACTCATTTCACCAGCATATGGAACATTCTCTAGAATAGAGCATATACTAGGCCACAAAACAAGACTCAAGAGATTTTTTTTTTTTTTTTGACAGGCAGAGTGGACAGTGAGAGAGAGAGACAGAGAGAAAGGTCTTCCTTTTTGGTTCACTCTCCAATGGCCGCTGCGGCCAGCGCGCTGTGGCCGGTGCACTGCGCTGATCCAAAGCCAGGAGCCAGCTGCTTCTCCTGGTGTCCCATGTGGGTGCAGGGCCTAAGCACTTGGGCCATCCTCCACTGCACTCCCGGGCTACAGCAAAGAGCTGGCCTGGAAGAGGGGCAACCAGAACAAAATCCAGTTCCCTGACTGGGACTAGAACCCAGGGTGCTGGCGCCGCAGGCGGAGGATTAGCCTATTGAGCCATGGCACTGGCCGAGATTTTTAAAAATAAAATTATATCATGTGTATTTCCTGATCATTTCATGTGTCTTTCTGAAATAACTCTGTAAATTAGCAACAATGGTAACTCTAAAAGTTATACAAACACTTGAAAACTGAACAACATGCTTCTGAATGAACAATGAGTCATTATAAAGATCATAAAGCAGATTTTAAAATTTCCTATAACCTAGTGAAGATGGAAATACATCATGTCAAAACTTATAGTATACAGTAAGAGGAAAGTTTAAAGAAATAAGTACAAACTTTAAAAAAAAATGTCAAATAATCTAACAATGCATCTCAAGGACTTATGAGCAAAAGAACAAACAAAATCCTAAATTAGGCCGGCTCTGGGGCTCACTAGGCTAATCCTCCACCTGTGGCGCTGGCACCCCGGGTTCTAGTCCCAGTTGGAGCGCCGGTTCTGTCCCAGTTGCCCCTCTTCCAGGCCAGCTCTCTTCTGTGGCCCCGGAAGGCAGTGGAGGATGGCCCAAGTGCTTGGGCCCTGGGCCCGCATGGGAGGCCAGGAGGAAACACCTGGCTCCTGGCTTCGGATCGGTGCAGCACGCTGGCAGTATGTAGCAGCCATTTGGGGGTTGAACCAATGGAAAAGGAAGACCTTTTTCTCTGTCTCTCTCTCACTGTCTAACTCTGCCTACCCCCACCCCCCCCAAAAAAAATCCTAAATTAGTAGATGGAAAGAAATAAAAATTAGAGAAAAAATAAAAAGATGTATAAAAATCATACAAAAGCTAAACAAAATGAAGAGCTGTCTCCTTGAAAAGAAAAATAAAATTGGTTAGTCAGACTATGAAGAAAAAAGACAAATCAATAAAATCAGATATTAAAAGGGAGGTATTCCCATGGATGTCACAGAAATACACAGAACCATGAAAACTATTTCAAACAACTATATACTAATAAATTAGAATCTTAAGAAATGGATAAATTTCAGGAGACAAAAAAAAACTTAATCAAAATTGAATCAAGAAGACAAAATATCTAAAGAGACCAATAACCAATAATAAGATCAAATCAATAATAAAGCATCTCCCAACAAAGAAAATCTCAGGATCAGATGGCTTCATTGCTAACGTCTATCAAACTTTTAAGGAAAAACTAACACAAATTATTCTCAAATTATCCCAAATAATTGAAAGGGAGGGAACATTTTCCAAACTCATCACCATAATTCCAAAGCCAGACAAGGATAAAATTAAACAAAAAACAAAACTATGAACCAATATCCTGATGAACACAGATGCAAAGTTCTGAACCTAGTACTATCAAATCAAAATTAGTAACATATCAAAAAGATCATTTACCCTGATCAAATGGCATTTACCCTAAGGATGTGGGGATATTTCAACATATACAAATCAATAAATGTGGTACATCACATCAACAGAATAATGGATAAAATTATATGATCTTCTCAATCCATGCAGAGAAAGCATCTCATAAAATTTAGTATCCATTTATGATAACAAAACCTCAAACAAATTAGACACAGAAGGACATAACTCAATACAATAAAGGCTATAAATGACAAACTCACCTCCAACATCACACTGAATGGTAAAAAGTTGGAAGCATTTCCACTAAGATCTGGAACCTAAGATATCCACTCTTGCCATTGTTATTCAATGTACTTCAGGAAGTTTAAGCCACAGCTATTAGGCAAGAAAAAGAAATCAAGGGGATACATTATAAATGAGGAAGTCTAATTATCCCTGTTTGCAGATGATGTGATTCTATGTATAGGGGAACCTAAAGATTCCACTAAGAGACTACTGGAACTCAGAGTTTCTGATCACAGTGGAATGAAGCTGGTAATTAATAACAGAAGAAAAACTGTAAAACCCACAAATATGTGGAAATTAAACAACATACTCTTAAATAACCAAAGGATTAAAAAATCACAAGGGGCATAACAAAGGAAAAATCTCAATTAAAATTAGAAATTGTCTTTAGACAAATGGAAAGAAAAACAAAAACAGAACATACCAAAAGTTATGAATGCAATAAAAACAGTGCTAAGAGGGAAATATCTAGCTAAAATTGCTTATCTTAAAAAATAAGATCTCAAATCAATAACTAACTTGAGATGAGGTCACATCCCACCTGTTGGGACGCTTTCACTCAATATTGGAGTTCTGGTTCAAGTCCCAGCACCTCTGCTTCTGATCTAGCATCCAGCTAATGCATCCTAGAAGGCAGCAAGTAATGGCTAAAATTCTTGGACCCTTGTCACCCATGTGGGAGACTAACATGAAGTTCTTGGCTCCTGTCTTCAGCTTAGCCCAGCCCTGGATGTTGTAGGCAACTGGAAAGTGAACCAGCAGTTTCTTTCTTTCTCTCTCTCTCTCTCTCCCACCCCTTCATTTTGCTTTGATTTCCAATTAAGTTCAAAATAAGTAGCATTTAAAAATACCTAACTTTACTCTTTAAAGAAATAAAAAAATAAACTAAACTCAACATTTGCAGAAGAAAGGAAATATTAAAGCTTAGGGCATAGAAAAACAAAGAAGAAACTAGAAAACTAATAAAGAAACACCAATGAAACTAAAAGTTGGTTTTTTGAAAAGATCAATGTAATTGACAACTTTTAGCTAGAATGATAAGAAAAAAAGAGTGAAGGCTCAAATATCTAATATCAGAATTAAATGAGACATTACTACTGATTTTATGGAATAAAAATATTATAGACAATGCTCTGAACATTTGTTAACAATACATTGTATAACCTCCTGAAATAAACAAACTCACAAACACACATCTGCCTCAATTGAGTAATGAAGAAATAGAAAATCTGAATAGTTCCATAACTAGTATGAAGATTGAATCAGCATTCAAAGCCTCTCAGCAAAGAGAAGACTTTACTGATAAGTTTCAAACACTCAAGGAATTAACACCAGCTTTCAATTCTTCTTAAAAAAATTCAAGAGAGAGGCACATTTCCCGTCCCAATCCTATAAACCCAGCATTCCCCTGATAACAAAATCAGAAAAGTTACTACAACAAAAGAAAATTACAGACCAATATCCCCTATGAATAGTGATGTAGAATTTCTCAACAAAGTACTAGCAAACTAAATTTAATAGTGCATTAGAAGTACATATCATGATCTAAGTGGGATTATTTCTACAATGGAGAGATGGCTTGATATATAAAAATCGTAATATAAGACAATAAGAGAATAAAGAGGGAAAAAACCCAACAACTATCTCAACTCATCCAGAAAAAGCGTTTGACAAAAGAGCAGTCACGGTTTTGCTTTATTTGGGATGTACCATTGCTAAACACTGCAATAGTTGCAGGTGTTTAATTTAGAAAGGTTTGGATTGTCAAAGCAACATCCTAAAACATATGATACTATATTGCTGTCTCCCTATTACATATAAAGAACTGAAAAAGTACTGAAGCAATTTGCCAAAATCATACATAAAGAGTAGTGTCTGAGTGCATAAACTAGACATTGAACTTACAAAGCCAAGATCATTATACTATATATTGTGTCTTTTGTTTTGGCACTGAAGAATTAAAATGGAGTTTCCAAGAGCTTATTTAAAAGTTACTACTCACCTGATGGTTTTAATAAAATGGTCTGTAGTGTCTTTACTCCTGTCCCCATTCCCACTGATAATGTAGTATTACTTTGAATATATATTAAATTTTTGGGACCAGTGCTGTGGTGCAGTGGGTTAAAGACCTGGCCTGAAGTGCCGGCATCCCATATAGGTGTCAGTTCCAGTCCTAGCTACTCCTCTTCTGATACAGCTCTCTGTTATGGCCTGGGAAAGCAGTAGAAGATGGCCCAAGTCCTTGGGACCCTGCATCCATGTGGGAAACCTGGAGAAAGCTCCTGGCTCCTGGCTTCGGATCGGCACAGCTCTGGCCATTGTGGCCTTCTGGGGAATGAACCAGTGGATGGAAGACCTCTCTCTCTGTCTCTACCTCTCTCTGTAACTCTTTCAAATAAATAAATAAATCTTTTATATATATATATATATATATATTAAATTTCATCACTGAAATGTGGGCCTGGACCCACTCCCACCAATACTGACTTGGGATGCCTTTGTAATTAGCTGCTGAGGCTGCATGGCTCCTGCAATGGCAGTGGCAACAGAAGCTGCAGAAAACAGAAAGGAAGTTAATAAATCGAGAAAGCTGGAATCAATTTGGTTTTGACTCAGAGTCATACTCTATTTTGAAAAAAATTTTCTGTAAAGGTCGGTACCAGCTCACTGGAATTGAGTTATAAATAAAAATGAGAATTATAGTTTCCAATCTTTTATGAGTTTATAATAGGTACATTGTTCAGCTTCCTGATGAATTGATGAAATGCAGACCTGCTAACTTACAAAAATGCTTCTGACATTTGTTTACTCGCTCTATTACAAGAAAAGAACTCTCTTAAGATTATAACCTTTTTGTATTAAAACTCGAAATTGTGCTTCTGCAGACTTGGGAAAGTGTATATTCTAAGCTTTTAAAATCATTTTCAAATTTGTTACTTTGTTTTAGCTCCAAAACATATGGAGATGTGGTTTACCTGTTTGACAAGATGTTCCCACTTTACAGGTGATATTTCCCAACTAGAAATTTGGAGAACATATAAGGATCCAATTTTTATGACACAGTATGAGGTGAAGGGGCAAGAACCTAAACTGAAAAGCTGCGTTTTTCTTCAAACATAGGCAATGGGCTTTCTGAAGAATAGTTCCTAAATGCAAACCATAGTATGTTTTTTGTTTTGTTTGTTTGTTTGTTTGTTTGAGAAAAAGATAAGGAGAGAGAAAGAAGGGTTCCATCAACTAGCTCACTCCTCAAATACCTCTATTAGCCCTATCTAGATACAAAGCCAGAAGCTGGGAACTCCCTGTGGGTGGCAGGAGCCCAGTTATTTGAATCATCAGTGCTGCCTCCCAAGGTGTGCATAATTAGAAAGCTGGAGTCAGGAGCTGGAGCCTGGCATCCAACCCAATTACACCATATGGGACACAGGGGTCTTAAGTGGCAGCTTAACTGTTAGGTTAAAAGCATGGTCCACATAGAATGGTTTTCACTGGATTTTTCTGGAAAAGCAACTCCACATTTGGTCTTGATTCCATTTATTGCCTTCTTCTCTTTTATGGCTTTTACAATGTCCTTTCTCCATCATTGACCACATGGGTAGCACCACCCTGGGGCCAAGCCCTTGACATGTGGGCATTTGGGGGATACTGAGACTAATATCCAAGCCATAGCAATGTGGGAGAAAACCAAGCCACTGCCACCTAGCCAAGAGGAGAGGAAACCCAGGCTGTGCTCACACAGGGCACAGCTTATGCAACTTGTCCTCAAGCCCTTTAGATCATCAAATGTGACAGTGATGAGGTGAGCACATAGTGTTTAACAAGAAATCGAATCTTTAAATGTTATATGTGACACTAAAACTGGCTGCTCTGTTAATCAGAGAACTATCCCGGTTTCACAATTCTAACACAAGTTTTCTCACATAAACTTGGCCTGTTGAAGAGAACGTCCTACCACCCAACTCTCAATATATTGAAGTTTATTAAAGAAAAAAAAAACCACCAGGTCAGGTGACTCCTATCATTATCTTCTCTAGGTTCAATGCTTTAACCATGGGAAACAGAGCTGCATTAAGCAAGAATTTTGCTATCACTGAGAAAATCTGCTCATTAAGTTTGCCAGAAGATGTCCTGCCTCCCAGCCAAAATGACAGGCTTGTGAATCCCACGCCAGTGGGTGTGGGTGGCATATCAGTCTTTCGTCTTTGAAGGTAGACGATGCAAGCCGGTAACAGGAAAGGGCTTTGACAACCTCTTTCAGTCCTGTCTTTACAAATGGAGGCTGTTCTGACTTTGAAGAAAACCTTGGGAGTAAAGAGAAGGTAAGTTGGCAGGGATGATACACCCAGAAGCTAGGTGTCCCTGGTCATGAGCAATTCAGGGAAAGAGACAGCCCAAGGGAGTTAATGACAGCCTAAGGTATCATCCATTTTCTGACCACAAATATTTATTAGATCCATAAACGAAACCTCAAAGATCAATTCTGCCCTCTGGGGTTTTTCAAACATCAGTCCAGAGAGATGCTGTCCTTTCCTGGGGAGATTATGGGTCTAGCCTACAGTACCTTCTCTGCATGTTTGCATCCGCATAGTCTCTTAACTCTGGTGTCAGCATTAATGTTTGTTCAAGTTAAAATCTGGAAATATCTCCCTTCTTATCCTCCTCACCCTTTCAGCTCACGGCACACTCTGCTTTCAAAAACCAGACTTTGTGTAGTTAGTAGCAAAGAGCTGCCCCAGAACGATCCTTTTGCCAGGGTGTAGCCTCCTTTAGCAGCATGGAAGTGGCATGTGCCCTTTTGCTTCTATAATCTTTGTGTCTAAAAATAGCAGAGACACTCCGTACTGTACTGATGACACACAGACTCATGCTGGGTGAATAATCATATTGACAGTCATTTGGGGGTAAGCAAAAGAGAATAGTGAGTGAAAACTGATCCCAAAATACTAAAATGAATAGCACAAACTTCAAAAGATGCAAATAATGTTTTCATTGCAAACCGGGTTTTGTTGTTCCTTGCTCAATTCCTCTGCCATTTCTATTCTCTATTCCTTTGAGTCTGAGCAGTTGTCTCGTTCATAATTGACATGAAAACTCCCTTTCAATGTCAGGAAAACGTACACTTGTGGGCTTTCTTGGAGAGGTTTGGCTGCCAGACTGATGGAGAAAAAGGTGCATGGGTAGGTGCAGGTCATCAGAAGGTGGAACAGGTGCAAGCCTATATCATTTCGGTAAAAATACTCCCACCACATTAAATACAGTAATAAATGCACTTTCACATTATGTAATTTAAGTTCTCAGGTGTGTGCAGGCAGTCAGTCATTTTTCTACTGAAATTTTCTCAGTTTCAATAAATGGCAAAATGAAAGAATCATTCAACTGGAGTGAGAAACAAACTACACATCTTAACTTGTTTTGCCATTTAGAACCAAATATGTTTTCCCTCCCTTTCCATTAGTTTTCATGCATAAAACTGATATAAAGGAAAGTGCATTGTATTGTGGGGTTAAAGTGTTTTTTTTTTTTTAATTTAACAGGTAGAGTTATAGACAATGAGAGAGAGACACAGAGAAAGGTCTTCCTTCTGTTGGTTCACTTCCCAAATGGCTGCCATGGCCAATGCTGCGCCGATCCGAAGCTAGGAGCCAGGTGCTTCTTTCTGATCTCCCATGCGGGTGCAGGGGCCCGAACACTTGGGCCATCTTCCACTGCCCTCCTGGGCCACAGGAGAGAGCTGGGTTGGAAGAGGAGTAACCGGGACTAGAACCCGGTGCCCATACGAAGGATTAACCAAGTAAGCCATGGCGCTGGCCCCTAAAGTGTTTTTGATGCTAACAGCACATTAAGCCCTTGAAGAGAATGACGTAGTAGCATTAAAGGTTAACAAGATGAGTCAATCAGTTCATAAATGTCATTGAAGATGGACCTATATTGCAATGTCAGATCAAGAATTTAAATGAATCTTCCAGCCTCTCTCTCCAAACTTCCAGACACAGCAAGTGTTACTGCGAGTTGCCTGGAGTCTGGGAACAGAAGGACAGTCATGTTATGGAGTAGGGGAGGCTAGAAAACACTTCATAGGTCATGGAGGTCAACTTCCTAACTGACAATCTAAGGCCTGAGTAGGTACCAAGTACAATGAATACCCCTGAGCATAAGAGCCAGGACTAGGAAGGGAGGAGAATTCTGACTATGGCCTTTCCCATAGTGGCTATCATCCATAGATAAAATATCCTAACATGCAAGCAATCCTATCACTGTCAAATTGACCAAAGCCAAAAACTGTTCCCTAGTTATATACAAGAATATCCCTGTTCTTAGGAAATAAATACTGAGACATTTAATGATAAAAAAATAGCATGACATATGTAACTCCATCTTAAAGTGTACAGAAAAATAGATGTAAGAGAACTTCAAAATGTTTATGGAAAATGAAATTAAAAGATAATGCACAAGTTTCATGATTTTTTTGGAAACCCTTCATGGATTGACAGATATATATATATATATATATATATATATATATATATGGATCTAGGTGATTAGGGAGGTAGATAGATAATACATAGATAGATAGCTACATAAATAGATAATAGGAAAAGAAGGAACAAGCAAATTATAAGGCACATGGATAAAATAGGTGAATCTGAGGGTTACAGGCAGGGCCATTTCTACCAGTTTTATTTTTGCAAGCTGTCTGTAAGTTTGAAATAATTTCCAAATAATGTTTTAAAAAGTTTCCAACAAAAAAAAATTCTAAAATGGTGACATAAGAAATGAACTCTAGCCTCTGCCTTGAGTTGCCCATGTTTGGGATAGAAAGACTCCAACCCCCTACTGACTGCAGAATTTAGAAGGCAGTCTTCTCAACACATCTAGTGAGATGGGTTTACTAAATAATTTTTAAAATTGCACAGGTGTGTCCATTTCTTTTTTCCATTCATTTCAAAAACTGGGTATATTTCCTGTATTTTAAAGTTGGATGAATCAGGGGTCAGGTATTTGGCTTAGCAGTTAAGATGCTGATTAAGGCACTTAAGTCCTCTATCAGAGTGCCTGGGTTTAATTCCATGCTCTGGCTCCTAATTCCAGCTCCTGCCAGTGAAGACTCTGGGAGACAGTGTTGATGACTTAAGTGGTAGGGTACCTACCACTCATGTGGGAGATCTGGGTTGAGTTCCCAGCTCTTAGCTCTGGCTATTGCAGATTTGGGGAGTGAACGAACAGAAGAGAATTCTCTTTCTCTCCCTCTCTCTCTCTTCCTCTCATAAATATATAAATAAGTATTAAAGTTTAGTGAGTCAAGACAAACCAAGGTACCCAATGAAGACTGAGATTAAGGAAACAAACAGCACATATTTTCAGGAAAGCTGGGACCCCAACTGAAAATCTGTAAGTACTCTATGCTTTATGAATACTTTTTATATGTTTTGTGTTTTCTGATGTCCCTCACCATCAAAATATAAATCAGTGTGTTCACTTAATCTTTCAGTTGAGGAAACAGAGGCTCAAATAGATTAAGTGGCTAGTTCTAAGTCATAAAGCTGGAAGTAGTGGGACTGAATCTAAAGCCTTGCTTCCACTGATTCTGCACCTTGCTATGCTACCCTGTCGGCAGCTAGAGCTGTATGGCCTCCAGCAAACATCTACTGAGAGCTTCCTAAGTGCCAAACATCACATGTGACTCTGAAATCTGTGTCCTTGCTATGCCCGAGCTGTCTGAAAATCAGAATATAATTTTTAGGCAATTTTTACTTCATTAGGGAAATAAATACAAAGACTTGGAGGTTTGTTTTGTCATTGTTGTCTTTTTTTTTTTTTTTTTGCCTTTATTTTCCTATGCAGATAAGAAGCCTCATTTTGGCTTTTGTCATAAATGTAGATTGGTACCCATGCACCTTACAAAGCTAAGCATAAATTCTCCAGGGACATTTACAGGAAATTACTTAATCCGACTTTGTCATTTTTAGAGATGAGAAAATTAACACTAGAAAAGTGAATAACATTTTCTAAAGTCCCACAGCTTGTTAAATGCAGAACCAGAACTAAAAATCGAAATTTGGATCCCCAGTTCAGTTTATTTCTCCTTGAAAATGCATAGTTTTATTCAAGTGTGATTTGACTGTTTTATACTAATATTGTTTTTCAAGATAGTTTTTAAGAAGAGACAGGGTTAAAAGGAACATTTTTATATGTAAATATGCAATATTGGTATATAAAATTAATATAAATATATATTGTTTATAAGTATAGATAAACATAAATATACTTCTTAAAGAAATGTAAAAGAAAATTCACAATTACACATTCATCCAAAAGAAGAAAGACTTGAATCAGTTGTGGTGTCTCTTCTATTTGTCCTTCATATTCAAACCATGTGAGAAACTAGAAAAGAACCCAGAACCCAGTGTGATTGCCAAAGATGAAGGCTCAACAAGGAAGGAAAATGAGGGGACAGAGAGGCAGAGAGCTGGTATTATTTCCAACTTTTCAGTACAGTCACACTTCCAGTTCTTCATCAGATAAGAATGTTTTGCGCATTTTGGGCCAATTTACGCCACACAGGAAAGCCTGTAGCTGTGCTCTCAGCCCACCACTTCCTGTGGGAGTCAGCAAAACAGGCTCAAGCCCTTCCATGCCTTTGACCAAAATGCTTCCTGGTCCCAGGAAGAGCCTCACTGCTTAGCCTGACATTTGGTGGAAGGACCCACAGTCAACTTCGAGCAGTGACTACTGTTCACCTCTTAGGTGTCTGTGTGTGTGTGTGTCTATGTGTGTGTGTGTGTGTGTGTGTCTGTAAGTTTAATCTTGTGCCTCACTACGCTCCAATTTCTTGCCCCTCATGCAGAGTAATCTTTACCGTTGTAATGATCAATTTCCTTGTTCCATGACTATGTAAGTGGTTTAAGTACAGGAAAAGGCCTTCTCACCCATTTGAGCTGACCTCCATCTTACCTATGTATTCCCACCGCCCCTTTTCCGCAGGGCTCTAGCTTACGTCCTGGGATGTAGACAGACGCACTTTGTTTCTCCCCAATACATCATCTCAGGGGAGGAAAAGGTCATGGGAAGGCTGCCTGCTGACATCCACTTTGCATTTTCATTCTTCGATCAACTTCTCATGAGGTCAAGTGGCAAGGGCAGGTAAATGATACGGTCTCATTTAACTTATTGTAAAGAGTATTCAGGAACATTTAGTAAAAATTTTTTTGTAGGAGTCCTGTGTCCTACTCGTTCTCTTCCTGCTTCCTGCTTGCCTATGATCCCTGCACTCTTAGTGTTAAGATCTCATAGTTTCTTTCCAAGGCATCACCATCAGAAACCAGTGTTCAGGACTTCTGTCTTTCCAGTCTCTCTCTTGGGGTCCCAGCAAGTCTGGGAGGGTAACAGAGCAGCCATGGAGTAGCTGGATCCTCTTGTTTAAAAATACTGTCCCCATTGTGCTGTTACTCTAGGGTGGCTGTTCTTGAAGCATTTTCTCTGAGGGCTTCTGCATAATTCCAGCCCAAATTGAGTCATGTGAAAAACACTGCTGTAGTTGGAAGGTCTGGCCAACTGAGTCCCCTGGTCTCCTTACAATAAGGGAGCATACATCAGAGCTGATTCTAGGCCTATCCTATGAGTACAGGAGAAAATTGTTAATTTCTCATGCATGAACTAAGTCATCTACATTGTATAGGGGAGGAAATACTGTTTTTCCCTCACCCAGAGTTTGGTTCATTGCTGAGCTTATATGAAAAGACAGGCAGACAAGAGAAGAGTGCACAATTACATTGCATCTAAGGTTAATGTGACACAGGAGGCTGCAGAATCAAACGAAGACGCAAATAAATTGTTAAATTTGTGTATTTTTCTGTTAAGTTTGGTGAAGGATGGACAGCAGTAGAGCATTATAACTGGCAAAGGGAGTCTGACCTAATGTTAATACATTTGTGGGGAGACTCAGTAAAGCCTGTCTGTTCAGATTCTTCTCTGCAACGCTGGGTCTTCAGAGCTCAGGACACTCCTTTCCTCCTGGTGACATGGAGGTCACCTTTCCCTTTAGGGTCTTAGGACCTGCTTCAGGGGAGAAGGCTGGGGACAGTCAGAGAGACCTTCTTGATTGCATCCTTTTCTCAAATTCCTTCATTAGGGTAATATGTCCTGAACCCCATCCACAATTAGCAGAAAACCCAGGAAGCCAATCTGAGTTCCTACCCAGCATTCTTTACAGCACTTCACTTCTGGCAAAGCGGAGCTGCAGGGAGTACATGCAGGAAAGCCAGGCTGTGTGGGCTCCTTTCTCAGAGGGCTTGGTCTTTTGGTTTTTTATTATGTTTCTTACTGAGTAGAGGGAATTATTTATTTTCATTAGGAAATCTGAAGGAGCAGAAGGCCCAGAAACCCTGGGTAGGGATTGTATAATTTATAGCAAACTCTGTGGAGGGCAGGGCACAGCAAAAGAGAATGATTGATGCAACTGAAAATTTGAGAAATGAAAGGAACTTAAAGATCTTCTTCATAAATATCAGAATCAAAGAGCCTATAGATACTCTTCGGTGTGTTCAACATTTTAAACCGATGGTCTCATAAAATGCCTTTTCAAGGAAGCTTTTCTGCATTTCTACAACCCAAGACAATTTTGAGTCATTTCACTTCTAATAGTTTGAGTCATGAAAATATGTACCTGGGCCGGGGCTGCGGCTCACTTGGCTAATCCTCCATCTGTGTTCTAGTCCCGGTTGGGGCACCGGTTCTGTTCCAGTTGCTCCTCTTCCAGTCCAGCTCTCTGCTGTGGCCTGGGAGTGCAGTGGAGGATGGCCCAAGTGCTTGGGCCCTGAACCCGCATGGGAGACCAGGAAGAAGCACCTGGCTCCTGGCTTTGAATCTGCGCAGCATGCTAGCCATGGTGGCCATTTGGGGGTGAACCAACGGAAGGAAGACCTTTCTCTCTGTCTCTCTCTCTCTCACTGTCTAACTCTGCCTGTCAAAAAAAAATGTACCCATACAGGTGTTTATGTGACTCCACAGCCAACTGAGAATCCCTGTAGCACAATCCCAGAGATAAAGAAAATGCCCAGGATTACTTGTCTGAGATCCTATAGCTAGTTAACTGCCTACCCAAGATAAGAACACATGCTTCCTGTCTTCTAATTAAGAGCTTTATCGTCTATAATATTCTGGGTTTCTAGAGTTCAAGTGTATCAAGAATGTGAGATGTACTTAGCATGTTCAATTCTTCAAATTCTTCAAAGTGCTCAAAATATTTCCTTGGGGAGAGTTATTCTAGGCCTCTTCTGGGAAACAGGCACATGGTATATCCATCATCCAAATGGTTCTTTAGTTGGAGAGAAAGACGTGAATGTTAAAAGCAGAGAGCAGGGCCCCAGCCAAAGTTTCAATCTGGTCCTGAATTCAGAGGAGGGAAGTGAATGAGGACGAGTGTTGCAGAAAAGAAGGCAAGCCAATGACCATTTGAATTCTACGCAGTGAAAACTAATGAATACATAGCCCAAAGCAGTATAGGGGATTATTTTGAGATTTAAAATTTAATAATAAAACAAATCAGCCTAGTGAAATGAGAATTATCAAATGCTTTTATGTGCCTCCAGGAATTTTTAGAAATTTAAACCATACTCTGTAATTAATACATATGGGATTCTTTTTCTTTTAAGACAAGAAAAATAGTTGTACTGGCGACATACAAAGGAAAGTAGAGGATTTCACCTTGAAAGATATAAAACTATGTCTCCCTCTGAGAGTATGAAAGAAGATAGACTCCTATCAGAGCACTTCTGAGAATAGCAAGGGACAGGAAAGGACAGTCGTCCCTGGAAGGAATGTGCAGGTGCAGAGATTATAGGAACTTCTAAGGGTTTTTTGTAAAACGATTGGAAAGAAACGAAACAGGAGGTCCATTAGTGGGTAACAAGAAAGATGGATTTAATGATGGTATAGAGATAATGAATTGTATCACTTAAATCCTCTTTAAAAAGAAGAAAATATAGGTTCAAGATTCCAAGAAATTATTATTATTACTATCATTATTTGTAATGGCAATGATGGGGCAGAATCAGAACCTTTCTTACAATTGCCACTAGTAAACAAGCAAATTTTAACACAAAATGAACCCTAAAGCAAGCAGAACTGATCTATGAAATTAGAAGTCATAGGAAGTCTTGGGAAGGTGAGAGAGGGCTTCTGGGGTGCTGGCAATGCAACCAGTTGGGGTACAAGCACATCCTACTTTCGTAATAAAATATTTCTGTAAAAATGTATAAATTTTGTGGTGGATATTTTTCACTATTTGGAATCTTATATCCAATTTGAAGGTAAATCATCACATTCTAATTTTTTCTTTTACAATCCAAATTTCCACATTTATGGTTTGTTAGAATTGAAATGTATCCATATATATGAAGAAATGAAATCATATGGCCATATGTCACTTTCAAGAAAAGACTACTCAATCAACCAAAAGTAATTTGATTGCTAATTAAATGGCTAATGTAATACTATTTATCACTGACATAAAGTGAGTAAAATATTTTGTTTCCATTAACAAATTATAATGTTGGAGAGGGAAGATTAACAATGAACAGCACAAAAATGCTTCCTTGCTCAATGCTCTTTCTATATAGTGATAATGTAAGGAAAATAGTATGACTAGTGTTTCCTTCAATAAGTAGAATAAGATTCTGATTCTCTTCTCCCATAAAAAATGCTTTAAAAAGAAGGACTGTACTGTACTGACAAAAATATGTATATACTATAAACTGAGAACTCTATTTCAAAAAAATTATCTGATGAGATCAAAATTAAATGCTATTTTGCTAGTCATTGTTCACTAAAGTTTTCAAAGAAAGAATGCATAACAATGAAATTTGCATTTAGCACTAAAACACATTTTGTGAAACCCCTAGAAAACTTCAAAAGGGTGGAATTTTCTCAAGTTGGGTGTCAAAATATCAATTCCAAACATGACTGTGGAAGGGAATTGGTCAGTGCTGAGTGCCAAAAGCAATGTTAGGTTATGAGTGTAAGCCAAATTACATCAGAGTTGGGAACATGACTAAGCAAGAAATGGCAAAACAAATAATCAGAGTCTGTGTCTCCATCTATCCAGTAATAGCATCTCCCATATTGAATAGTGAGAAAAATATGGTCTCATAGAATGAGGAATAGATCTTTTTAATATCTACTTTTTAGCCTTGCTGAGTGATTTTAAAAATTTTCCCTCAGTAGATTTGACTTCTGACTGACTGGTGGGCTGAATAATAGACCAGCCAAATTATCTACATCCTAATCCTTAGAATGT
The DNA here is from genome assembly GCF_964237555.1 of Oryctolagus cuniculus. Lineage (NCBI taxonomy): Eukaryota > Metazoa > Chordata > Mammalia > Lagomorpha > Leporidae > Oryctolagus > Oryctolagus cuniculus. The sequence continues at coordinate 73,599,798 of NC_091440.1, read as the reverse complement.
GTATATATGACCTTATAAGGCAATGAGGACTTTGTAGATGTGGTTGAGTTAAGGCTTTTGCATGAAGTCACCAAAGGAGTCCAATGTACTCACAGTGGTCCTTGTAAGAGTGTGACAAGAAGGTCAAAGGAGGGAGTAGGAGATGTGACAACAACTGAAGCAAGAAATAAGAATGTTATGAGGAACAGGTCATGAACCAGGGAGTACATACTTGATTCTAGAAGCTAGGAAGGGTGAGGACAGTGATTCTCCCATAGACCCCCCAGAAGCCCTGGAAACACCTTGACTTCAGCCCAGTGAAATTGATTTTTCTTTCAAGGGAATAAATCTATGCTTTTTTGGCACTTTGCTATGCTGGCATTGAGAAACACATGTATTGAATCAGATTATCTACCTCATTAAACCTTTCTCTGAGATGTCTCTTGTGCTGGGCAGTTGATTAATACAGAACTTTTATATGGTGACAAGTAGTTCCCAGCAAAGCAAAGGCTGCTTTCAGAAGATTTCTTAGCTTATTTTCTTGTCTTTTGTTGTGCTTTATTTGTTACATTCAGATATCTAAGCTTGGATTTTAAATCCGGGATGGACCTTTGGTATTATTAGTATTTTGGATTGATATATGACTCTATTTGCTGGTCAGGTTTCCTGAAATTCTTGCCCATCAACGGTAGCGGACTGACTCCAGAATGAATGGGGACTGTACCAAACTCCATAAATACAAGATACTAATCACAAGGCTTAAAAAAAAAACTTGGAAAATTGTAGAAGATTAAAATGTCAACTCTTTTTTCACATATTTATTTATTTAAAAAGCAGAGTAATAGAGAGGGTGAGGGAGAGAGAGAGAGAGAGAGGGAGAGGGAGAGAGAGAGAGGGAGAGGGAGAGAGAGAGAGAGAGAGAGAGAGAGAGAATCTTCCATCTGCTGGTTCACTCCCCAAATGGCAAGAACAGCTTGGCTTGGGCTGGGCTGAAGCCAGGAGCCTGGAACTCCATCTAGGTCTCCCACATGGGTGGCAGGGAGTCATCTTTGCTGCTTTCTCAGGCACATTAACAGGGAGCTGGATCACATAGGAAGCAGCTGGGATTTGAAGTAGTAGCCATACAGGATGCTGGCATTGCCGGCAGTGGTTTCAGTTGCTACACCACAATGTTGCTTCAAAACATCAACTCTTAAGAGTAACTCTTAAAGTGATTTCTACAGGGATACTTTGATTAAAATGTCTTTTTGGTGTGTGATTTGTTCCCCACCTTCATAGCAGCAACAGAGAGAGAGAGAGAGAGAGAGAGAGAGAGAGAGAGAGAGAAAGATACGTTTGAAGAAAGAAGTTATCCATTAACACTTTGGCTCCCTTACCTAATCATGGGGCCCTTGAAGGCAATACCATGAATTGTTTTGGTTTCACAGCAACTGACTGAGGGCCTGCCTGTTTGATAGTAGGTGACCGAGGCATACTTTCTAAGGAAAAGAAACAAAGAATGATGAAGGAAAAAGGCAAAGAAGAAATCTCTCTTTCATATCTCTCTTCAAACTGAGTGAATGGGGGAGACAGAGCAAGGATGAATTTCATCATTCAATAGGTAACAAACATTTTATAATTCATTTGTAAAAACTATTGTGCTTACATTCAAGCTTACTAGTTGAGCCTAGGTTAGAGGAGAGAAACCAAATATAATAGTTTGGCTATTGAGAAATTGTGACAGAGAATGGTGGTATTGGTATATGAAATTTCAAAGGAAATTTCCAATGAATATATTTGTTATCCAAATTGCTAGCTCTCTTTTTGTGATTTTCCACAAAAAACTGGAGAATATTCCCATTCATTGGAAATAGGAAAATATTGGCATGCAAAGGCAGTTTCCAATCCTTCTAGAAACTTAAGTGGAATGATAAGGAGCTAATACAGTAAAAGAAAAAGATTAATGCTTAAATATGAAGAGCTCAATAAATGCTTATTGTTTGACCAAATCTTTCAATGGCTAGCACTAATAGAAACAACATAATATGAAAACAGAAAGCACTTAAGTTACTGGCTGGATTGATACAGAAATGAACAATAACAATAATAATAATATATATATATATATTTTTTTTGCGAGTGAGATCCCAGTGGAAAGAACAGGTCATCAAAGGAGGTACCTTTCTCTGAAGGGAGGAGAGAACTTCCACTTTGACCATGGCCTTGTCTAAATATGATCAGAGTCAGTGAACTCAGGGAGCTTCCATAGCCTTGGCAGCTCATGACAAGAGCCTAGGGTGATACTGAGGCCATAAACAAGAGTGTCAATTTGTTAAGTCAACAACAGGAGTCACTGTGCACTTACTCCTCATGTAGGATCTCTGTCCTTAGTGTGCTGTACATTGTGATTTAATACTATAACTAGTACTCAAACAGTATTTTTCACTTTATGTTTCTGTGTGGCAGCAAACTGTTGAAATCTTTACTTAATGTATGCTAAACTGATCTTCTGTATATAAAGAGAATCGAAAATGAATCTTGATGTGAATGGAAGTGGAGAGGGAGTGGGAAAGGGGAGGGTTGCGGGTTTGAGGGACGTTATGGGGGGGAAGCCATTGTAATCCATAAGCTGTACTTTGGAAATTTATATTCATTAAATAAAAGTTAAAAAAATTATTATTTTCCAAATTATTTAATTAAAAAATAATAATAATAAAGTAGGCTCTAATCAGTTACCATGCAAGGATAACATCCTGAGATTGACAATGGTGGTCTACATGGTTCATATACAATTTGTACATGGAATTGAAACTGAGCCTGACTTTGCTGGATTTGGGGAAGGGAATCTGGCACTGCATTCCAACAAAGGTATCTGTCAACAAAGAGGAACAGTGAGAAGTCAGGAGTCCTGGATTCCAGTCCAGTGATGATTTTGAGAAACTCACTTCTCCTTGGCTGTTGCTTCCTGTTTTACAACATGAATTGAGTCAGATGGCTTCTGAGGTCCCTTCTATTCTGAATTGTCTAACTTCATTTTTGGCCTTGAGAACAGTGTTGTCCATCAGGAAGGAATTTTTACCCCCTTGTCAGGTTCTCTTGCCCCAAATGTTTCGGGTCCTGACTTGTACACAATAAGGAGCAAAAGGCACATCTCTTTGATCTTGTGGTTAAAAATATTTAGTCCTTCAGTGTTAGAAATATTTTTTTCAACTAAACATTGTGACCTTGACATAACTGGATTTGAACGTAACTATAAACATATACTATTGGCAAGATCCCATGAAATAACTGAATTATAGTGACCTTGAGACTGGCAGCATAACAGGTCAAATTTCTCGTAATCACTCCACACAAGATAAGAGAATTTTCCTCTAATTCAGCTGGTTTTCAGTGTCTTTGTTTGTTTGCTACTGGGTAGTGAGAGCTTTAAAATGCTCAACATCATATGATGTGATGTGAATTTCAGCAGCTATTTTGGGGAGCTATATTTAATCTCTTAATACATGATTAATGTGACCATTTTCTCTTTATCACTGTCTTAGATTTAATTAACAACTGGTGTGATTATTCTTTCTGGTTGCGATGCCAGACTATTAAGGCTTTGAATCTCGAATGCAGCCCTGTAGATTAAAAAGCCAGCAAGATTGCTTTTGATGAAAGAAGATTACGAGTGTCTCTGTGGGCTAGTGAGTTCCTAAAAATTATTTTTCAAGGCCATATAAATTATTGATCATAAAATAGGTGTTAAGTGGTCTTGCAGTTAAATTGAGAATTGTAACAAAAATGCAATAGTAAATAATAAAATGCATGGAAGCAAAACTGAATTGCATTGCTCCATAAAAATGCACATAAAAATTTAATGAGCATTTCCATCTTATAATATAATAAGATAGATAAGATAAGATAAGAGCCCATCAATAAGATTTGGAAAGATCAGTTTTAGTCCCAATTATTCTCTTTTTTGCATTTGCATTCTACCTTCTCGTATCAACTGCAGCACTGAGAAAGGATGCTCCTGGGAGGGTGAGCTGGCTCACCTCCAATATCTGACTGCTCCAAGTAAGGGTGATTTGTTCCTCTCCACTTTGAATCTTGTTAAATGGTGAACAGCAGCCTCTCAGGAGAGCATTTTGATATACAAAAGCTGATAAAGTATGTTTAGACATATCTGAGAACCACATGGCAGAATTGAATCTTTTAATGAGTCTTCAAGGTGATAAACTGGAACTTACCATTATGTTTTACTCCTTCCCACTTTACTCTGATCACTAACCCTAAAAACAATACATCAACCAAAATCAGTTTAATTCCCTTATTATCCCCCCCCCCAAAAAAAAAATCCCAACTGGGAGCTTGCAATACATCAAAGTCATAGAAACTTTAAAGAGAAAGTGGTGGGAATAAATAAGGAGAAAGGGTTTGGCACAGGGTCAGACACATTTCAGATATTCAGTGTTAAAGACAAAAAATATCCTGACACTTGCTAAAATGGCAAAGAAGATTTTATTCAGGATTACTGCAATAGATGTCAAGACTACTGCAATCTCTGAGAGCTCAACTAAATACAGCACATAGCTGGGGATGGCCAACGAGCAGAGTGAAGCGGTCAGTGCATAGAAAATTTTCAAGAGACATTGAGGGTGGGGGTATTCTTGCTAAAGGCTGACCAAGGACCATCCATCAAAGGTGGAGCATGAGGACCTTGAACAGAGATCAAAGATGATTCGATACAGAGGGTGAGGAAGTCTCTGTAGAGCGACTTATCAGGATTCTTGCCAACAGTGACATGTGCACGCCTGGCAAAGACAAAGAAGAGAACCAAGATTGGGATTCTATTTGAGAAGATTGCCCAGAGATGCCTGACTAACAGTTCAGTCAAGGAAAGAATCTCTGTCATCATTAAGTGCTAACTAACTCACAGCATAGCATCTTGACTTTCCCATTTGTCTCTTTGTTAATTTATTCAAAAAATCACACACTAGCTTTATTTTCTCTTCTTTTTTTTCTGCTTCAGAATTTGATACTTGGGGATGGCCTCACAGTGCAGTAGATAAAGTCATCATCTGTGATGCCAGCATCCCACATGAACGATAGCTCATGTCTGTCCACTTCTGATCCAGCTCCCTGCCAGTGGCCTGGGGAAACCAGAAGAAGATGCCCCAAGTACTTGGGGCCCTGCACCCACAGGGGAGACCTAAATGAAGCCCCTGGCTCCTATCTTTGGCTTGACTCAGCCCTGGGAGTTGCGGCTACCTGTGGAGTGAATGAACAGATGGAAGATTCTCTCTCTCTCTCTTTTCTCTTTCTCTTTCTCTCTTTTTTCTCTCTCTCTTTCTCCAACTTTGACTTTAAAAAAAATCAATAAATTTTAAATAAAAAAATTTTTATACTTAAATTTAACATCCACCCTAGCAAAATTCTACTATAGGTAATTAATTAATACATCCCACAGAGCTGTAAGGGGATATAAACTATATTCCTGAATATTATTTTTTACATGGATAAATTAAAAACCAGTTTATACAAGGACTGAAAATGAAGTCATTCAGAGTGAAAAGGTGTGTACTTTTACCCCATAAGATATTATTTTGTTGAAAATGTATAAAGAAAGTATTAACAAAAGTTAACAAGCTTCAGCTAGTTACTCAGCTGTTCTCATTTGAGTTTGTATGAATTCTGATACTGAGTAGCTCACAAACCTGGTCTGATAACTCAGGAAACTTAGCTAAATTACCTACTTCTGTTGTGCGTTCATCTCTATGATTTTGTGATTCTACAGTTGCCGCAGACACAGTAATGTCACTAGCTATGAGTAGCTAATGTTGAAGGGCATAAAGCAAAGGAATAATGGTTATGGGGAAAAAACAATCGGAATCTCTGATTTATCTTCCCAGGTGATAAAAAATGTGCTTCTATTCAAATTAGGAAGAGGACATATTTTAAAAAACACAAACATTCACTGATTGATTACAGGGCTGCAACAATAATGACACCAAATAAAAATGGATAAAATGCTAATCAGTATGTAGAACTCTTCAATAAATGCTTGTTGAAATAAACCTGAATATAAATTATTGCAAGATGTTTTGTAAAGAAAGATATCATGGAATATTAGATAAAAAGGTGTGAAAGCCAAGTTGTAGTCAGGAAAAATAAAAAATTAAAGTCAAATTGTTAGGTTCCTAATTGATAATTCATCTCAAAGGGATTTTCTGAGACTATTTCATGAATATAAAGATTTTAGATTTTCAAATTATCTTTTGCATATATCTTCCTGCTATTTAGCTTGTTTTTTTTTTTTTTCATTTTCAATTCTCTTTATTTAGCTTGTTTTTATAAGCTCACACATTTTGGCTATTTATCAGCAAATATTTATGTGATGACTACAAGGTGTCAGGTACTATTCTAAGTCCCGAGAAAGTAAAGTGAACCAAACAAGACAAATTATACTTTCATGGAACTTATGTAACAGTGGTGGAAACAAAATAAAATACTTTTATTATGTAGTATTTCAAATGCTAGTAAGTTATATGGAAGAAAGTAAAATTGGGAAGGGGCATTCTGGGAGAAATGTGTTTTCATTTTGAGCAGACTGAACAGAGAAGCCTCACAGAAAATATATACCTGGGCAAAGAGGCAAAGGTTACATGAACAGGGCAAGAGGTGTGGATCCTGCGGATATCAGAGGATGTGCATCCCAGCATCCAAGATCAAGAGAACAACACCTGTGGGGCACTGGTTCTGGATGTTGGAGGTTTACAAAGAGATTGTCAGGCTGGAGCAAGGTTGGTCAAGTCAAGTGAGCAAGGGATTTAGAGCAGAGGGTAGTGTGGCATCAAATCACATGAGGTCTTAAGGCCAAAATAAGAATTAGGCTTTTAAATCTGAGCTGGGTGGCTATTTAAATTTATGTGTATTTTTTTGAGTGGTAAAATAGAAATGACATAAAATCTACCATTTAAGCACTATTAAAATGTTTTATTAATTGACAAATAATAATTATGCATATATATGGGCACAGTGTGATATCTCAACACTTTACACAATGTATAATAATTAGATCAGGGTAATGGTATATCTATCACTTCGAATATATCATCTTGCATTGTGAATTTTCAAAATCCTCTCTAGTAGCTATTATGAAATACACAATTAATTGTTGTCAACTACTTACCCTACTATGCTTTAGAACATTGGAAATTATTTCTTCTGTCCAACTGTGCCTCCATATCCATTAGCCACCCACTCTCTCCATCCCTCTCCCACACTTGTCCCAGCCTCTGGTAACCACTCATCTACTCTCATTTTCCATGAGAGTTTTAACTGTACATTTCACTGGCATTAAGTGCAGTTACATTGTTGTGAAATCATCACTGCCATCTATCTCCAGCATTTTTTATTCACCAACTGAAACTCAGATGATAATTCACTACTCCCCCCTGGCAACCACCATTATACTTTCTGTCTCCATATTGTTTCCTATTCTAGGTAGCTGATGCAGGAAAAATCATACAATATTTACACTTAGCACAATGCCTGCAAGGTTCATTCATGCTGTAGCATATATCAGAATTTTATTCCTTTTTGTTGCTGGATAATATTCAATGATGTATGTGTATGTATACCATATTATGTTTATCTATTCATCCACTCATGGAGACTTGGGTAACTTCTACTTTTTGCCTATTGTAAATAATAATGCTATGAGCACTGGTGTACAAACATCTCTTGAAGTCTTTGCTTTCAATTCTTTTCAGTATACACCTCTAAGTACGATCATTTGAGGTTTTGGAACAAATAGGTAACTTAGTTTTTTACTTGGTTACTCTGGCTGCTATGAAAACAGGCTGTAATGAGACAAGGATAAATGGAGGTAACTTACTATGAGGCTATTTATTACTAAATTCTGAATGCATTTTGGAAAAATAGTACACAAGATTTGCTGACAGATAACATTAGGACTGAGAGGAAGAGGGAAGTCAATGGTGTCTGTAAGGTTTTTTCTATTATACTGAAATTGCTCTTCACATGCCATTTAGAAACAAAAGTTTGGTTCATAAAAGTTTCTAAATAGACACATTAACATCTTTCAATAAGTTATTACATTTGCAAGGAAGATTAAGGTACCTGACCTAAAGCAGTCTTTGCATTGTTGTGGCTCCCAAAGGCTTCAGCTTGGTGATATAAGAAGGGACTACAAAAAGTTCATGGAAAATGTGTGTGTGTTCTCTCTCTCTCTGTCTCTCTCTGCCTCTCTTTCTCTCCCCCCACCCTATCTTTCTCTGAGAAAAAGCAATTATTTATTGCAAATCACAGAGCAAAGCGTCAGGTAGCTAATGCTCAACTCCCCAACTCCTCATGGGAAGAAAGGCAGTGAATCTTACAGTTCCGAGTTAGAGATGAGCAGTGCGTGATCAGCTGATGTGTGGGCCTCTGGTTGGCCCAAAGTGTATGTGTGACCTTCCTTTGATTGGTTAGTTACAGGAGTCAGTATGTTTCCTTTGGAATTGCAAAGGTGGGCTCCAGTCTCTCTAAGGATAGACTAGCTATTAGCTTCTTTGATTGGAGCCTATGAATTCCTGTAAAAGCTTAATTCTATTTGTTCAGAAACTATTTGAAGTTGCTTCATATATTCAAATATACTTAGTAGATATCATGAAGGCTTTGTGAGAGTTCATGGAGAGCAAGAGAAAAATACTGTATGCACATATGACTCAGCCTAAGCAATCATAACCCAGTATTGCTTGAATGCCTATGAATCTCCTATTAATTTTATTTAGTTTTAATGACAAGTAAATTAGAGCTAATATCCATGTGTTTATTTTCAATAAAATATTAATATCTAATATTATCAGAATTTCACTATGGTTCAGTATAAAAATGCCACAATACGAATCAACTTGAGGTTCACTGGATTGACTGTTGTTTCCTGTCACCTATCATGCAGACAAATGCTCTGTAACCTTTAGTTGGGAAAGAATTACAGCTCAAAGTTCAGATAAAGTGAAAAATAATCCATCATTTATGAGCATTTGCTATGTACCAGACATTGTTCTTAGTGCCTTCCACATCTTATTTTATCATCCTGATACCCCAGGAATCTGTAGGATCATTTTATACACTAGAAGAATGGGTATATAAAAGGATAAGTAATTTGTCCAAGATCACAGAGCTAACAAATGGAAAATATTCTTGGACTAGTAAATTAAACTAATACTTTGGAGACTGGTTAAGAATGCAACCTTATCAGGCTATATTATGTACAAGATACAGAGCATAGATGAGCAGGGAGTTTTTTGTTTTTTTTTTTTATCCATACCTGTACCCACTTATTCCAGGGTAACTCAGAATTGGATACTTCATATTTGCTGGGAGCACAACTTCCCTGAGGTCTGTGAGCGTCTCAAAAAATCTTTCCTTCCAGTCACTCAATGTCACCAGTGAGATTGCATGTGGTGACAAATGAGGCTGCTAGGTTTTCACTGTGTGAGTCCTATGTGACACATGCAGCATGAAACCAGTTCCCTTGAATTTTATCCAGACTCCATGTATTGGCATAAAACAATCAGGTTGCTCAGGCAATTAACCTTTCCCGGCTTGGTCTACAGCTGTTGATGAATATATTTTGCCTATCAAATGTATTTAACATCTAATTTCTATTGTGTGGTATTACAGCATTTAAAAATGACAGTTGCTGAGTAAAATGTAGACAGTGTAATCGACCACACAATGGACTAGGGTCATGACTACATGACACCAACCAAGAAGAATTTTCAGCCAGCTGTCAATTATCTGAAGAGAAAGCAGGAATAAACACAAATATTCAACAGAAACCATTCTCCATCCTTCTCTCTTGCCTACAGTTTCATGAGTTCCTTCACTTTGGTGTTCAAATCATTCACTTTATCCAAACATCTCCCTCACACTATCAATGCTTGACACACAGTCTTATTTCTTCCTTTGTTTTTACACTAAACTTTCTAAAACAAAGCTAACATTCACTGTCCTCATATCCTAACGCACTCTGTACTTTCTGCCAAGTTGGCTTTGACTTTAGTGTCTCTCTAATGACCTGTCTTGCTTAAAGATACATTCACTTCCAAATGAAATGATAAGGGACTGGCATTGTGGCATAGAGAGCTAAGCCCTCACCTGTGATGCCTGTGTCCCATATGGGCACCGGCTTTAGTCTTGGCTTTTCCACTTCTAATCCAATTCCCTGCTAATGCACTTGGGAAAGCAGCAGAAAATGGCCCAAGTGCTTAGGCCCCTGCACTCATGTGGGAGATTTAGATGAAGCTTCAGCAAAGCTCATGCCTAGCTGTTGCAGCCATATGAGTGAACCAGAAGAGGGAAGAGCTCTCCGTATATGTCTTCCTCTCTGTCTCCATAACTCTGCCATTCAAACAAGCAAATAAATCTTAAATAAAACCAAGTGAAATGATAATTATGGTTTCACTCTTATCCATGCTTAGTTTATTAATTGTGTCATCATCAGCTGAGCAATTATTCTCTTTTTAATCACTCTCTCATGCTTTGGTTTGAATAGACCTACATGCCTGTTCCTTCTCATAGTATTTTATCAAACTCTTCTTAGTTGGCCTCAATGTGCACTCTCCATTTTTATTACCTTCTTTTAAAAACAAAAAGAGATTTACTTGTTTTTTGAAAGGGAGAGAGAGAAAGAGAAGGAGAGACAGAGAGACAGAGAAATCTTCCATTGGCTAGTTCATTCCCCAAATGGCTGCAATGACCAGAGCTGGGTAGGTCTGAAGCTGGGCCAGTTGGGATCCTTTTCCAGGTCTCCCACGTGGGTGCAGGGGCCCAAGCACTTGGGCCATTCTCCACTACTTTTCTGATGCATTAGCAGAGAGCTGGACTTGAAGTGGAGCAGCCAGATCTCGAACTGGCATCCATATGGGTTGCTGTTGCCATAGGTTGCAGCTTTACCACACTACACCACGATACAGTCCCCTATTAATTTTGTAAGAGTCAATGTTTCCCAAAGTTCAGTTCTCAGCTCTCTCTTGTGGTCTCTTTGCAGATACTCAAAAGGTGATCAGCTTTCATTGCTAAAGCTAAATGCCAAATTTATTCTTAATTTGATATCTGAGTTCCATGTATACATTTTCAATAATATCTGGTATTTGAATCATTATGTTCACATTGTTCAAAACATCATGCTGCTGGGTAACCCAGGGGAAGTCACAACTCTCTGAGGCTTCCCCTCCTCTTTTGTGATGTGAAGCAGTTAGATAATCATTTAGGTGTCATACAGACATTATCAGTCAAGATTGTTGGTTGAAGAAGGAAATAATCCTGGATAGCTTGAACAAAAAGTCAATTTAGCATAAGCTAGCTAAGGGCTTTAGAATTGTAGGTAAAATTGGGGAGACAGACTTAAAGGAATGGGACAGGAGAGAAAACAATGGACTCTGCTGACCTGCTATCCCTGTAGTCACTACTGCCAGGACTATGGGTAGTACTAGCATTCTTGGTGTCTGTGTCACTATGACTGTGCTTCAGTTGTGCTGAACTGACTCCATCTGGCCGCCATCTTACGAGTACTTTCAAGATTCAAAAGCCTCTGGTTGGAAGATCTCACTGGCTTAACCGGGATCATGTGTGTGTTCCCTAGGAGCAGGCAGAGGGAATCTTGCTGATCCCCAGAACAAAGGGAATTTCCACCCAACAGGAATGCTTGGAAAGCAAACCTCCCCACCTCCCCAAAGAAATCGTTCCCACACATGTCTCAAAGCTAGCTCAAACCCAAGTAAAATGCCATCTGTTCCCCAGCTAACTTGTGCCTAAAGCATCTGCTGCTTGCGTTCAGGACAGGAAATCTCATTTTACAAAGCATTCTTTCAGTAGTTGTTCAGTTTTATTCAGTAATTACATTTGTCAGAGAGTTAACATTTTAATCTCTTTTTACTTTTCTATTCAGTCGTAGAACATATGTTTTATTAAGACACAGTGAACAAATGAGTGATGTGAAGTCCAAAGCCAACACAAAGCAGATCACTTGGATCAACCCAAGTGAAATAACCTTAACTTGAATTCTTGCTCTTCAATATGATTTTCATGACTGTTTCTCCCTTGTAATTTTCAATGAGCTTCAATTACCAAATATTGCTTTTTCAACCCTGAATGCAAATGACAGAGGAGAAACCTGGTGTTTAAGGGCGTACCTTCGATTAAGTGAGGAGAGCACACTTGAGGCATTTCGTCTTTTATTCCTTCAGGGTGAAGCAGACCACAACACTCTCAACACTTAAAATAACCATCATCTTTTCATAGTATATTTAATTCCAACATTTAAAGCTTTATATGTTGATGAATGAAACATCCCATAAACGAAGCATGATCTGTACATATGTAGGTCTATAGATGCAGAGAAGGTAAAGATATATTGTAGCTCAAATAAATATGTTTTCCTTTGCTTTTGATTATGAAACACAGCACACCACACTCCTTGAATTCACAAAACAATAAAGGAGATAATGTGGTGTTATCTGAGCATCTATAAATACCCACAGAGGATAACAAACACCTTTGCTACTTCTTAGCCCATGTGTTAGGTGAATTTTCAGTGTCTGGCAGTTGTCACAGATGCACTTTGTGGTTTGTAAACTTTGCATCTGATTACATACTCATTGCACTCTTAGGTGGGTTCCCTACTGGAAAATGCGAACCATCCACATTATTTATAGTTGGAACCTACCCCTGCCACCTGGCATTCCTAATTCCCTGACATTGCTTTTATTTTTCCTACAGTACTTTATCACTTTCTAAAATACTATGTGTCTTAACTGTATGTTTCATTTATTGTTTATTTTTTGTCTATTCCTGCTAAAAGTAACCTCTGTGAGGGTATGACTTTGATTCACTGATGTCCCAAGAATCTCAGACAGAATAGAATTACATATTTTAAGTATGTAAATGGATGAAAAACCACATACAGATAGCTAGGAAGCCAACTGCATCATCTGAGATGTTTGTCTCTACAGTGGCTCTGTGTTGGGCCCAATTTCTGATCTCTGGCCCTATCTTCCCAGGTAAAGCCCTAGTTGCTTAAAAAGTTCCAAAACTCAGTCACAGCAAGCCTTCAATGGCTCCTCACAGTTTAATGTCCTCCTATTTCCTGGGGTAATTGCATTTTAACAAGGATCACGGTCTTAAGCTGAAGGAATAAAATTTTAATTGCAAAATTTCCACCACAGTTTTGTCTTTGCTCATGGCCTATAAAGTCTAGCAGGAGGTAGCATTGGTTTCAAGAGAACTTGACCCAATCCCTCTGATTATTGCACAGGATTCCTGAATTGTGCTTTTATTGTGAACAGATATGTGTCCAAAGGGAGTTGTGTTGTCTTTCTCAAGGTTTTACTGAAAACTATGTGTGTAAATAATATCTCAATCCCAAAACGCTTGGTATTTTCATCAGCTACTCTGGAAGACCTGGACTCACCATCACAGGCATGTTGCTTTTCTTTCACTTTCTTTCGTTTTAAAATTATAAATCATCATAATCCTTAGTTGATATTGAATTGTTTTACATTTCCTAACCCAATACAGTAAGACCTACTCATCTGAAAGTCATAACTGGAAACCACAACACCCTGGAGTTGAGTCAATAAATGGTCTCTGGCTGTTTTGAATCACCTCATTAAAAGTATCTTTTCAAGATCTCCCTTCTTTTCTTCTTGCCAATTTTTACTACCCTGCTAGCTTTTGGCCTCCATTTGAGGTCCTCCAGGGAAATCTGGTTTTGTGCAGCCATTTGGCCTTGGGTGTTGAAGGGAAGAGGCACACATCCCAGGGAGGAGGAAGGATGTGGCTGAGCCCTAAGCTGGGGAGGAGAACAGAGCCAGAGGGGAAGTACAGTATGGCACACTCTTGTTGTCTTGGCTAATCCCATTATTAAATAATAATAATAAGCCACATTTAGTCATTTGAGACCATCCTAAATGTACCTTTACATGTGATTATTTTGCTTGATATTAAGCTTTAAATTAAAATCTGTTTCTTTCTGATTTTGAAGGCATTTCTCCACTGGCTTCTATATCTCCCAGTTGTATTGACATAGCATATTTTAAAAAACAACTCTGGAAGGTTTTAATATGTTTTCTTTATGTTAAATGCTCTGAGATTTCTAATGGATAAAGCTCAATCTGGGTCTTTTTTTCAAAACACTTAAAATCTTCTTACAGCTAACTATTTGAAGAGCCCTTTTGAACTAAAGATGGGAATTCTTCAGTTTGAGAAAATTTCTTGTGTAATTTTTTCTTGCATAATTTTTAATGAAATTTACTTTAAGAGGACTGGACAGGGATCCAGCCCTTTGGCTGAGGGGCCCCTACATGTCAGCATGAGTGGTTCTGGGTCATTCAGCTTGCCCAGAGATGGATCCTTTCATCTCTTGCCTAGAAGGCTGGAATATTCAAGGTGGCTGCTGATATTCTTACACCGGGGAAGAGAAAATGAGTCAGGAGCTTCCTCATCCAGAGTCTCTCACTGACTTCCGACCCACCCTTTTTCTTTCTTTGCAACACACCTAGAATCCTTTACTCTTCATCTTATGTATTAATGGTTTTGGGGAAACCAGTCTAGTCTCCTAAGAGGTATAGTCACCTGGCTGTGAGTAGCCATCACACCTGGGAATTCCATGTCTCTTACCACTGATGTCAACATCCGTGTTTCCATTCCTGTACTTCCCTTCCACTTTCTATGGCAATAGAGGTTTCTGTTTCTGTCCTTTTCTGATTTCTGTTTGCAAAATTGGTACATATTTTGCCAGCAATTTAGTGAGAAGCCTCCCCCTTTGTGCTGGGTTGGATAACACTTCTTCATTGGCTTTCTCATGTCAAAAAAGCCATTGAATTTTTCATGCATTCTATTTTTCTCTTTGACCTCACAGAGTATAACTCTTTAAAAAAGGCTGTTTGCTATCCTATAAATAAGGTTTCAGGAGGAAATACAAAATTAAGAGACAATCTGCTATGGTTAGCTGGAACATCATTCAGTGCCTTGCAAAATGATCTCTTAATGCCCAGGGCCTCTGCTCTGGTCCTGCTGTTTGATGACGTGAGACTGTGGAGCTTCAGTACAATGAATCTCTAACAGTGCTCCACCAGCATGGTTCTATTTCATCAGGTTTCTACACTGAGCTTAGTGTAAGATGTCTTTGAACTAGAAATCATTCAGCTAAAACTTTTATGAAAATCACTATTCTAGATAGTCTTTAACATAAACTTCTGATGTTACTCTTTGATGACTATATAATGTTTTTTCTCCAGAAACCTATTTAAGGTGTACAAATTCACACATTTCATATACACAACTCTAGGAACATAGTGATTCTTCCCACATACACCTATAGGAGGACCTCCCTCTCCTATTTCCATCCTTATTTTTTATTAAGATCTATTTTCAATTAAATTTATACACATAAGATTAACTCTATACTAAGTAAAGAGTTCAACAAATAGTATGAAAAAAAAAACTGTTCCTCAACAGTTGAGACAAGGGCTGTTCAAAGTCATCACATCTCAAAGTGTCAATTTCATTTCTATAGACTACTTTTTAGGTGCTCTATTAGTTGTCACATATATAATTAATTTTTTCATTCAATAACTAGTGAATTTCTACAGTATGCCAGACACCAAGTTAGGTGCCGATGTCCTGCCACTAGACAGAAACATTGATTTTAGCCAATATTTTATAGTAACTACATCTTGTTTTAAACATTTTATAGGTTACATAAATTCAACTAATTCAGAATTGTTAATATCACACTTGAAAAGCAGATATCAGAATATTTTAATAAGCCTACTTCTTTAAATAATGCCCTGAGAATGACTTCTTTGTTTAAGGGTAGAAGGTTATGATTTTCCTCTTGAAAACTTTGCCTCTAATTTGTATTCAAGTACCAACACAAATTTGATTTAGTTCAAATAATCTAGCTGCTTGATCATTTGAAAACTGATTTTGCTTTAAGTTATACATTATCTCAATTTTGGATGAAAAGACAATTTGTCTGTGTGTGTGGCTGGAAAATTACTTCATTTGGAAAGTTAAGAGCCTGTTCACCTGCTGGCTCTTTCCCCAGTGCTCTGTAGATGGCACCACCCAGTGTTGCTGGATATTAGCTTTCTGAGGCTGCTGTAACCAAGTACCTCCAACAGAGTGGCTTAAACAATAGAAATGTGTTGTCTTGCAGTCCTAGACAGCACAAGTCAGGGATCCAGGCTACAGAAGTTGATTCCTTTGAAGGGCTGTGTGGGAGACAAGCCTCTCTTGTAGCTTCAGGTGTTTTCCTGGCAACCTTTGCTGTTTTTTTCCCTGGTGGGCAGAGCTTCATCCACATATTTTGTCTTAATCTCCACAAGGTGTTCTCCTTATGGGCATGTATGCCCCCAAATTTCTCCTTTTTAATAAGTAAATCAGTTATATGTGATTAGATTCCACCATAATGAGGTGAATTTAACTTCATTACTGTTGTAAAAACACTATCTCCAAATAAGGTCACATTCTGAAGATATAGGGAGTGAGAATTCAACATGTGGGTTTAGGGAGACACAATTCAACCAGTGATATGCTGGAACCTGGATGTCATTCCCAGTCTTCCATCTCCATCTCTTCTCCACATCAGTCCATCAACATGTTCTGACCGTTCTACCTTAAATACTCCTTGGATCCAGCTGTTTCTGTGTGTCTTTACTGACCATTTCCATCCTTTCTCCTAGACTGTGGTTTAATTTCCTCACTGGTCCCCTGCCTCCAATCTAGGTCTCTCCTAATCTATTTTCCATATAAATCCAACAATCTCCCAAAAGTGCATATTTGATTATATCTCTGCTGATCATACAACCTTCAATGATTTCCCATTGCCTAAGGATAAACTCAAAATTCCTTCATGTGGCCTACACACAGTTTGGCTCTTGTCTCGCTCTGCAGCCTTGTCTCTATTTTATTTCTTCAGTTCTCTGAGCTAAGGCCAAACAGGAACTTCTTTCAGTTCCTTGATAGCACCATTCTGTTGCCTCTAGGCTTTGAACATGCTTTTCCCAGTCTGGACACTCCCCCAACCTTGACTCCCCGTAGCTTATTCATTCTTTAGGCTTCCGCTTTAGTGTTAAGTAGCCTTAGGAAAGCTAGCCTTCTATATTGGGTTGAATGATGGTCCTCAAGATGGTATATCCACATCTTAATTCCTACAACACATGAATACTATCTTGTTTGGGTAAAAATGTCCTTCCAGATGTCTTTAAGTTAAGGATCTTGAGATTAAGAGATCATGTTGGATTATCTAGGTAGATTTTAAATCCAATGCCAAATGCCTTAACAAAGACACAAAGGCAAGAAGACACACAGAGAAGATCACATGAAGATGGTTCGAGTCTATGGCCACAAACCAAGGGAACCAGAAACCTGGCAACTGGAAGACATAAGAAATCAAGATTCCCTCCTCAGACCTTCTGAAAGGAGACTGCTCTTGCCAATTCCTTTATTTTAAGCCTTCAGAGCTATAAAAGAATAAATAAGCTGTTTAAACCATCAGACTTGTGGTAGTTTGTTATGGTAACCCTAGGAAACCCAGTACTTTGCGTTCATATACCAGATGTGCTCTCAGATGTATATGCCCAAGACTTCTATATGTTTTCCTTCATAAAAGACATCATACTCTGTTGTCAATTATCAGGTGAGGTCTCACCTTGTAGGATGTGCATGCTGAGAAAGCAGGGCGTGGCTTGCTCATGGCTACATTTTTCATGACAAGCCCAGTGACTTTGGCACATAATAGGTTATGTATTTAATGTTAACAATTTTTTTTTTCAAACAGAAGGATCACTCACTCAGTTCTTTGAATTGGATCCTGTCTATGGTAAAGACTTTTTTTGAAAGATTTATTTATTTACTTGAAAGAGTTACACAGAGAGAGAAAGGACTTCCATCAGATGGTGCACTCCCCGATTGGCTGCAACGGCCAGAGCTGTGCTGATCCGAAGGCAGGAGCCAAGAGCATCCTCCAGGTCTCCCACAGGGGTGCAGGAGCCCAAGGACTTGGGCCATCTTCTACTGCTTTCCTAGGCCACGCCAGAGAGCTGGATCAGAAGAGGAGCAGCTGGGACTCGAACTGGAGTCCATATGGGATGCTGACACTGCAGGTGGTGGATTTACCTGCTACGCCACAGTGCCAGCCAGCCCCATATGGTAAAGATTTGAAAAAAAATGAGAGATCTGATGCTTGTGAACAATCCATAGTTCTGACCCTCCTGGTTTCTTAAGAAACCCACAATGTCTTGGGGATTGTGTTATGTATAGCAGGTTGAGCTACCATCTGTGTTGCCAGCATCCAATGTTAGGTTCAAGCTCTAGTTGTTCTGCTTCCAGTCCAGTTCCCTTCTAATGTGCTTGTGAAGGCAACTGATAAATGCTTGAACACATGGGCCCCTTGTAGGAGACCTGGATGGAGTTCCAGGTTCCTAACTTCAGCCTGGTCCATCCCAGGCCATTGTAGTCGTTTGGACAGTGAACCAGCAGATGGATGATCTCTTTCTCTCTATGTCTTTCCCTTTCTCTCTCATTCTGCCTTGCAATTAAATAAAGTCAGTCTTTTTTAAAAAAAGAGAAAGAAACTTGCATGTTTTTAGTAGACAGAATAGACACATATGGCAAGATACTTTACCAACTCAAGAAACCAATGCCATCTTCCACAGTGGAAAATAAATACAATCTAATCTTATTTTACAAGTATTTTAAGTGATTCTTTTATCAAAACATTTGTTGACATCTATTTTTTGTGTAACACCTCCTTATTTATTTAAAGTTGTTAAAGAGGAGTGACAACCCAGAAAATTCTATAGTATAATGAGGGGAAAAGCTAACTATAGTTTTCTTCTTTTAAACAAAAAATCAGAGACAAATGAGCAGATACATGTTGTTACAGACTAGTAGAGAATTAATGACAGGAATGAATGATAATAAAATTAACAAGTTTTATGTCTGTTTACATTTTGTTCTTACTTACCATCATGTCTTTTGGTACTTTCTAATATGTCCAGCATCTTTTCCTTTCAGATGTTGTTCCTTTTCAAAGTACTATTGAGCAATAAATCCCATGCTCTTTAGCTATAGGAAGACTGACCAAAGTATCCTTTATTCTTGGATGTACTGACTTGTTCAGTGGTGAACTTGAGTCTCAAGTGAGATGGACCAGATTGATTTTCATGAACTGCAATGGATATCATGAAAGTGATGACTTATTGTTTTCTTTTCCTT
Source organism: Oryctolagus cuniculus (assembly GCF_964237555.1). Classification (NCBI taxonomy): domain Eukaryota; kingdom Metazoa; phylum Chordata; class Mammalia; order Lagomorpha; family Leporidae; genus Oryctolagus; species Oryctolagus cuniculus. The sequence goes on along the minus strand of NC_091440.1, from coordinate 73,580,562 downwards.
TGGATAGTTTTGCCCTCAAGATATTAAATCTAAGCTTCTTTTGGACATCATGGCCAGCATGTAATGAGACCCTGGCCAAGAAGGAAGCCAACAAAACCAAGATCAAAGCCAAGAAATGAGAAGAGAGATACAGAATCTTGCTGACATTGTTGAAGAGCCTGGACCCAGGAATGTCTGTATCTCAAACTACCTTTGGACATATCCTTAGATCATTTGACAAATTATCAAAATTATGTGATAGAGAGAGGAACGATGGGAGAATGGGGAATGCTCCAGGCATGGCTTGATATTCTTGAAAAATTAATGCTTGCCCTTTCAGCATACAGTCATAATTATATAGAGAGGTTGTCCTTTAGTGATTACATTTCCCAGATCCTGGCATCTGTGTAGGGACATGTAATTTGGTTTTGCAAATGGAGGAGGGTGGGAATGAAGTATGTCACTTTAGAGTTGAACTAGTTTAGAACTGGGTGTGCCTCCCCTATAGTCTTCAGCTCTATTTTGTTGGTTGGATTCAGAGGCTTCCACTGATTTTTTTGGTTGTTTTTTACTTAAAATCATTAGAAAAGAGAATGCATTCCCGAAGTTATTCTTAAGTGCAAGGGAATAGAAGATTGAACTAGTGAAAACAAAGATATTGTAAAAACTCTCAATGCTGAAATTCTTGTGCCCTTTTTTAATTAAAAGAAATAACTGAATCTGATTGATGATGATGACAATTAAATGGCCTGTAAAACCATGTACCCATAACCTGAACATCAGCAATCAGCTTCACTTGCCAGATCTGGGAGCTGATGTTTACCAGCAAAGCACTTGATTTTGGTCGCTTGACTTCTAAGGACCTTAATTTCATTGTACAGAGAATCTCCAAGCTCTCTTCCAACTGTGAGCTGCCTTATTGGAACTTGAACAATGACAAGACTGTTACCCTGTGAGACATTTGAGTCATGGCTTTGCATGAAAGACATTGGGGCAAAGTAGAGGGACTTCTGTACCTCATGAGCTTTTCTGTTTGAAGGGGTTTTGAAAAATTTAGTTATATATATATATATATATATATACATACACACACATATACATATATATATGCTACATCTATTTGACTTTTGTTTTTCCTTTATTTTCATCCTTTTTCCCAAGGTTGTGCAAGTTTGAAATATAAATTAAAAGAGACCTGGGAGCTATAATTATAATCCATATGGCTCGGAATTTTTGAACTTTCAACTATGAATTAACTAATTAGTCACAAAAAGACTACATTTTTTTTGATTGTCTTAAGATAATGGTAATTCCATTATTTTGATTTGGAAGCTTGAGGTTTTAGGAAAACTTACAGAGCTTATATAAAATCAGACACTGAGCCCCAACACTGCCACAGACAAAGCTGCCCTGTGAAAGGCAAACTCACAGGATACGTGTTAAGTTTTATGGTGCAGCAAATTATTGGGTTCTGGAGCCAGAAGAACTTTTTTATGTTGTCCACAAGATCATCTATTCTAGAAGCATCCATGGAGGTCATGAAAGGTGTATTTTCAAGAAATAAACTCTCTTCTCCACTGAGTCAGCTGTTGGTAACTGGATTATTATTAAAAGGCAGGCAGACACTTGGAACACCACCATGTGACTCATATTCTTTCCCTGAGCTCTTGGGTAAGTGACCATGAATTTTTTAATTAATTAATTAATTTTTAAGGAATAAAAATTTCATATGTACAACTTTAGGAGTACAGTTATTCTTCCCACCAGACCCACCTTCCCACCCACATTTGCCCCACCTCCCCTTCCCAGATCCATTTTCCATTAAGATTCATTTTCAATTAACTCTGTACACAGAAGACCAACTCTATACTAAGTAAAGATTTCAACACAAACGTACACACACACAAAAAAAACTGTTTGAGAATAAGTATCACAGTTAAATCTTATAATACAATTCATTGAGGCCAGAGGCCCTGCATGGGGAGTTAGTGCACAGTGACTACTGTTTTGTTAATTCAATAATTAACACTCTTATGCATGACATCAGTGACCACCCAAGCCTAGGCTACGGAAGCCTTTTGAATCCACAAATTCCATCAATATTTAGACAAGGCCATAAGCAAAATGAAAGTTCTCTCCTCCCTTTAGAGAAAAGTACATCCTTCTTTGATGGCCATTTCTTTCTTTTGGGCTCTCACTCACAGAGATCCTTCATGTAGAGTATTTTTTGCCACAGTGTTTTGGCTTTCCATGCCTGAAATGCTCTCACAGGCTTTTCAGTCAGATCAGGAAGATTTAAGGGCTGATTCTGAGATCATAGTGTAACTTAAAGTAATTGTCATTCTATGAGTGACCATGAATTTTATCTGCGTAGTAGTTATAGATCAGCTCCGGACCAATTTGGATTAGTGCTGAAATGAGTGGAATGGTAGGTAAGGCTATTCTGGAAAACAACTGATTGAAGAGAAGGGGGTATCCTAAAGAAGGAAATGGGAATGAGGGGAGAGTGGAAGTAAAATTGAAAGGTAGAAGTAGAGATGGAGTATTAATCCAATACCCACTAGACTGGGCTTGTTGAATAGCATACATGTACATGTACACATGTACGCACACATATGTATACATAGGCACGTGTATATACATATACTGTAAGAAGTGGCGGGGTAATACTCTGAAAAATGTGGCAAAGTACATTGGGTCATCTATTCAGTCATTCATTCATACACATAACAGACATTTATTGAATTGCCTGCTATGTGGCAAACTTGAGACCAGTTAACTTCGTCTCATAAAAGGACAGCTTTTCTTTACAGAAGTACTATGCAAGAGTTTCATGACAATTTTCATGATTGTTAACACTAACGCACACGTTGTGCAGGTGAGGCAATGTGAACCACAAGAGATCGAATGATTCGCCTTAAGCCACGGAGAAGCTTCTTGCTGGACAGTGATTAGAAGACAGAGACTTTAAATTCAAATGTATCGCCTCTAGCTAGCTCATAACTAAAGTTCAATTTGTCTAAGATGAGTTTTAGAAATAGTTCTCTTCTAGAAGACATAAGACCAAGTTTTTACAAAAGTATAAAGCTCACAGTGATTGCCTTTTCCTAGGATCCTTCACTTGTGGTGTAGAGCCAAAAATATTTAATTACTAATTACTCATTTGATCTTTTTACACTTATTATCAGATGATGTCCTTTGCATAGAAAAGACATTTTTGTATTTTTTAAAATATGCTCTTCCAAATCAGTACAAGAGCAGTGACACTGTGTGGAACTCAGCTTCCTTAATAAACATCAGCCATCTGGGACTGTCATCTTGTCTTCTAGACTAACAGTGTTCATAAAATCAGGTTCAAGAGCATTTCATACCAGAGAATGGAGTTGCAGGAATTCAGAATAACATGGGAATGCAGAGGCTCATAAATCAAAGAATGCTAATGTTAAGAGGAACCAACTAATTTGAACTCTAAAAGCATAGAAAATGTTCAGGTCAAATCCTATTAGGTAAAGAGCTAAGCAAGCAAGTATATCAAAGATTGAGAAAGGATTGGGAAAATATGTTGCAAATCTAAGACCACCACTGATTCCAGCCTAATGTTGGTCACTGAATAACGAATTTGAGTCCTCTGGACCTTTGTAAACATCCTTTGTTCTCTTCCAGGCTTCAGGGATGGAAGCTAGACTCTGGTGTCGTTCAGTGTAACAATAGCACTTCCCTTGATTTACACACCCTCTGAGAAGGGCACAACCTGACATCCTGTTTGTTAAAAACAGCTATAAACTGTAAATTAGGTGACAGCCATAGTCTTCTATTTAACAAACATCCTCCCTAATTTTCTTAAGCAGCTTTTCTCTGTCCATTGTCCTGGTATTACAACACTTTGAAGCAACTCTTTGCTGAATGAGTCAGACTTCAGTATTGACCAATGACTGCCTCATGGAATCCTTGGGGCTCCACTGCAAATGTCATGCTGTCTCCTTGACCAGAACATACCCAACAGCAGTCATTAGCTAACCACAAGAAATTTCCTCAAGTCATATCCAGGTTTGAAAATGGCCCCAGCAATAGTTCAAAATTGCCTGGTGTTTATTTTAGAAATGTAGAATTCATAGTCAATAGTTAAGGAACCATGAATGGCTTTGAGGGAGCCCACAAACCTTTTAATTTCTTTTTAAATTTTGTCTCACTTAACAGGAAATCAAATCTCTTAACAAACTTTTAAATGTAAATAACTTATTGTTAATCCCAGAGATAGTGCTGTATAGTAATCTCTAGAACTTATTTTACATAATTAAGATTTTATGACCATTGATTAGTAACTCCACATTTGCCTTTCCCCAGTGCCTAGCTCTTTCATTCTGACTTTAACTATTTTAGATATCACATGTGAGCAGAGTCATGCTTATACACTAAAAGCTACAAAACACTCATAAAAGAAACTGAAGACACAAATAAATGGCAACATATTCCATGGTTATAGCTGAAGATTTTATATTGTTAAAATGTCCATAGTGTTCAAGGACTTGGGCCATCCTCCACTGCTTTCCCAGGTGCATTAGCAGGGAGCTGGATCAGAAGTGGAGCAGCAAGGATTCAAACCGGTGCCCATACAGTATGCTGGTACTGCAGGCCGGAGATTTAATCTGCTGTGCCACAGCATCAGCCTCAGGAATGGTTCTCAGGTGAAATATGGCAGAAGGTACCACCAGTTCCAAATGGTCAGAGAGTCAGGAGAAACACATTCATGGTGAGCTGGGGGAATATATCAGGTGCAGTCGGGCATGGGAACTCTGTCTCTGCTGAGTCTTCAAATGCAGGTGTTCCTCAAATGGAGTTTACCCCTTTTCCTTCCCCAACTCATTAAAAATAGTTCACATCATAGATCATTGAAGGCTTCATCACTAATGGAACAGTGCATCCAGATGGTATTGAACATCTCTGTACAGTTCAGCTTTCACTGTGCTCCATTTCCAGCACTCCTCCCTACTCCAGCATGATTTTAGGGACTGGGACAAAAGTGAGATTTCTCCTTTTTCCTCTAGGATTTACAGTATTCAGTCATCTGTCTTTCCTTAATAACTTCTAATTTATCACCCTCTTACACTCTCATTTCATGAGTCTACTTACACAGATTTTTTAAAAAGTATTTATTAAAAAGAATTAAAATTATCCTTTAAAGAATCTGGATAATCAAAGGGTTTTTGAAACTTGTTTAAATGTATAAACAACACGACAAAACAACTCCATCCTTCACACTATCTCTCTTCCCCATATCTGAGAGATTACCATTTCCATTTTTAAAAACATTTGTCTCATCTCCATACAAAATTTTTTTGACATTTTCACCCCCTATTGTAGAAGGTGAGGATTGACTCTCTTTTACCCTGTATAGGTCTCACCCACCCATGCATGACCAACATAATTAATGACTATATAAGCCATTACTAAACTCTTCAGCCATTTTCACTTCTAAAGGGTGCAATGACAGCAAAATGCAAGGTAGAACATCAGTTATAACCTCTCCAGGTATCTCAATTTAACCTGCTGTGCCACAATGCCAGCACCTGTAGCATTTTTTAACTCCCTGCACAGCTTCTGTCTCCCCCAAGATGATTTTTGCTGTTTGTCAGCATTGGTCTCTATTCGTCAAGCCTGAGATCTGGTGATCCTCAGCTTCTGCTTGTATTTAGGAAAGAGGCTCTCAGAAGATGAAAGACTGCTCTGCATATGATTGGTACTTCCTGCCTTTTGGACACACGGAGGGTCATCTGGGAAACTACAGTGTCAATATCTCTGGATATTTTTTTTCCTTAGAATGCTTGTATTCAGTGAAGACGCTTGTGTCTACCATAGGGTGTAAGCGTGGGTGCCAATGTTCTGAGAATTGAGTCATAATAGAGAACTTATTATCCCAACATTCATTAGCTAGGTGGGTTTTGACTTTGACCATCTGTTTTTTATTAGGCATTTCCATCCTTGGCTGAGTCTGATCTCCCCCAACCCAGTGCCTTCCTTTATCCACCCAGTTCCAAAAACAAGCCCACAGGCCTTGACCAAGGTGGGGAAATGCCAAGGTCAACAACTGTGTTGAATTTTGCTGGGTGGGAAATCTGAGAATCTAGACATTTCTTATACAAGTGTTTTCCGCTTTGATGTCATTCCCAAATCCATGGTTACCTACTGCTGCCAATTGCTATATTTTGGTGTGGTTCCACGATGCAAATCATATTCTTTTCATTCTTTTCCACTGGAAGTGTAGGACCCAGATTTTTAATTCATGTTTTACCATTTACCATATTTTTGCTTTCTAGCTTCCACAATTATTTTGTTATTTGGTTCTCTCTTGCTATTTGTCTTTGTGGGCAAAAGCCTTAAAACTTTTTTACTTTCATTTTAGTAAAGTTTCAGGAGAATGAATAGGCATTCAATCTACTATCTTTCACAATTTTTCATGTGATTTCTGAAAGGAGCTTTCTCAGGTAGAACATGGGTGTAGTGTTGCCATGTACAATTGTGCGGATTGAGGGAAGTCATTCTCATTGTGACTATTGTATACTTATTTATTTGAACAATTTTCTGGCAAAATAACAGTAAATTATTTTGTTCAACAAGTCAGTATAATACAGTATTATTTAATATATATGAAATTTCGTGATGAAGGAGAAACTTTTTTTAAATTCCCACATTAAAAAGTCACAAATCACATTTCAGAAAAGGAACACGAAGAAAGACTCCTAATTTCAAAAATGTTTCTGAGTCCTACAGTTTAAATCAGAGCAGATTGATTTCCAAGAAGAACTGAATAGTTTCATGATGCCAAGTAAGTGAGGGGTTTCAGCAGGTGTTCTCTGTGAAGCCTGGTCAACATTTGGAGGATATCCCCTCTGAAGAACTCATAAAAATATTCTTGCTGATGTGGTGAAATACAACCTGATTAATTGGTAGTAATTGCAGATAAGTTGCATCTAAAGATGAGATCAGCCATTGATTTCTGGTTTAAAGTTAGTTGACTAATAGATCCTGATACAACCTCTCCTAACTTCCTACTCAAATAACGATCAAGACAGTGAAAAGAATGGAAAAAACTAAAATGAACAGCCAGCATATTATCAGAATCTTGGAAGAAATTCTATAAATTATGAAGTATATGGGGTGGAAATAAAAGTCAAAATTGTTGACCTGCATGTGCTTTTCCAGTTGAAATAGAATTTAACAGACTATTGTAGATGAAGTATGGAGATTTGTATTTTCTCAGTGCTTTTTTTTTTTTTTGGCTCAAAGATATAAGGTCTATTCTAACAATGACAACAACAAAAAAGCAAAAACATAATGTGGTCACCATGCAGTTGCAGAAATACTTGTTTTCATTCATAGAACTTTCACTCCATGTAACTCCTGACACAGCATTAGTTTCCTTCCCCATTTATTTGGAGATTTGAATCCCTAGTAAAACATGGCAGGATGTGTGTGTGGAGGTATATCAGAGAAGAAGGAAGGGGGTGCTTGATGCTGGTATGCTTCATTCTGGGAGCTTAAATCCCAACAGGTGATTAGAGGTAAAAGAAGATACAGGAGGGGATGCCAGGATTAATTGATGAAGACAGGGAACCAGGGATGGATGTTAAAATTCTCTAAATCCAGGACAATCACACTAGTGGGATGTGGGCCAGTCACTGGTAACTGGGCTAAAAATTATGCACCTCAGTTTTCTCTCCAATTTTAAGTCAAAGGGGGTTTCCTAACCACAACAAGCACCAGACAAGGCCAAGGGCAAGTCAGACTTCATCTGCTGGAAAACACTAAGTTTTGATCCAACTTTTTTTATTCCAAGATAAATAAATAAGAAAAACAGCAACACAGAGAAGTAAAAGAAAAATACCACAGAATAAAATACTTACAGAAAGTCTCCTAAAACATCTCAAGATGATTTATTAGACATTTGATAAAGTTGGTATCGTGGCTTTGTGTTCCATACACACTCTTACGATAACATAGCAGGAAAGAGAAAGCAATGTCTTTTAAAAAAATCACAAAGATATAGTTGTTACCACACAAAAAGATACACATGTCTGTGGTTGAGAAAGTAAAGCAGAAGTAGTAGGCAGGCAGCAATTAAAGCTATGGGTCTCCTAGGCTCTGATTCTAGGCTACCTCAAGGAATTGGGGACTGACTTCTTCAGGATTTGGAAATGCAGAGTGCTCCATAGATGTCAACAACCAAAAGCCAGGTCCACTATTGAAAAACGAAGTTGAGGTATGGGACTCGAACTCTGAAAGAAAGTGGAACAAGTTATAACTGCTGCCAAGAGCTTTGATTTGCACAGATATGTCTACATAGGGTGCAAAGATAACTGCACAGCCAAGACCTGAGCCAGTCCACAGATTCTGGGACTGGATAGATGATGGACTCAGTGTCATTATGGCAAGGAGCAACAAATACCAGGTCATAACCTCATAACCCGGGTCTGCTTATACTGCTAGATACGGAGGTATGGGGTTGTGTGTGTGTGTGTGTGTGTGTGTGTGTGTGTTGAAAGAGGGAGAGAGAGAGAGAGAGAGAGAGAGAGAAATGAGAAGTGCAGATTACAATGAAAGCTGTGAAACCAAATCCCTCAAAACCAGCATTTGTGTCTTATTATCTGTGTAACCTTATGCAAGTTATTTAACTTTGCTGAGCCTTGGTTTTCTTATCTATAAAGTGGGCATTAAATCATACCTATTTCACTGAATTATTTTGAGGATTATAGTAATTACAATAATCCATAGCACATGGCAAACTAAAATTAAACAAAAATTAAACTTAAATTTAATTAAATTAAGAAATCTGTATCTAATGAATAACATAGAGATCAAACTTGACAAATTATCCTGAAGTTTCTAAGAAAATGAAAATAGATTAAAGATTATATAAAATAAAATAATGTAAAGCTCATAAAAATCATTCTGACATTTAATTTACATTTTAAGGGAAAAAACAATTATAAAATTCAAAAGCATAATACAGAGGTTTTTTTTTTTATTTTGAAGAATTGAATCTTCAACTTGAATGAATGCATGCATCTGGCACTGGGTATGTTAATGATAACAGATCCACAAGTAGACTCATCTTGTAGATGTTTTTCAATTACTTTACAAAAATGAACACCACACAATGTAGGTAAAAAAATTACACTAACCACATTTGAAGTTTATCTACTAAAGATTAATAATTAGGCTTGTTAAATCTTTTCTTTATGACCTAAAATCCAGGAAAAGATAAGCAAAGTCCTCAAATTTTAGTAGAATAAAATTTGACACTTCAGAGTTTTATACCCAGCTAAGTTACATTACATATGTTAAAGCAATAATTATGTGTTCCTCTAGAAAAAAAACATATTTAATGATAAAATTGGGCTCACAAGAGACAAATAGTAGCAAAGAATTCAAGAAAAAGAAAATTGTGATCTAAAAGATATGATAATAACTCAAAATTTGGACATTTAACAATAGTAACAAAAACAACTATAAAATGTCAAAAATGCTTTACAAAGAAGTTAATAATATATTTTTTTGACAGGCAGAGTTAGAGAGTGAGAGAGAGAGAGACAGAGAGAAAGGTCTTCCTTTTTCTGTTGGTTCACCCCCCAAGTGGCCACTATGGCCAGCACACTGTGCCAATCCGAAGCAGGAGCCAGGTGCTTCCTCCTGGACTCCCATGTAGGTGTAGGGCCCAAGGACCTGGCCCATCCTCCACTGCATTCGCGGGCCACAGCAGAGAGCTGGACTGTAAGAGGGGCAACCGGGACAGAACCTGTGCCCCAACCTGGACTAGAACCCGGGGTACTGGCACCGCAGGCAGGGGATTAGCCTAGTGAGCTGCAGTGTTGGTTAATAATATTTTTAATAATTATATTTCTCCAAAATTCTGGATTATTTTGGTTTTTAATATTTTTTCTTACCAAAATCTATTCCCTTCTTTCCTGCTAACAGAACCTTGATTTTATTAAGAATGCTAATGTGCCCAAACCTAGGCCATAAATAAATTATGATTAGTCCAACCAAATATTGCTATCCTTGTCTCTCTCTCCCAGTCCCTTGGAGTTTTGGTTGACTATCATCTCCATTTTACCATAAAGTATGCCGGTGAGTATTCTGAGAAAGTGCTATCCTGATTAAAGGAGACAGCTGTGTCTGGCATGGATCTCTTTTATACTCTGCCTTAAATATTGACATGGGTTGCAGAAGCCATTTTTTGCAATGAAGAAAAAGCATGACAGTGAAAACATGATAAGCTTGGAGGACTGGAATGAGAAGAGGCCCGAGTTCCTGGGACACCCCTAAGTAGCTGAACTAAGAGCTGCAGTCACCTTACTCTTTTTTGTTGTTGGCCTTTAAGAAAACTTTGGGAATGGGCCATCAAAGAAGGAGGTACCTTCCTCTGAAGGGAGGAGAGAACTTCCACTCTGATTATGGCCTTGTCTAAATAAGGTCGGAGTTGGTGAACTCAAGAGGCTTCCATAGCCTTGGCAGCTCATGACAAGAGCCTCTGGTGATTACTGACATCATAAATGAAAGTGTCAATTGTTAAATGAACAATAGGAGTCACTGTGCACTTACTCCCCATATAGGATCTCTGTCCTTAATGTGTTGTACTATGAGAATTAACGGTAAAACTAGCATTCAAACAGTACTTTATACTTTCTGTTTCTGTGTGGGTGCAAACTGTTGAGACCTTTACTTAGTATATACTAAATTGATCTTCTGTATATAAAGATAATTAAAAATGAATCTTGATGAAGATTAATGGGAGAGGGAGTAGGAGATGGGATGGTTTGTGGGTGGGAGGGTGGTTATGGGGGGAAACTGCTATAATCCAAAGGTTGTACTTTTGAAATTTATATTTATTAAATCAAAGTTTTCTAAAATAAATAAATAAATAAGTAAATGGAAAAAAATCCTAAAAAAAAAAAAAAGAAGTGGAGCAGCAGGACTCAAACTAGCACTCTAATATGGGATGCAGTCATCACAAGTGGTTATTTTACTTCCTGTACCACAATGCCTGCCCCTCCTTACCTCTTTATTCTATTTTCCTTGAACTTTCTGAATTGCCTTTGTCCATGAATTGATACAGAAAGCTCTACAAGATACAGTGTTAATTTATAAAGCATAAATCATCTGTGAAAATAAAAGAAAACTTTTGCCATTTATGACCAACAGACACATGAAAAAATGTCAACAAGGAAATGCATATAAAAACTACAATGAGTTTTCACCTCACCCCAATTAGAATGACTGTCATGCAAAAATCAAAAAACAATACATGCTGGCAAGAATGTGGGGGAAAATGATACTCTAATACACTGTTCTTGGGAATATAAACTAGTCCAACCATTATGGAAGACAGTACAGAGATTCCTCAGAAATCTGAAAATGCATCTTCCATATGATCCAGTTAGCCCACTCCTGGGAATTTATTCAACCATAATGAAATCAGCATATGAAAAAGTTATTTGTAGCCGGCGCCGTGGCTCAATAGGCTAATCCTCCACCTTGCGGCGCCGGCACACCGGGTTCTAGTCCCGGTTGGGGCGCCGGATTCTGTCCCGGTTGCCCCTCTTCCAGGCCAGCTCTCTGCTATGGCCAGGGAGTGCAGTGGAGGATGGCCCAGGTGCTTGGGCCCTGCACCCCATGGGAGACCAGGAAAAGCACCTGGATCCTGGCTCCTGCCATCGGATCAGCACGGTGCGCCGGCTGCAGCGGCGGCCATTGGAGGGTGAACCAACGGCAAAGGAAGACCTTTCTCTCTCTGTCTCTCTCTCTCACTGTCCACTCTGCCTGTCAAAAATAAAAAAAAAAAAAAAAAAAAAAAAAAAAGAAAAAGTTATTTGTACCCCCATATTCATTATAGGTCAACTCAGAATAGCTAAGATATGGAATCAACACAGATATCCATCAATTGATGACTGGACAAAGAAAATGTGGGTCATATATATATATATACACATTATATTTTATATATATAAAATACTATTCAACCATAAAAAAAGAATAAAATCTTGTTTTTTTTGCAACAAAACATATACAACTGTAAATGATTATTCCAGTCCCAAAAAGACAAAATCAAATATTTTCTCTGTTATGTGGCAGTTAATATAGATTACAATATATATATATATAGGAAAGATACAGATATTTTGTGATGTGATTGTTGTTTTGAGCCTTTGTTTATACTCCTGTGAAACTAGAGTCTTCTTAATTTTCACTTGTTGAACATTATGGTTAGTGGTGAATTAGGCCTGTGATTACAGAGTGGATTGAAAGTATGTCTTTGTAAAAATTAAAGGAAAAAAAAAGAAAGGAAAAAGACGGAGGTAGGAAGAAGGTGAGGGAGGAAAGTATGGATATCTTCTTATAACTATACCTATGAGATGCTTAAAATTTCTCCCTTTATATTAATACAAAATTTAAAAAAGGATAAGAAAGAACGCTTTGGACACGTTTTATTTAGCACAATCTCTTCCCCTTAAAAATTAGGTGTGTTATTGTCTCCCATCAATGCTCCCTTATCTGCTTACCTTTTCATTTTGTAGACAGATGTTGTACTTATATGGAATTAAAACACCTCTCTGGGGTCATGGTGGGGAAAGGGCTCACCACCCATCCCAGGCCCCTGGGAATTGATATAAGTGTCACTCTGTAGATATAAGAGCATTTGGAACTGTTCCTGAGGCAGAGTTTCAGTGACAAAGCTGCTGCAAATCTAAGGCACAAAGGCCCTCTCCTCCTCCTTCAGAACACAGATCTCTTATTACACACAAGCAACAAATCCCTGTCTGTTTAAACATCACTGCACCATCAGCATTATTTGAGAATTTTTTTTTAGAAGTGTGGAATTTTACCAGCCCAGCTCTCTGCTGTGGCCAGGGAGTGCAGTGGAGGATGGCCCAAGTGCTTGGGCCCTGCAGCGGCCATTGGAGGGTGAACCAATGGCAAAAGGAAGACCTTTCTCTCTGTCTTTCTCTCTCACTGTCCACTCTGCCTGTCCAAAAAAAAAAAAAGTGTGGAATTTTAGCTCACAACTTAATCTACTGAGTCGTACAGTGAATCTTCTGAAATGTACTCAGTTTTCATTTATAACCTCTAGGTCACGCTTATGCACATTGAAATCTGAGAAACCTTAGTATAAACATCTGCTTACAGTACATTCTGTTATCTGCATCTGAATTTTTGCCTAACTGGTAAACTTACTGACAAATATTCAGAATGAAGAGTAATAGTGATACAAAAGTGTGCTGAATTTCTTGTCATTTTTGGGTTGGGGCAGACTGTCAGCAGGCATTACACCATTTGATGAGACAGATATTAACAAAAGTTAAATAAGGATGTAGATAAACTCAGATTACTCAAATTGATAAAATCAAATTAACAACAAATATATATGAAAGGATCCATGAAACACATTTGTTGGCTGTATACTGAAAAAAATTCTTCTATAACCAAGGAATCATAATTATACTAAAACATTTAGGGTTTTTAAGGCATCATTTAATAAGAATAATGTTGTGGTTTCAACCAAGATTTAAATTCTAAAAGTTTTAAATTTTTAACATTTATTTTGTGTAATTTATTTGAGAGATAGTGGGGGTGGGGTGAGTGCTCCATTCCCGTGTTTACTCCCTAGATGCACACAAGCTGGACAGCCAGAGTCAGGCTGAAACTGGGAGTTGGGAACACCATCCAGGTCTCCCACATGAGTGATAGGAACCCAAGCACTGGAACGATCACCTGCTGCCTCCCCAAGTGTACAACAGTAGGAAGCTGGAATCAGGAGCAGAGTCAAGACATGAACCCAGGCACTCCTATATGGGCTGTGGGCACCCCAACAGGCAGCTTGACCACTAGGCCAAGTACTCCCCCCAGATTTAACATTTTAGAAGTATTGCATCAGATAGACAATAAGAGTAATAGATCAAAAATTGCTGTCCTAAAAGATAATAAATCCCTAAGAGATGAAATGAGGTGTATAAGCCCAATTCCCAGCCCATGATGAAGCCATGAGAGAAATTAGTAATAAAACCAAACTTTCTGGCTACTTAGACATTAATATTACTGCCTTGCCTCATGATCAACTCCAAGTGTAGTCAAATTATAATTATAGCTTATTTAAAAATAAAAACATCCCACATCAATACCTATAGTATGTAATCAGAACAGTGCTAACATAATGCTAACATCAAATATTTCCATTATTACATGAGAATTTTTTCAAGATCCACTCATTTATTAAGAATCCTTATTAAAAGTTAAACAGTAATTTTAGAGGTAAAAGTAAAAATGGGTAACACAAGGAATGAAAAATATTATAATTGGTAAATCTAAGATAATTTTTGTGATATAAAAACAAAAAGTATCAACGAATTAGGCCATATTTCTGGCCATTATAATAAAAAAAGACAAAGATTACAAATTAGCAAACTTTTATAACAAAGAATAATACTGTGATACAATAAGGAAATTAGTATAGTACAAACCCAAAAAGGTCATAGTCTTGTAAGAAAATGTATACCCTGTGTACAGGAATATAAATGATTCCATTTACCAAGAAATAATTTGTATGAATCAAAATTCTTTAAAATATATCAGAAATTTGTTTCTGGTAATTAAAGTCTCATAAAATTACTATTGAGTGAACAAACACTTGTTTAAAGGGTAAGGTAGTTTATTGTTGCATTATCTGTAATAGCAAAATATTACAAATGTCATAAATGTTCAACAATAAGATATTATTGAATAAATTGTATACATTAATTCAGTAAAATACCATGTAACCATTGAAAAGTTGCAGAATATTTGACATGTTTAATATGAAAATTTTGTTAATACTTTAGAAATTAAAAAGATAAGTTCCCAACATCAACCCAGGCTCTTTGGATGGATTCAATGACTTAATTAATCTATGTCAAGTTCTCTATGGAGGAGACATTCAATGTGTGTTAGTTTTGTCTCCCACACGAGGTTATTTTGAGAGCTAGTTGTTTATGAAGTTGGAGAGTCCAAGCCTGGCATGTGATCATTACCCGAAAGCTGTTACAGCCTGCCTGCCCCTCCACCTCTGGAGTGTGCTCAGAAGAGCTGAGGTGTTACTTGCACACATTGGCATTTTGTTCCAGGAGGCAATGAGTTGACAGGTAGTTTCTGATGTAGTCAGGAAATGACAGCACAACAGTGCTCTGTGTGTGTGTGTGTGTGTGTGTGTGTGTGTGTGTTTGGGTATATTAACCTCTTATCTACTGCTCACTCATCTGCATTCAGGCCTGCATGTCGTGCGTGTCTCGCTGATAATCAGAAAAAGGCAGCTGTGTGAAAACCAGAGCTCATTCCAGATTTTGCCCAGTATTTTCTCATCAGTCTGGCCCTCAGCCAGGCTCTCTGCAGTTCTGCTCTATGTGAATGTCGTGTCCAGATCCGCAGCATGTGTTCACAAAGAGAGAGCTTGTGGGACATCCTGCTGGGTTGTCAGCATTCATTAGAAGACAAAACTCCCTTTATTCTTTTTTTTTTTTGGTAATTAAACTTGGGGTAGTTTAAAACAGATTGGATAAAATTTTCTGGGGCAAAAAGTTCATTTAAATTTTTCTACCGTGGTGTCTTAGAGTTGTTATTGGATTTATTCTTGATAAAGATACAATTTAATTGGAATATTAAAAATATGAGCTTGCTCCTGATACTTTCTTTTGCCTTGAAATGGTCAAGGTCATGGATTCCTATAGTTTCCATTCAGCAGAGGTTCCAAAAGGCAGCTTTGGCAAGTCCTTCAGTGTTGGTGTCTTAACTCAAAGATTGTTATTTGTTCCCACATTGGCTCTGTTTGAAATCCCACTAATGTGGTCTAACAACTCACCTACATTGCCTTCCCCCTGACATTATGATTTTTAGAAATATTATTAGAACGTGTGAGGACCAGCCCTTCAGGTGTATAACTCATTGTTTCTTTTTCTTCCTGCCCAGAAGTATTCTAATAATTCCAAGCAATATTTTAGGTCTTGCTCAAGCTTCCAACTATCCAAGATATATTTTCAATCTTAATTTATTTGCTATTATCTCAACCCAATAGTAAGTGAGACATAGGGGACTTTGGAGTCTTCCCTTTTCTTTCTTTGTTTTTAAAACATATTTATAAACTTACTTCCTTTCTTGAAATTGGGGAATCATGTCGTATCAACCATTAAAATTATAATGGCATCAGGAATTTTTCTGGTAAATTTCAAATAAGGCCAGGCTACAGAACCTATGGGAAAAAGTGACAGCTTTATAAAGTGAAGACTCGTACTGTGTGACCACAGGAGTTCTGAAGATGCTTGAAAAATTTCTTCATCTCCCAAATAATCTTACAAAACAACACGTTAATGATTTAAGTGTAAGTAGATTAGACACATATGGATTCAATTTCCCTCCAAATATACATGATTTGCTAACATCCAGGGGGAAAGAGCTAAGGGCAAAACGTGTTTTTGGTTTAGAAAAACCCAAACATTGGAAAGAAAACAATTGGAACATTTGTCTAGCCCCAAATACCACTGGGTCAGCTTATCCCTCACTGTCAATTTACAGATTGTTCCAGGAAAGCAGAACATTTCTCTTCTATTCTTGTCTTATGTGATTAAGTGCTCATAAAATAAGAGGACCTCTTAAAAAATCTTTAAGAAAAAATGATGAAGCCCCTTCCTTCTAATGCTTTTTGAATATATTAAGGTATTATTTGCTCTATTGAATGCAACAGTGGCATTTATCCTCTAAAGATGAGGGTGCATTTTTGGTTCTCTTTGTATTTGCTATTCCGGTGTTGCTCCTATCTGTAGCTACTTGGGAAAAATTTTTAGTAACATGAATTGTTTTATAATACGCATAGCTTTGCAATGAATTCACAAGATTTGAAAATAAGAAGTACTTTGAATTGTAGTATAGAATAATTTTGACACTTTTAAGTCCACTGAATCTCTAAATTTCCACTTTTTCTCGACAGTGCCTCCTGAGTTCTTGTTGAAAGAGGACAAGTGCAGCAGATCACTTCATCCTTTCACTAAAGGGACTTGTGACAGGTGCCAATGCTGAAACCTGTGTGAACACTGTGAGTGCCAAAATTGAGTCTGCCAAAGAGAGTTGATTCCAGTGTACAAATCAAAGAATCGTATTACACTCAATGTGTGCGTGTGTGTGTGTGTGTGTGTGTGTGTTTGGTGGCAGTGGTGGTAATAACCAAACAGTGGCTATGACTGGGGAAACTGACTAATCAACAAATTAAGTCAATTTGTTCTGGTGGACCCTATCTTCAGCCTGTCATAACCATCGATATTGCACATCTTCAGCTAATTGTCACAAGGTTACATTACTTATTTTTCTTTTTGAAAACAGAGGTTTTCAACTGAAATTTTGCATCCAAAGTAAAACAAACAACAACAAGAAATGTTCCTTTATAACAATCAAAGTTCTGCAAACTTGATATTGGTGTAGCTGTCACCATTAATGTGTTAATAATCAGTGCTGACATCTATACATAAAATTAGTTGAGAATGTAAACTGTGAGGAAACATCAAAAAGTGGAATTAAAAATGTGAGCTTAGTTCGGTGCAAAAAATTATAATACATGCATTTTTCATAATATGCTTATGAAAAAAATTATACCAAAATAAACTACATTTTAATTCTATTTCTCCATGAATTTTTGAAGCACATTTGTATTTTTTTTTTGACAGGCAGAGTGGACAGTGAGAGAGAGAGACAGAGAGAAAGGTCTTCCTTTGGCTGTTGGTTCACCCTCCAATGGCCGCCGCGACCGGTGCACCACGCTGATCCGAAGGCAGGAGCCAGGTGCTTCTCCTGGTCTCCCATGGGGTGCAGGGCCCAAGGACTTGGGCCATCCTCCACTGCACTCCCTGGCCACAGCAGAGAGCTGGCCTGGAAGAGGGGCAACTGGGACAGAATCCGGCGCCCCGACCGGGACTAGAACCCGGTGTGCCAGCGCCGCAAGGCAGAGGATTAGCCTATTGAGCCGCAGCGCCGGCCGCACATTTGTATTTATGAAGTCAGGAAGTGACATCTCCCTACAAAATATTTTTATTAGAAGTGCTCACCAGGAAGAGTGTATTGATGGTTACATTTATTGTAACCATCTGACTCCAGCCCTTTGTTTTACCACCAGCATTACTTGTCTTCACCAGCGCTGTTCAAGTTAGTTTCTTCAGCCCCCTTCTCTTCATGAATGAACTGGTAATCAGAGTATATGAATGACTCAACAAAGATCACACACTTGTAAGTGACAGAAATAATACTTTAACCCAGATCCATGTGATCACAAATCTGTTCTTTCCCCATTCTAGGTTCCCATCAACCCTGGGTAAAGATGGTTGAGAGAAACGAAATAATTATGCTAGTGATGATAACCATAAAATAACAGCTAACAGTTATTGACATTTCATGATATGAGAAGCAATGTTTTAAATTCTTTATGACACAGTTTTCATAGCAACCACATTTGTTGAGTGCTCATTATGTGATAGATTATGTTTGAATATTGAATGTACTTATTGTTTGAAATGCTTTAGCTGCATCAAAGACTTTGAGTCATATAGTTTGAGACATACTGTCCCTACAGGTTAGGTAAGGAAACTGTTAATGTTCCCAGATCACTGTGCTATTATGTGGCAGAGCCAGAATTCAAAGGCAATGTGGTCTAGAGCCTCAGACTTATTTCTTTTAAGATATATTGTCTGTCTTCCACAAGGTGCCGAACAAGAAATTTGCCAAAGGCTACAGATTTGGCTAAATAGAAATTTCAAAGGGAGGCAATATTGGCAAAGACGAGAGCCATTTCTGAAATAAGAATGATATAAAAAGATCAGTCACAGACGGAGAACCATGAGGTTGTGCAGACTGGCCCTGACTAACTTTGGATTGTTTAGGCATTCCTACAAAATGCAAGAGCTTGAACCCTGTAGATCATTGAACAGGTAAAAAGAGAAACAACCAGAAATGAACGGAGCTGCAGTGGATCCAAATTTGTTAGGTCAAAACGTCCAACAGAGAAAACCATTGTCACAAGGTCAGGGCCAATCACTGCTTTCCAGGTCACAGAGCTGAGCCTGGGCTGAGCCACCTGTCCTCACTTCTCATTACTGGCATGAGATTGTGAACCTACTGGCAGGGGTAGGAGGAGAAGGGGAGCCTGGGTCCCTATAACAGGGTTAGGCTGTTGGCCTATTGGGCAGTAAATGCGGATTTGTCACATCATTTTTCTGCTGGATCCAAGTGAGGCCATCATTTTCAGAACAAAATTGAGCAGATCACCTGTGCCAAGGGACCAGAGACTCATTATTTCAATGTTGCTGTTTCCCACTCTTTCTAATAGAAATCTCAGAATGTAGGGTGGTTTGAGTCTCTCAATTTTTTAGAGTATTTCTAATTAAATATACCATGAAATCTGTGTTCCACCCTAGGAGAAGTAAATAGATACTCTTTTCCACCTTTTACAGATTGTTCAGTTTGGCTATCCAGCTAAACATGTATAAAATATATTTAGGGGGCCAGTGCTGTGGCACAGTGGTTAAGCTGATGCCAGCAGCATTGATATCCCATATGGGCATCAGTTCCAGTCCTGGCTGCTCCACTTCTGATCCAGTTCCCTGTTAATGTGCTGGGAAAGCAGCAGAGGATGGCCCAAAAAGTTCTTGGGCCCCTGTACCCACGTGAAGGCCCAAATGAAGCTCCTTGCTCTGGGTTTCAGCCTGACCTAGCCCTGGCCATTGAGGCCATTTTGGGAGTGAAACAGCTGATATAAGATCTCTCTCTCTCTCTCTCTCTCTCTGCCTCTGTAATTCTGACTTTCAAGTAAATAAATAAATCTTTAATATATATATTTAGGATATTAGCCCCCCAGCTAAGCATGTATACATATACATAATTTAGAGGGGTGATCCAAGAAGTTCTGTGTGCTGATCAGCTATCTGTAGAGTATGAAGGAAGTTTCTGGAATCCAGTTTGGGTCGATGCCTGTTTCAGTTAGGGAGGGTCCCACTACAGGTCACGGACAACTGCATAGATGGTATAAACAATAGAAGGTTTGTTTACTGTTTCGGGAAATGCAGAAGGGCAGACTTCAGAGTCACTTTAATTCAGGGTTCCAGCTCTATTTCTCTGCATCTTCGTGTGGGCTTCATTCCCCCACAGCTTCCCTCTTAGCAGCAGCAGTCGCCATAGCCCTGTCAGACTTCATGTACACACACCACCAAATCCAGAGGAAGAGTGAACAACTCTCTCTTCCAGAGATCTCTTCAAGCGTCTGTAGGTCCAAGGAAATCCTTGCACTGGTTAGGTTAATCTTGGCATCTCAACCAATCAACGTCAGGGGGGACAAATCTGCTCCTGTCCTGGGGTTAAGCCACTGCCATGAGCTCTGGGAGGAGATATGAGAACCAGCCCAAAGCCAGGGCTCCATAGGCAGGGGAATGGGGTGAAATGGATTCAGGCAAGGTTATGCTTTATGGGCTATGGCAAGCTGCTTAGGAGCTTCCTGGACAGCTGAATTCTGCCAGGCCCTGAAAGGGTGATGAGCTCTATTGCAGTAACTCTGAAGGGAGCTCCCTGGAGCACAGCTGCCCAGGGAACAAGTTCACGGGCCTGTGTCCTGCTACAGGCTATGGCTGGGAAGAATGGCTTAGAGCTGTGACTCCCGCAGCGCTCCTGCAAAGGTACTGCAGTAGGATTTTGTTTTCAGTTTCCCCAAGGGTTGTTTTTGTGAAGTTCGGTGCATTCTGACAGCAGTCACTAGAGGGCTCACTGGGACTCCTTTCAGAGCTGCCCTCTGGAGGTGCGGATGAGAAAGGCGGTGCTCAGCTCACAGCCCTTGCAGCTGGGGGAGTTGGGGGGGGGGGGGACAAGTGGGTCAGGGGAGAACTCAGAGAAGCAGCCACAAGTATGAAAAAGCTGGTGGAGCTCTCAAAGACAATGTCCTATTGTCCCATGAGAATGGCACTTGGAGCAAGTACAGCTGTATTGCTGATGTGTGGCCACCAGCCACATGGAGTTATGGGGTGTTAGAGCTGTGGCTAACCCCCGCTGGGATGTGCTTTATATGCAAAATACTCTACCACTGGTTCACAAAGGCTAAGGATGAAAGAAAAGGGTATCTTGAGTTTTAAATATTAGTTATCGACTAGAATGATAATACTTTAATATATTGGCTTAAATAAAACATTTTATTAGAATTAATATCACCTGCTACCTTTTGGTTCTTTAAAAGAAGTGTGATATTGTGTGTATTTATAGTCCACATTGAATTGCTGTTGGCTGACGCAGGGCTTGGCTTTTTGCTAAGAGAGGTACTTGGGGGTGAGAGGGAGTGGAAGAACTGCTCACACTGACAAACTCAAAGACCTTTTTCCATAGTTTTCTTGACTGGGGTCGAAGTTCCATGTCACTAAGGTTTTGACGATGATGATGATACAATGCCTAAGAGGACAAAGATAACTTGCTCCCCATGAAATCCTCCCAGCTCTATCAGTTGCAGCCTTCATTTCTCTTGGTACTGCCTCCAGAGCAGCCATATCACCCAAGTGCTCATTTTGCTATGACAGTAGCTAATGTCACATCCCCACAATCACCTATCCTCACTCACAAAACACATGCCTAATAAGCCTATCTAAAACTTCACCATTAAAAGTCCTATATGTCGGATTAAACTCAACACCTAGCATTTTCATTGCATCCCACAGCTGCCCCATTGATTCTATGTGAATCAGAACAGATGATTAATGTCAAATCAAAAAATCTCACACAAGTCTTGATCACTTTTTTCTAGAATCAAAATGTTTGATCATTTAGCATTTAGAGGCTCGTGAAATACTCATGAAATACAACTGCTTGTATGCTCTGCCTCTTTAGAGATAGACACACCTGACCTTTCTGTTAACATCACCTATCACTGCTTTGTGTGTGTCAGACAGAAAAGTATTTGTGCATCACCTCCTGTTTTTGGAGCAACACAATGTAAACCTTCCAGCTTCTGCCTCACTACTTTTCAATACTTTTTATGTAACTTGCTGAAGACAGATAAATAATATAAGCTGTTAAAAAGGAAGCTTTCCAAAACTTTTGTCCAAGGCTAAGGCCAAGAATCAAAACAAGTAGCAATGAAAGCAACTGTGTAATGAATAAAACAGTGGTTCATAATTCTAATTCCTAGGGCATCAATGGGGGACATTCCTTAGATGTTGAAGGTGGTAGGAACTGATTATATCAATGTTGTGGGCTCCTGTGCCACCTGACCATGCTTCTTTACCCTCTAGTCCGCAATTTCCATGGCAAGGTGTCTACCCACCTCTGACCTCAAAGGCATGGCTGAGGCCATCCCAACACACTCTCTTCTTTCTACCTCTCCCCTCTAATCTTTGAAAAGTGAGGAAATCAAGGTTTCTCCACCTGCCAACCAAATGTGGGGAATTCTTTTATTCCACAATTAGTAATCATGATAAAATTATAAATTTTCTTTCATATTAGGTCAGGTAGGATTGACATTTGACAATGATTTGAGTTTCATTCCAGAAAATAATAACAGGACTGTGTAGTATCTTTCAGCTGTAGTTATAAGGGAAAACTTGTAGAAATATCCGTGCTTCAAATACATATGTAGCCGCCAAATGCTAAAAGGCACATCCTTCATTTGAACATGTAAGTTTCAAAATGTATGACAAAGGTCATTGCACCACAAATGAATGAGTAGCTCTATTCAATAGCATTCATTTTTACCTGTATACTATGCTATTCCTTGCAAAGCAAGAGTAACCTCATTTTAGTTCATTTAGGGGTTTTCAGACAATCTTCAGACCTATCAATATGATATCATACTCCTCTTTTGTATCCATCTTCCATCCTCCATTCACCTTGCAAAATCACATACTACAGGCTTGTTCACAAGTGCTAAGGAGGCTTTAATGCAAAGAGAATAAAGGGAAGCAAAGGTTAGCATGTAAAATATACTCCTTCATCTTGTTTGGATCATAAATACTTCTTTATTCAACAATACCTAGTTTCTACTACACTCACGATCACATGGTAGACATCTTGAGAGATACGGGGTCAATGAAAAAGGATTGCTGCCCTCAAGGCATTATTATCTCAGAAATAAGAGCTGAAGAAGCACACAAGTCTAGGACCTCCATCATGTGTGAGTTCCCAGGATGGAGGAACTTTAAAAATCATACTTTACAATTCTATTTTTTAAAAAAACCTGTTTAAACTTATTAGAGAGGTAGATAGAGAATAGACAAAGAAACATCTCCCATCTACTGGTTTACTCCCCCAAAAGCCCACAACAGCTGGAGCTGGGCCAGGCCAAAACCAGGAACAAGGAATTCAATCTGGGTCTCCCATGTGGGTGATAAAAAACAAGTCCTCGAGCAGTCACTTGCTGCCTCCAAGGGTGCTCATTAACAGGAAGCTAGAATTGGAAGTGGAACTGATTCTCGAGCCCAGGCACCCTGATTGAGGATGTGCACATCCAAAGGTACAGCTTAGCCTTAAGCCAACTGTCCATATTGTTAGGTTTTATAAGAGATCTAATGACTCCTAGGAGATAGAATTGCAGATTTGAGTAACCAAGTCTCTTGAAGAACAAATGTGGGCCGGCGCCACGGCTCACTAGGCTAATCCTCCACCTTGCTGCGCCGGCACACCGGGTTCTAGTCCCGGTCGGGGCGCCGGATTCTGTCCCAGTTGCCCCTCTTCCAGGCCAGCTCTCTGCTATGGCCAGGGAGTGCAGTGGAGGATGGCCCAAGTGCTTGGGCCCTGCACCCCATGAAAGACCAAGAGAAGTACCTGGCTCCTGCCATCGGATCAGCGTGGTGCGCCGGCCGCAGCGTGCCGGCCGCAGTGTGCTGGCCATGGCGGCCACTGGGGGGTGAACCAACGGCAAAAAGAAGACCTTTCTCTCTGTCTCTCTCTCTCACTGTCCACTCTGCCTGTCAAAAAAAAAAAAAAAAAAGAACAAATGTGTTGACTTGTTAAAACTTCCAGGCACCAAGGAAATATAAAATGTGTAGTTGAAAAGAAAAGAGAATTATATACTTTCAATTGAACGTTTAGCTGAGAGGAAAGTGGCTTGAAGCAGTTTGACCAAAAGTTTCAAAGTGTTGGAGTTGTATAGTTGGCTTCAAAACACAGTTCTGGGAGCACAACTCACCTCTCTGGCTTCTACCTCCTGAATTTGCCTGTGAGTCTGAGGAAGCACAGTGTCCATTTTACCCACCCTGCTTTCTCATCATTCTCCACCCACCCTTGTTCTCCCAACCTCTCTTCTCTGTCCCCTCCCCTGCCACCCACTACCCCTATGGCTATCCCTGTACAATAACGTGATGCTGAACACACTCAATCATGTAGGTTCGTGAAAGAATGAGTCAGAGACAGCCTGGGATGGGGCATGCAATGTGCTGGAATTTTGTCTCAAATAATCAAAGCATTAATTGCATGAAAAATACACATTTATTTATTTGAAAGCAGAGTGACAGACAGAATTTCCATCTCTTGGTTTACTACCAAAATGGTTGCAATATCCAGGTCTGATTCACCCTGAAGCCAGGAGCCAGAAACTCCATCCTGGTCTCCCATGTGTATGGCAGGGGCTAAGCACTTGGGTCATCTTTTGCCTTCCCAGGTACATTAGCAGGAAGCTGGATTAGAAGCAAAGCAGCTGGGACTTGAACTGGCACTCTGATATGAGATGTCAGCCTTGCAAGCAGCAGCTTAACCCACTGCACCACAACACTGGGCCACATTAATTACAGGTGGCATCCTGGTATCAAGGGCCACCTGAAGATACCAAAATCCACGGATGCTCAAGTCACTTAAATAAAATGTCATAGTATTTGCATAAAACTTACACAATCCCACTGTGACTATAAATCTTCTCTAGATTACTTATAAAACCTAACAATGTAAATGTCATTTGAATAGTTGCTATACTGTATTGTGTAGGGAATAATGCCCAGACCAAAAGTTTGTACATGTTTAGCATAGATGCAATTTTTTTCTGAATAGTTTATATTCAGGCAAATAATTATTTGATTTCAAATAATTTTACTTCTTATCCTGTACTAAGTGGTTTATTTTAGAATCCTGAGATCTTTTCGATAAAAAGCCCAAAGAACTGATATATAGTTAACAAGAACAGAAGTTGGGTTTTGGCTATTGCTAACGTGAATATGATCATTTGAATTGCTCTTGGTAACAATGCAGCCTTAAAAGCAATGAGGAAACAAGAGAGTCTAATTGTGGGAATCCTTCTGCAGAAGCAGAAAAAATCGTCAGCATTTTAAAGGGGTAACGAAGACATTTTAAATATAGGGATTGCCCCCACTTCTTGAAATATAAAGTAGTGCTTTTGGCTATGATGGTAATTTCATACAATGAACAAAAATTAAAAACCACTAATATATCTGAAAATACAATTTACTGAATTTTACTGACTGGTAAATTATAGGCTGTACTGAGTCACTATGACAAATGTTAATGGAACATGGGAAGTTAAATGCTGTTTTCCCATTGGCTGGGTGACTGGTCTTTAACTGCTGGGGAAGACCAGCACAGTAAACAGGAAATCATCTCTATGGCAACGGGCCATTCAACTTAACTTTTTAACACATGAAGAGGTAATTACTTTATTTTTTATTTCCATTTTTATAATTTTCACAGTTTATAATAGCAGTGAGGACCTTTGGGTCAGGCATTTCCTGGCTGTTAATAACAGGCTGATTTAAGGTCACAAATGCTTAAACATTGTGCCAATTTTTTTTTTAATGAAAAGAGAGCTGTGATTTTTTTCCCCTTTCCTGAAGTCTGTAGTACAAATAAATGACAGAATTTTATGTTCACACACATGGTGTTTTGATTTCCTGCAGATGATAACATCAGAAAAGAGACTGTCAGCCACTAGGGTGTTGAAGGGTGGGGCTGGGGTATGACAGTAAAGCCAGAGGTGGGACCTCAGGAGGGCAGATTGGGAGATAAGCCAGGAGGTCCTGAGGGACCAGGGCAACCCCAGAGGCCATGGAATGTTCCCTGGGAGGCAGTGAACAGTGAGTGGTTTCTTATTACTGCACCATGGGACCCAGCATCTTCTGCAGCTCCCCAAGCATTGCCCACGTGGAACAGTTGGGAAACTCATTTCCTCTGCTAGGAGGCACGCTTAGTGACCCATGCATTAAAATATCCCAAGCAGACTGTAGTCATGAGTACCTGGAGAACAAGAGGGGAGGTCAGGGTGAAGTCATTAGTTAAGGCGTCACCGACGATTCAGGACGCAGTGCTCTTTGGCAATTCTGAATCCAGCTCAGGAGTCTGTTCCCAGACCTGGCTATCTGAAGGGAAGAAGGGGAGGATACAAGAACTCCATAGCAACCCTTTTACGTTCCTCCTGGCTATGGGACCCTCCTGTTAACCTTCAATGTGTAAGCATCCACTGTGAAAAGAGAATACCAGAAAAAGAGGTCTCTGCCACCCCTGGGAAGTCACCTCACTGCCACTGCCATAGTCATCCTGGTGCTGCCAAACCCAAGAGAGGCAAAGGGAAGACTGTAGGGAACATAGAGGAGAGAAGCAGATTCTTGCCAATCTCCACCCAGTCCAGAAACCAAACCCTCCACGTCTCTCGAAACAAGATAGGAGAGATGTGATCCACAGAAGGAAAGGAAGATCGATGCCAGAGAAGAGGAAAGAATCCTGCACGAAATGGAGACGCACGCAGTGCAGGCACCGGAAGGGAACGCGAGAATCCTGGAGGTGCTCCCCAGAGGCGGCGCCTCAACAATCGACCCTGGTGTTCTAATGGTGACAGCACATGTGGAGACAAGCTGATCAAGCTCTATTCAAAAGAAAACGCTGATATTTCTTTGATTTCTCTTCCTTAAAGGCACAGATTGATCTCTGTTGGGGAAGGGCTAGGTGCCACTAGTTGAATGTCTCAGTAACTAGACCAAAACACGGGAAAGTGGATTTTCCCTGCTGGTGTTTGAGGGGACCCTCCTGAATTCCTTTTGCAAGGATTTTTACAATTATCCTTCTCATTAGCATCATGGACACAAATGCCCAAGCCAAGAGGCCGCAGAGTTGGTTCTTTTGCTTTCCCATTTTCATCACAGATCTTATCCCCCTAAAAACTGAGATAACAGATCTGCTCTTTTATTCACAGTCCAGGATCCGGACATCCAGACTTTCCCACAACATCATTAAGATGGCATCACTTTCTACAGCTAGGGCTCCTCAGATGAGGGCTTCTGAGATTTAGATGTGTTGCTTTTCTCTTTTCCCTCCCAGTAGGAGCAAGCTGGTGGAAAATGTAAATAATGGAAAAATTTTCTTTCTTTCTTTTAATTTATTAACTAAGATGTTTTAGTAAATATCCTTGTTGTCATCACAGGAGTCACAGCTCTACCGGGAAACTCCTCTGATATTGAAGCAACGGCTGAGAGACAGACTGGACGCCACAGTCTTCCCTAGGAAACTATTGCTCTGGTGACTGTTCCTGTGGCCTGCATCCTCACGCTGTTAACATCTCTCAGGTATCCCTGGAAGAAGGGACAAGATTGAAACTGGGTTTTTGTTGTTTTTTTGTTTGGTTGGTTTTGGTTCGGTTTGGTTTGGTTTCAGGTCAATGAGTACAGGTGGATTTGCAGCCTGACTGATTTGGAACCTCCTTTTCTATTCTCAGAACATCTCTGATTCTCAAGTAGACACCAAATGCTTCCTCAAGTAGTTTGGCATAGATGGGAAACCTTCAAGGGGGAGGTGGGGTGTGAACTGAATATTTAAGATATGGTATAATCAGGTTGGCATTCACTTGAAGAAACTATCCCAGAAGATGGTGAAATAGTTATACAGTCCCTTTTACAACTGGTCAGCTTTGCCATTGTAGCACATTGTAGCATAGGAAATATATAAATGAATGAGCACGACTGTATTCTAATGAAAGATACAAAAGTAGGTAGCCTCGAGATTTGACCTTAAGGTCATAACTTGCTGATCTCTGGTCTAGAAGGGGGAATCCCTAAGTCAATACTTGTAGTAAACACACTGTTTTGAAAGGCAAAAAGTGACAAGAGAACAGAGAGAAAGGGATTCTCAATTTCCAAGTACAGAAATCAGGATAGGGAGTTTAAGCTGATATTTAAGGTGATTAGTAATTATCTGAGTTGCATAGACACTGGGGAGCTGAAAGAGTAGATTATTCCCAGGACATGGACAAGTATGGGCAAGTTCCCAAGCATGAAAGAGAGCAACGGAGGCATTTGGCATGGTTGGAAGAAGAATGAAAACTGGAAACTGGTGAGGTATGAAGCTTCATGTGTGTGCCAAGGACATATTATGGAGAGCACGGTAATGTTAAGAAATTTGAGATGTTCTAACTGAAAGGCAATGGGATGCTTTTATCTTTTTTTTTTTTTTTTTGACAGGCAGAGTGGACAGTGAGAGAGAGTGACAGAGAGAAAGGTCTTCCTTTGTCGTTGGTTCACCCTCCAATGACTGCTGTGGCTGGCGCGCTGCAGCCGGCGCACTGCGCTGATCCAAAGGCAGGAGCCAGGTGCTTCTCCTGGTCTCCCATGGGGTGCAGGGCCCAAGCACCTGGGCCATCCTCCACTGCACTCCCTGGCCACAGCAGAGAGCTGGCCTGGAAGAGGGGCAACCGGGACAGAATCTGGCGCCCCGACTGGGACTAGAACCCGGTGTGCCAGCGCCGCTAGGTGGAGGATTAGCCTAGTGAGCCGCGGCGCCGGCCAGGATGCTTTTATCAAGTTTCAAACACCAGAGTGGCATGATCACACATGTGTGTTTCAAAGCTCCTCCACTGAGATGGAGCCCAGGTTAAAGCTGTCAAACAGGTAGCCTATTAGAAAGCAGACGACCAGTGCACCCGAGAGATGATGCTCTGAGAACTGTGGCAATGGAGATGACTGGGGGAAATGGTTGAATAGCCAGGAGGTAGTGCTGGGGCAAGCAGCATGCTCAAAAACTGTTTCTGTGGTTTGAGGCCAATGGGCAAGCATGGCTCTGTGCCTAATGTGGAGTCTCACCTGCTTTCTAGAAAAGGAAGAAGCTTTGATGGGGAGTGACGAAGCACTTGTGGAAAGCCACAATTGGGGAAGACAGGAGTCAAAGCAGCCTGAGTTGAAGTGGAGCATCTCCTCTTTCCCCTCGCATTCCCAGCATGCAACAATGTGTCCTGGCAGAGGCTTTCTGCATAGATTTATGAGGTGAAGGCTCTTGTTCAGACATAGCTGCTGTGGTTTGGATGCTGAATGTCCCTCAAAGGCCCACTTGATAGAAGTCTTAGTCCTCAGGCCGGCACCACTGAGAACTGGTGTCACCATTAGGTGAGGTCTAAAGAAAACTCAGGTCATTGAGGGTGACAGAGATGTTTATAAAAGCCTCAGTTAGGTTCCATTCAATCTCTGATTACCAGGCTCAAGATACAACTGCTAACTCTAACCCATGCCCCTGCCATTGCCTTCCACTGCCCCCACCAGAGGCCAAACCAACTGAACCACTTGAATTTAGAATTGAACCTCCAAAAATGTGAGGTAAGTGAACCTCTTTATTTTATAATGTTAGCCTGCCTCAGGTATTTCATTACAACAATGAAATGCTGACAAAGGCAATAGTTAAAACCATGCTGGTGCTGATGAACTAATTCTCTATGATTAATACTTTTGAACACTTTAGTATACCTACTCTGAATGTGGCAGGCAGCCATGTTCCCCCTGATTAGTCAAACATATCCACTGTCCTGATCTGGCATCTCAGAATGTCAGCTGGACACAGAACATTCTTTAAACAGACTCAAAGATGAGTTCAGAGACTAAAAGACAGTCACTTATTATTTCAAAATATTTGAAATATGTTTGAAAGCAATAGGTAACGTTAAAAACTGAGCATTTTAATGCTAAGAAAAGCTAGATTCCAAGCCGTTACTTGCAATTCCACTAAGCATTAAGTTGAGTCTATTCCTGGTAATTAAGCGAATCTCACAGGAAGAAAAACAAAAACAAAAATTTAATTTTGCCTAAGACAAAATTTTCATTATTTGATGATTGCTTTATTTGAGAGAAACAACAGGTGCTGTTAGTCACAACATAGATGCATATTTAAAGTAAGATTTCTGGAGAGAATCTCTTACATTGGAGCATTCACTGCAGGGGAAGACAGGAGAGTAAAATGAGTACCTGTGGGTGGTCACTCAGTAGGACAGAATCCCATCTGAAGGCTGAGGTAGGGTGATCTGTGTCAGCCTGTCTTGGCATCCGACACCTGCTTTTGTGTTGCCATCAGCTTTGCACTTTTGGATAAACAGAAAACAGAAGCATCTTTGAGTCCCAGGTGCTCTAGGGATCTCCAGGCCCAGAGCCCTCATCAGTTCATGGCCTGACATCACCATCTACTCAGGCAAAGGGAAGCCAAGAGGTTAGGATGGATACCAACTTGCTTATTTCTTTCTCCTCCAAATCCGTGGCAGGGGTCTTCTGAATCCCTTCACTCCCATTTGTTTGCTCACTGAGCTGCTTATTCCCTAGGTTGGCCAATAAAACTGGTGAAATAAGTAACTGCCTAACAATCAGCTGTTTCCTTGTAAAGTATAATGGAAGTGATATCATTTTGTGCAGCTGGGTGTGAACCATGTGGAGAATGTAGTCTTTGGCAGGGGAGAAGGGGGATGTCAGGAGTTGTTACTTGTCTCTAACCAAAAAGATCACTGTATTATAATATATCACTTACCGGCAGAGATAATTCTTACACATCTTTGTATTTTTCACCGTGACATGAAGATAGAGATTTGATAAAGCTGTTGAGAACTGTGCTTTGATTTGTGGTCTTCCTGCTACCAATGGGCTGTGGCTTTCAAAAGAGATTCACAACTAACCTGCTCCAGTGACTTTCTGTTTCACTTGGGAACTACTCAGGATAAAGAAACTGCTCCAGAAAATTGAAGCTCTTTTGACCCAACCTAAATGCTAATTTCAGGCAGATTCTTTGCAATGACTTGCAGCTGTGACTGTCATTCTGCCATAGGGAAAGTGTCACCAAGACCAAGAATAGTAGCAGTCTGTCATCTCCCTGTTTTTGACGTTCTCATCTAAAATGTTAATTAAGAAGTTGCTATGCACAGAATGAAAATAAAAGTCAGGAAAAGTAGCAAAGGCAAAAAGTGCAATTGTGGTAATATTAAAACACAAAATTTGTTTTCCTGCATTGCACATGAACCCTATTCTGCTCATTTTGGCTGTGAACATTTTGTTTCTAATAGTGATGCCCACTGAATGAGAGGATATAGGCATTACATGGTTTTTCTTTCTGTTTAAAATCTATTACCAAAGTTAGTTACTGAAATATCCAGTTTTGATTCATCTATCATTTGTTGGAACTGTTCTTTTATTTCACACATTTGTTTGAGTTGCCTGTGTCTTGCATTTCCTCCTACAGAGGCCAACTCACAATACTTTCATGAGTCAGTGAATTCACAGGATCCTAATTTTTTCAAAATCTTTTGAAATGAAAAGGCGAGCAGAAGGCTTTAAATTATTAATTACTATTGTACTTACATGATAATAACAACATATTTCTAAGAAAGAAAATCCATACTTATCTAAATGCTTGTATAATGTTTATCTCTTATATTTTAGGTTATTTCTTTCTTTACTAATGAGATTTCCAGAGAATATTTGAAAATTTGTTTATTAAACTAACAATGCTCTCATTTATAAGTCCAGAACTCTCTCTGCTTGCCAAAAAATATGGTCAAAAACAGCAAAGCCTGGATGGAATTGAAATTTGCCCTTTAACCTTTTCTGCAAGGATGATATTTCAACTATCTTAGGAATGTGTCAGATAAAGGAAGTGAGTTCCACAAGACAAATGGAGAGGGAGAGAAAGAGAAAGAAAATTACACTGAACCAGAGAATCAATGAATCAACAGTATTTGTTGGTCAGCTACTGCTCCTACTAGCTTGTTACAGGCTTTTATTCATCCTCTTCACTAATTATGTAAGGATTTTAGCCGAAATGAGGCAAGTCATTTTCTGCCTTCCCTGGTTGTCAGTCAGAAGTTCTTTCAACTAATAAGAAGTTACTATATTTTAACATTTTTAGCAAATTGGTTTAAAAAGTTCCCAAGTTCCCTAAATAGTCAAGTTATGAGTCTTTAAGGTCAGGCACATTGTTTCTGGCACTAAAATAATGAAACAATAGAAACTGTCCCAGACATTAGCTTCCACAGCATTTTCTCCATAGGCAGAGTCATCAAAAGCAGACAGTTTTTAATTCATTGTTGCAATTAATATTACCTTTACACTGAAGAGAAAATTTATATTGATGACTATCTTTCTATATAAGCACAATCAACATTTTTTTCATGATAACTTGCTTTTTCTTTGATAGTATTATATTAAATGCCATCTCTATTTTTTCAAGATTTTATTTATTTGAGAGGTAACGTTATAAACAAAGAGAGGGAGAGACAGAGAGAATGGTCTTCCATCTACTGGTTCACTCCCTAGATGGCCTCAATGGCTGAAGCTGAGCTGATCTGAAGCCAGGAGCTTCTTTTGGGTCTCCAACATAGGTGCAGTGGCCAAAGCACTTGGGCCATCTTCTAATGCTTTCACAGGCCATAACAGAAATGGATCAGAAGAGGAGCAGCCAGGACATGAACCAGTATCCATATGGGATGCCGGTGCTTCAGGCTGGGCTTTAACCTGCTGAGCCACAGTATTGGCCCTGCCATCACATTTAAATTTGTAGAAACTTTTTCCAACTACTGGTTGGAAGAACCAGCTACTGGTTGAAGAACATGATTTAGTTAGAACTGAATAATTCACTTAATCAGAGAACACATTCATATTAACTGTAGCACATCACATTCGTGGAACTCAGGCAGGTAACTCACTCCTCACTTGGCGTTGCTCAACAGATAAAGAGATGTACTGATTGAGTGATGAAGCTAGTGCTAATCATTTTATCACATGTTGGTATATTTTATTTCATTGATTTTCATGTTTGAAAATAAATTTTAAAAACAGAATTATTAACTTTTATTTAATAAATATAAATTTTCAAAGTACAACTTTTGGATTATAGCGGCTTTTTCCCCCGATAGTCACCCTCCCACCCACAACCATCCCATCTCCCACTCCCTCTCCCTTCTCATTCTTCATCAAGATTCATTTTCAACTATCTTTATATACAGAAGATCAACTTAGTATACACTAAGATTTCAACAGTTTACATCCACACAGAAACACAAAGTATAAAGTACTGTTTGAGTACTAGTTATATCATTAATTCACATAGTACAACACATTAAGGACAGAGATCCTACATGGGGAGTAAGTACACAGTGATTCCTGTTGTTCATTTAACAATTGACACTCTTATTTATGATGTCAGTAATCACCCAAGGCTCTTGTCATGAGATGCCAAGGCTATGGAAGCCTCTTGAGTTCACCACCTCCAACTTATTTAGACAAGGCCATAGTCAAAGTGGAAGTTCTCTCCTCCCTTCAGACAAAGGTACCTCCTTCTTTGATGGCCTGTTCTTTCTGCTGGGATCTCACTCACAGAGATCTTTCATTTAGGTAATTTTTTTTTTCCACAGTGTTTTGGCTTTCCATGCCAAAATACTCTCATGCGCTTTTTAGCCAGATCCGACTGCCTTAAGGGTTGATTCTGAGACCAGAGTGCTGTTTAGGACATCTGCCATGCTTTTTTTTTTTTCAGGGACCTGAATTTTTTTTTTTTTACTTTTATTTAGTAACTATAAATTTCCAAAGTACAGTTTATGGATTACAATGGCTCCCCCCCCCGCCCATAATTTCCCTCCCATTCTCACCCCTCCCATCTCCCACTCCCTCTCCCATTCCATTCACATCAAGATTCATTTTCAATTCTCTTTATATACAGAAGATCAATTTAGTATATATTAAGTAAAGATTTCATCAGTTTACACCCACACAGAAACACAAAGTGTAAAATACTGTTTCAGTATTAGTTATAGCATTACTTCACATTGGACAACACATTAAGGACAGATCCCATGTGAGGAGTAAGTACACAGTGACTCCTGTTGTTGACTTAACAATTTGACACTCTTGTTTATGGCGTCAGTAATCTCCCTAGGCTCTAGTCATGAGTTGCCAAGGCTATGGAAGCCTTTTGAGTTTGCCGACTTCGATCTTATTCAGACAGGGTCATTGTCAAATTGGAAGTTCTCTCCTACCTTCAGAGAAAGGTGCCTCCTTCTTTGATGGCCCGTTCTTTCCACTGGGATCTCACTCGCAGAGATCTTTCATTTAGGTCCTCTTTTTTTTTTTTTTTTCCCCCTGAGTGTCTTGGCTTTCCATGCCTAAACTACTCTCATGGGCTTTTCAGCCAGATCCGACTGCCTTAAGGGCTGATTCTGAGGCCAGAGTGCTATTTAGGACATCTGCCATTCTGCTGTAAATCCTGCTTCCCATGTTGGATCGTTCTCTCCTTTTTAATTCTATCAGTTAGTATTAGCAGACACTAGTCTTGTTTATGTGATCCTATCATTATGATCACTTGTGAACTGAAACTGATCACTTGGACTAGTGAGATGGCATTGGTACATGCCACCTTGATGGGATTGAATTGGAATCCCCTGGAACGTTTCTAACTCTACCATTAGGGGTAAGTCTGATTGCACATGTCCCAAATTGTACATCTCCTCCCTCTCTTATTCCCACTCTTATATTTAACAGGGATCACTTTTCAGTTAAATTTAAACACCTAAGAATAACTGTATGTGAATTAATGAGTTCAACCAATGGTATTAAGTAGAACAAAATAATACTAAAAGGAATAAAGTAGTAAGTTGTTCCTCGACAGTCAGGACAAGGGCTGATCAAGTCATTGTTTTTCATAGTGTCCATTTCACTTCAACAGGTTTCCTTTTAAGTGCACAGTTAGTTGTCGCTGATCAAGGAGAACGTATGTTTGTCCCTTTAAGATTGGCTTATTTCACTCAGCATGATGTTTTCCAGATTCTTCCATTGTGTTGCAAATGACCGGATTTCATTGTTTTTGACTGCTGTATAGTATTCTATAGAGTACATATCCCATAACTTCTTTATCCAGTCTTCTTAAAAATAGAAGTTTTTAATATTTTCCTGTACTCTAGCCTAATCAGCTCATGTCAAGAGCCTTGGATGATCACTGACATCATATATAGGAGTGTTAATTGTTAAATAAACAACAAGAGTCACTGTGCACTAACTTCCCATGCACGACCTCTGTCTGCAAAGAGTTCACGAGACTCAATAGTAATAGTTGTTCTCAAGAATCACTTCCTTTTAGTGTGTTAAGTGGAGGATATTCTTATGTTTCATAAGTTATAGTTACATCTCAGAGCTCACAAAAGATGTAACTTGGGTTTTCCTTTAAAGATAATTAAATTCCTAAAAGGAAAGTAGAAGAAGGAAGGAAGGGGAAAAAAAAGGTGAAATTATCTTCAAGATGTAATAACTTTGAATAGCTCTTGTCTGGACTGTTGAGGAACAGTTATTTTGTGTTGTTGTTGTTGCATTTTCTTTCTCATGCAAAGCATTGAATTCTTTACCTACAATAGAGTTAATCCTCTGTATATGAAGTTACATGAAAATAGATCTTAGTGAAAAACAGGGAATAGGAGAGGGAAGAGGAAGAAAGTTGGGAGAATGGGTGGGAGGGTGGGTACAGTGGAAAGAATTACTATGTTCCTAATGTTGTATTTATGAAATGCATGAAAATACATAAAAATAAATTAAAAATAAATACATAAATAAAATAAATAAATGAAGTAATGATAGACAAGAATACTCCAAAATCAATGACACACAGAGAACTACAGACTCAGAAAGCTCAGAAAAGGGGCTGCCATTCTGGTGCAGTTAGTTCAGCTACCACCAGTGTTGTAGACATCCCATACGGGTGTTGTTTGGTGTCCTGGCTGCTCCACGTTGGATACAGCTCTCTGCTAACATGCCTGAGAAAGAAGCAGAAGATGATCCAAGTGCTTAGGCCCTTAACCCAGTTAAGAGACCTAAATGAAGTTCCTGGTTTTGGCCTGGTCCGATTCTGGCCATTGTGACCATTTGAGGAGTGAATCAGCAGATGGAAGATCTCTTTCTCTCTCTGTCTCTCCCTCTCTCTGTAACACTTTTTTTCAAATAATAAATAAATGAATATTTTTTAAAAGTTCAGAAGATATCCAACAGGATAAATATGCAAAAATCTACACCTAGGCATATCACAGTCAAACAGCAAGAGAGAGAGAGAGAGAGAGAGAGAGAGAGAGAGAGAGAAAATCTTAAAAGATAGAGGGTAAAAAGTACCAGTACTGAAACATCACATGGAGTCCCATAAATGCATGTATAAAGATGTAAAAAATTTTAATAGAAGCACCTAACCTTAGGAGTAGCGGAAAAATAATTACAGTAGACTTTTCATCAGAAACCAATCAGAGAAGAAGAAAGTAGAATGAAATAAAGTGTTGAAAGAGAAATCCACCAATATAGAACTATATACAGTGAAATTATTCTTCAAAAGTAAAGGAAGAACAAAGACTTTCTTAGAGGAAATTCACCATCAGCAGACCTTCTTTGCAAGATGTGTTCAAAGATGTTTTGAGGGTAAGGAAAAATGCTGTGGGTCAGGAACCTGGATGCACATGAAGACAGGGAGGGGGAAGGATATTTGGTGCAGAGGCTAAGATGCTGCTTGAGTTACCTGCATCCCACATTGGAATGTCCAGTTCAAGTCCCAGCTCTTCTGTTTCAGATCCAGCTTCCTGTTAATGCTTACGTAGGAGGCAGCAGTAATGACTCAAGTACTTGGGTTCCAGCCACTCATGTGGGAGATCTAAATTGAGTTCTGGGTTTCTGACTTTGACCCAGCCTAGTTCTGGCTGTTGTGGCCATTTGAGGAGTGGACTTGTAGCTGGGAGATCCCTGTCTGTGTCTGTCTCTCTTTCAAATATACTGAAAATAAAAATCTTTAAAAAGAGGTGTGACAGGGAAGCAATAACTGCAGATAACATTTTTTTAAAAAGATGTTATTTTTAGAGCACTTTAGGCTTCATTATATGGTTTTTGGTATGCCTGCACATGCCCCACCTTAACAATCACTACCCTAAGTGAATGGTATAGTGGTAGTGAAATAATAACAGTGACTTATAGCTATATAATTTGAATCTCCCTAGTTCTCCCAAGAAAAGACCATGAACAGTGACATCTTGAATGTTTTTGTCTTTTTGGACTTACCTAAATATTTTAAGACATCATGTTTTCACTAAAGACCATTCAGTAACTGCTGGATCTTGTTTGAGAATCATATGTATTTATAAATTGTCTATTCAATTGTGGTCTATGTCCTCCTTATTAATGGCTGCTATCCAGTCAGTAACTCAGGGAATATTTTACTGCTGTTCCCAGGGCTACAGTCTTTGGTGAAGATATTGATCCTTTTCCCAGAACCCTACCCAAGATGCCAAGCTTGGAGTAGGTTTCAGAGGAAAAATGAGTAGTTCAAGATAATAATTTAGTTGAAATGATGACATGATCCAAATGGAAGATCTCCAGTTGACACTTATGTCTCTATAATATTTTTTTACTTTATAATTTTTAATTTCACAATCATTTTCAACCAAATGTTCCTGCCCTGAACTATTTGTAATATTGAGGAGTTGGAAACAACCTTTAAATTGCTGCCACATTTCCACTCTGAAAAATTCCAAAGAGTACAATTGTTTCATTGGCAGAAAATGTATTGGAAGGAAAAATACAGAAAAAAATATATCTACCCACCAATAAATTATTTCAAAAGCAATTCTAATAAATATTTGCATAAATACTTATAAAACTGGCTAGTGATGAACCCCAATTACTCACACAGGAAAAAATAGTATTTGAGGAAGTCATTTTTAAGATAATCATCTACGAAACCAAATATTCATCCAAAGCCAAGTGGTTGGTTTTCATCACTGCATTTTGTTTCACATTAGGTTGCTCGTGATCTAATTGTTTATTTAGCCAAGTCACTTGGGAAAGGCGACCTTCTCCCCAGTTCTAAGTCACTTTCTGTGGGTCAGGTTCTGGAAGTGACTCCTTGGGTCCCAGTTATTAACCAAGAGCCCCATACAAACAGGTACTCCCTTCAGTCTGTAGCCTCACCCACCAGGAAGTGTCAGCCAATCACTGTAGCCCTCTGGATGCTGTCACCTCTTCCTTCAGGAAACTCTTCCAAGCCAGCCTTCCTCACTCCCACCCAACAACAAACTTCCAGGTAAGCATAATACAAAAATACTTTAAAAGTTTGTAAAAAGTGGACTTAAAAGATAAGTTTATTTTGGTGCAAAATTATTGCAAAATTATTGAGAAAAAGTTCACAGGAAATGTATATTATGAAGAAACCTGTGCATAGATTTAAAAATATAATTATAGCAAAATAAACTTATCCTTTGATTCTATCTGCCACAGATGTTTTAAAGTACCTTCACATGCACACAGCTGCTACACAGAGATATTTAATGGGCCAGCCTTGTGGTGTAGGGGGTAAAGCCACCACCTACAGTGCCAGCATCCCATACAGGTGCTGGTTCGTGTCTTGGCTGCTTCACTTTTGATTGAGCTCCCTGCCAATGGCCTAGGCAAAGAAGTGGAATATGATCCAAGTGCTTGGACCCCTGCCATCCATGTGGGAGACCCAAGAAGAAACTCTTGGCTCCTGGCTTCAGCTTGGCCCAGTGCTGGCCATTGCAGTCAGTGCGGGGGGGGGGGGGGGTTGGGGGACAGCAGATGAAGATCTCTCTCTGTCTTTTGCTCTTTCTCTGTAACTCTGACTTTCAAATAAATAAATAAACCCTTAAAAAAGAGATATTTTATTGAGATGAATTTACTGGTATCAACTGAAATTTATTGTGAGTTCAATCATGAAAACAATGAGAC
Source organism: Oryctolagus cuniculus (assembly GCF_964237555.1). Classification (NCBI taxonomy): domain Eukaryota; kingdom Metazoa; phylum Chordata; class Mammalia; order Lagomorpha; family Leporidae; genus Oryctolagus; species Oryctolagus cuniculus. Next base: position 73,541,569 of record NC_091440.1, on the reverse strand, counting down.
TAGCTTCTTGTACTTAAGAACTAGAAATTTTTTTTATTTTCATTTCTCTTTATATACAGAAGATCAGTTTAGCATAAATTAAGTAAAGATTTCAACAGTTTGCTCCCACACAGAAACATAAAGTGAAAAATACTGTTTGAGTACTCGTTATAGCATTAAATCTCAATGTACAGCACACTAAGGACAAAGATCCTACATGAGGAGTAAGTGCACAGTGACTCCTGTTGTTGACTTAATAAATTGACACTCTTGTTTATGGCATCAGTAATCAGCCTAGGCTCTTGTCATGAGCTGCCAAGGCTATGGAAGTCCCCTGAGTTCACTGACTCTGATCATTTTTAGACAAGGCCATGGTCAAAGTGGAAGTTCTCTCCTCCCTTCAGAGAAAGGTACCTCCTTCTTTGGTGACCCGCTCTTTACACTGGGATCTCACTCGCGGAGATCTTTCATTTAGGTTTTTTTTTTCCCCCAGAGTGTCTTGGCTTTCCATGCCTGAAAAACTCTCATGGGCTTTTCAGCCAGATCCGCATGCCTGAAGGGCTGATTCTGAGGCCAGAGTGCTGTTTAGGACATCTGCCATTCTATGGGTCTGCTGTGTATCTCACTTCCCATGTTGGATCATTCTCTCCCTTTTTTATTCTATCAGCTAGTATTTGAAGACACTATTCTTGTTTATGTGATCCTTTTGGTTCTTAGTCCTATCATTATGAAAAATTGTGAACAGAAATTGATCACTGGGACTAATGAGATGGCATTGGTACATGCCACCTTGATGGGATTGAATTGGAATCCCCTGGTATGTTTCTAACTCTACCGTTTGAGGTAAGTCAGCTTGAACATGTCCCGAATTGCACATCTCTTCCCTCTCTAATTCCCACTCTTATATTTAACAGCGATCACTTTTCAGTTAAGTTTAAAAAATTTTGGGTTAGTGATAACTATAATTCACTTAGCCTCAGCACCAAATTCTCTCAGTTTTGTTTTGGTTTTACAGCACTTGGAATGTACTGGTCCAGCAGGTGGGTAGGTAGGTTTCCAAGACTTCTGTCTTCCAAGATTTCTGTCTTCATCTGTTTTGTGCTGTTATCATGGAACATGAAATTTATTGGCTCGGAGTCTTGCAAATTTTAGGGGCTGGCATCTGGTGAGGGCGTCCCTGCTGCATCTTTCCTGTGGTGAGAGATAGAAGGGCAAGAGAGAGAAAAACAGGGACTAAATTTGGCATTTTATAACAGCCACAATTCCCCCCACAAGGGAGGAGATCTCAGAGAATAATCACCCAAGGTCCCACCTCTTCACTGTTAGAACGGCAGTTAAACCTCAGCCTGGGTTTCAGAGAGGACAAACATTGAAATGACATCAGTTCCCAATGATCCTTGCTTCCTAACATTCATGTTTGTGTGATTTCCTCCTTTGTATATAAGTTGGACCTGGTGACTTCTAATGAATAAAGTATAAATAAGGCAGGGAGGTGTCACCTCCAGTATCAGGTCACAAAAAAGACTGTGACTCCCATCTTCCTAGAACTCACTTTCTCTAGCCCTCCTTGCCACCTTGTTATGAGGAAGCCTGCTGCCATAGAGTCAGCTGACTTTACAAAGAGACCTGCCTAGCAAAGAACAGAGTTAGGCCTACAGTCAGTAGTGCTGGAAGAACTAAATCCAGCCAGTGATGGGATGAGTGAGCTTGGAGGCAGATCCTTCACTAGGAGAGCCCTTGGATACCACAGCCCTGGCCAATCCCTTGATATCAACATGTGAGAGTTCCCAAACCATGTTAAGCCTCACCCATGCTTCTGACCTACAGAAATTGTGAGGTAATAAACGTTATTTTAAGTCACTGAATTGTACACTAATTTTTTTTGTTTGTTTGTTTTTTAATTAATTAATTTATTTAATGAATATAAGTTTCCAAAGTATGAATAATGGATTACAATGGCTTCCCCCCATACTGTCCCTCCCACCCACAACCCTCCCCTTTCCCACTCCCTCTCCCCTTCCATTCACATCAAGATTCATTTTCGATTATCTTAATATACAGAAGATCAGCTTAGTATACATTAAGTAAGGATTTCAACAGTTTGCTCCCACACAGAAACATAAAGTGAAAAATAATAGATGATCTTTTTTAATGATGATGAAATCAGATCAGACCTATTGTCATGTTTAATCCCAGTGAGAGTCAAGTTGGGAGTTGATAGTTTCTTTTCTTTTTTTTTTTTTTTTTACAGAGGATCAGTTTAGTGTGCATTAAGTAAAGATTTCAACAGTTTGCACCCCCATAGAAACACAAAGTGAAATATACTGTTTGAGTACTCGTTATAGCATTAAATTTCAATGCACAGCACATTAAGGACAGAGATCCTACATGAGGAGTAAGTGCACAGTGACTCCTGTTGTTGACTTTACCAATTGACACTCCTGTCTATGGCATCAGTAATCTCCCTATGCTCCAGTCATGAGTTTCCAAGGCTATGGAAGCCCTCTGAGTTCTCCGATTCTTATCTTGTTTAGACAAGGTCATAGTCAAAGTGGAGGTTCTCTCCTCCCTTCAGAGAAAGGTACCTCCTTCTTTGAAGACCTGTTCTTTCCACTGAGATTCACTCACAGAGATCTTTTGCCAGAGTGTCTTGGCTTTCCATGCCTGAAATACTCTCATGGGCTTTTCAGCCAGTTCCGAATGCCTTTAGGGCTGATTCTGAGGCCAGAGTGCTATTTAGGACATCTGCCATTCTATGAGTCTGCTGAGTATCTCACTTCCCATGTTGGATCACTCTCCCCTTTATTTATTCTATCGGTTAGTGTTAGCAGGTACTAGACTTGCTTATGTGTACACTAATTTGTAATACTACAATTGATAACTAATGCACCAGGCATGTAACTGTGGCGTGTAACAGATTCTGATAACCTCCCCTTGAGATCTCTGAATTCTTTTGAATTGGATAAAAATGCAGCAAAGGATACATTAGTGTATTTTCCCCAGAAAATCAATAAACCCAACAGCAGAAAATGATGAGTATAGTGTATCTGGAGTGATAGCCTATGTAATAACAATACTTTTGAGTGGGCTTTTGGGCTTGTTTCAGTATAAATAAATCCACTTTCAAAAAGTGGATTATATGCAAAATGTTTGCCCAAATGTTGGAAGATGACATCTATAATGGAAAGAGCCTAGGTCTTAAAAATCCTAGGCTGAGTTTCAGAGCCTTCATTTCTTCATAATAAACTAGAATCATTATACTCACCTCATGGATTCTAAGTGACATAGACAGTTCAGTGCCTTGTCAATTAATGTTCTTTCACTTTCCTTGTTGCAGGTTATAAATTTGAGGTCCAATGGGGCCGGTGCTGTGGCGCAGTGGATTAAAGCCCTGGCCTGAAATATTGGCATCCCATATGGGCACCAGTTCTAGTCCCGGCTGCTCCTTTTCTGATCCAGCTCTCTGCTGTGGCCTGGGAAAGCAGTAGAAGATGGCCCAAGTCCTTGGGCCCCTACACCCATGTAGGAGACCCAGAAGAAGCTCCTGGCTCCTGGCTTTGGATGGGTGCAGATCTGGCCATAAGCCAGCAGATGGAAAACCTTCTCTCTGTCTCTACTTCTCTCTGTGACTGTCTTTCAAATAAATAAAATAAATATTTAAAAAAATTTGAGGTCCAGAAATGTTGAAGGATTTGATGTACTCAAATAGGAGGGGCTCTTGTACCTACCTCTAATCTGACACACCCCCAAATTGCCAAAGCATTGAGTATGAGACTGAAATTTGAATTCAAATCCCTGCTTCTTCCACATCACATCATGACCCCCAGTCAGAAACTCTGTGTGTCTAACACAAAAAAAACTATTCTTGAGACTTCTGCTAAAGCCAGAAACTCTAGTAGAGTTTGTAGCACACTAAGAACAAAAGCTGACAAAGACAGATGGAAGAAGAGTGGCACTTCCTTTAGCTAAATCCACATTTAAAATGCCATCTTTCCAAACACAGTCTTTCCTCCACCCTCTGTCTTCAATTTTGACATTGATAGAGAGCAGAAAGTTTAGTTAGATGAAGCTACTAATTTGAAGGAACAATGGATAATGAATGGCACTTTCGTGTGGTGATTCTAACAGCCATTGTCTTCTACCATTTTTCTCCCTGAAACATTTCATCTTGTCTTACTGTCCCTTTTTGTATTGTTAAGGACTACAGATGTGTATTAGAGAGAGTGAAAAGAAGAGAGTTGCAGAACTGCTTGGAAGAGTAGAAGGTGTGAAACAAGAAGAAGCATGACAACAGGTGTCAGGAGGACATAAGAGCAGCTACTGGGTCCTTCCCCCATATGCTCATATGGGTGCCCTGGTCCAATGAATGAACTAATCAGAAAATGCTGCCGGTCCTCCATCCTTGTGGAGAAGTCTGAAGTGGCACAGGGCATTGCTGTGCTGGGTCTGGCCCTTGCTTCCCATTCTATGGAGAATGGAGCAGGGAATTCCAGATGCATGTCTTTTGTCTTCCATGAGGGCCACTTAGCTAACATCCTCTTGGGATTAAAAGAGAAATAGTTGAGCTTACTCATAACATATGACATGTTCTAAAAAAACCAAATGGGTGACTATGTTCCAAATAAAATCATTTGTGGGTAAGCAAAGTGTTGGGGTTCAGAAAACAATATCCCAAAGTGAATCCTAAGAAACAGTTTCTCTCTGACGTTTTGCCTTCCTGCCTCTTATCCCTCATTTTCCCCCAAGGCAAGCAATGTAAACCAGAATTTCTTTTCTCCAATATAAGCTATAGAAAACAGAACACCTTTCCCCCAAAACCATCCAGAAGGCTAAAAATATTGTTCTCTTGTTACCCCTACTTTCTGGGTAAGAGTTTGTTATGAGTGAATTCTCTCACTTTCCTTGTCTGATTGTAAATAATCAGACCCCCATACCAGGAAGTATCTTGCCCCATTCCTGGAAGGACAGAATGCTACACAGAGAGGCCAAGAATCTGAACAGCCAGGCTTTGTTGGGTCCTACCCCACCAGCCTATTATCATTAGATCATGCCCTTTTGTACAGTTACATTTATGTGGCTGTGCGTGCCTCACTTTATCTAAGCATAAAAATAGAAACTTTGCTGAGTCTTTGGGTCTTCATTGTGAAGGCTCCCATGTTAAACTTCTTGGCTGTATTTCAGTTAGCAACAATCCCACCTTAGATAGACCTTGTTGGCTATGTTACTACCACCCTGCAAAGCTTGACAGTGTTTCAAATTAAGAGAATATAATTCAGAATAAACAAAGCATTTGCTTTCCCAAGTTTACATCATGCAGTGGAAAAGTCACTGCCAAACATGGAGAAGCCTTGGCTTCTAGTCTACATTGGCAGTAATTACCCTCCACAGACATAAGCAGTGAGTTCTTCAGGCTCTCTCTTTTGCCCTGCATCCTGAGCAAACTAAACTTCTCCCCACCTCCATGACCATTATTTTGTCTGAGTCCTGTTCATGCCTCACCTGCATCACTGAAATGCCTTCGAAGTACAACTAAAGAGACTTCTCTTCCATGCCCTCCAATCCCTTTTCCCCTACACAGCTATCAGGGTGTATCTACAGAAGTGAATCCAGGTATGCGTTCTCTACCTAAAGTTCCTGTGATTTCCCACCACCAATCCTCTGACCCCCTCACTTGTTAGTCTGCAGTTTGTCCACCGTTGTCCTTGCCACTCTTGTCTTCAGTCCATTCTTGGGCCAGCTCTTCTTCCCTCTGTCTAGAACATTCTTCACCCGATTCTTCTCCCAAATCACTCCAGACTTGTGATATAATTAATATTATCTCAAGTAAAGGAATGAATAAATGCAAATTGTGATTTGCTTGTCATATATCAACTTAAACACTGGATCCTAAGATAAATTTTTCCTAAGCATTTTAGCCAAAGGAACAACTCAGATTCTCATACACATCTTTATTTATTTGAAAGGCAGAGTTACAGAGAGGCAGGGGCAGAGACAGAGAGAGAGGTCCTCCATCTGCTGGTTCACTCCCCAAATAGCTTCAACAGCTGGAGCTAGGCTGATTCAAAGCCAGGATCCAGGAGATTCTTCTGGGTTTCCCACGTGGGTGCAGAGGCCAAGAACTTGAACCATCTTCCACTGCTTTCCCAGGCCATAGCAGAGGGATGGATAGGAAGTGGAGCAGTCGGGACTGGAACTGGTGCCCATATGGGATGCTGGCACTGCAGGCGACAGCTTTACCCACTATGCCAAAGTGCCAGCCCAATGTGTGTCTTTTCTGTTAGAATGTAGCCTCCCTTTGGGAAGAGACCATTTCTGTCTTCTTAAGCATCATTTTCTCAGTGCCCAACATGGCACAATGCCTGCACAAACTTGGTTTGTAGAAAGTGCTTTTTGAAGAAATGAACTCAAATTCTGGCACACATATGGCTTACTTACTATTCTTCAAAGAATCTTTGAAGCCTATAGGAGAAAGATTAGGATCTTTGCACACCCTTAATCCATCACCTGGATGTGACTTCTCACGTCTTCTCCAGCACTGGAAAATTATTAGCATTTTAAATTGAGCTATATTCTTTTTAGTGTCCATCTATGCCCATAGGAATATGAATCACTTGTCTGAAAAGTCACCTATAACTTAGCCACATGTAATACTCTTGGCTAGCTTCCATTTGTTTCTCAAAATTCCATTTATGTACCTCTTCCTCTGAGAAACTCTCTTTGTTGGTGGTTTTTTTTGGTCCGCCCTTCCCTGCATCTGCTGTTAGCCCAGGCTTTGTTCTATTGCAGCCTCTATCACCCATTCAAGTAAGATGTTTCTCTGACTAGAAGGCTTGTTTCTTGAGGACCAAGATGTTTTCTTATTATTACTTTCTGTCTTTTTTGCCTGGTACATAGCAGATATTCAATAAATGCTTGTGATCAAGTATTAGTGAATGGCTGACTCACTTTTTCTGAATGGTGTAATAGTGTGAGAGGGACCATTACTGAAGACACATGCTTAAGTGTAGAATGCACTTAAGTTCAGGTAATAAGTCAAGTACTAGTGAGTGGTCAAGTAAAACATGCTGTTGTTGTGTTTTGAATTAATATATTGAGCTGCTAAAGCTGTTGGATTTGCAAATCAACGTCACTCAAGGTCATCAGTACCAGAAATGTTGCATACACCATGGACAGCTGCCCTGACTTTTGTCCATACACTAAAAATGTTGGTCCTTGCATTATAGTTGCTTGCCTTGACAATGGAATTGACCTCCTACCATGCATAAACACAGGATGGAAGAGCTACAAACTGCAACAGGACCAGATAAAGTGAATACACCTGAAAACCTTGGTATTCCTCTTTGAACAAATCTTGCCTTTGTATAAATCTTGACGTTTCCTTCCTTCCGTTCTTCTATTGTGTGAGGTGAGAGAAAAATCAGGCTGCTTTCAGGTGGAGCCACATTTGTCCTAGAGAAATATTAAAAATAATAAAATTAACATCTTGTGTTTGTTTATCCAATTTTTTTAGAATTGTAGGATACATGCCATTCATGGTAAACAGCCACAGGAATAACAGAAAATTTGAAACTATGTATCTGGAAATAAAAAATGAGTCTTGTAAAGCATTGCTGCTCAAAATTTGTCTCAGAGCACCTGGGGTGTTTTGTATAAAATGTTGGGTCCCAGGACCCTGAGAGACATTAAGGAGATGGAAGCCATCTGGATGCAGCTTGGGAGTTTGCGATTTTATGAGTGCCTGTGATAGTCTCATGCACATTCAAATTTGAAAGTCTACATTTAAAGTCTGTGATTTCTTAGATGGTAGAATGCCTAGGAAGGTAACATCAGGACAAGGGTCCTTGGGAACATGTAACCAGAGGATTGGAGCAGAATTGAAAAGGTGAGTTATTTTAGAGGAGAATGAAAGAAACTCAAGATCCTGAATCGAAAGGGCTAAAGTTTATATGGTAGCAATAAAGTGCTGACTACAAAAGGTGCCCTATTTTTCCCTGTGTGGGGATAGGGCATGTGGGCACAATTACCATCATCAAAAGGTTGTTCCATGTGTCACTAAAGAAAAAAAGTGGCTCTGGGACCACAATCATCTATTATTAGAAACGTAATAGTCATATCTTATTTTAAAACCTGTTTTTAATCTATTGCCACCTGTAAAACTAGACTAAACAGATCAAATGTTAAGGCTATCTAAAAATACTCTGAGCAGAAACATAATTAGGCTTCTAATTAGGATTATTATTTAGTAGGCTCTGTAGACAAGCCCAAAGAGATAAGCCCTATCAGTGGAATTAAGTTCTAAGCGTGTATTAGATTTATAGGGCTCAACTATGTGTTTTTTGGACGATATAGAAATTATGTTGAACACGTTTCAAAATCCAAATAATGATTACAACTTATTGCCATTTAAAGAACATTCTAAGTGTAGGGATTTCAACAGACAAAACAATGTCCCATTTGGAACTTTCTGGCTCATGAGAAAACTCAGCTATAGAATTATGCTCTATAAGTTTTCAGACACCATACCAAGGTAGACAAAGATAGCAAGAGAGAACTCAGAAAATTTCTGATTAGCTTTCTTAAGGTTGTCATATTTGTTTCACACGCTACAGCACAGTGAAATCACTTGATTTAATTACAAGTCATGGAAGCCACTCCGTGAAGAAGACAAAAAGTAAATATTTTCAGAGTTGACCTTTTTTTTTTTTTAACTAACAAGGAAACTGATTATTGTAGATTTAACAAAAAAAAGACATATGAGAGTGCTTTTAAAAGTTCATGGAAGGCTGGCGCCGTGGCTCATTAGGCTAATCCTCCACCTTGCGGCGCCGGCACACAGGGTTCTAGTCCCGGTAGGGGCGCTGGATTCTGTCCTGGTTGCCCCTCTTCCAGGCCAGCTCTCTGCTGTGGCCAGGGAGTGCAGTGGAGGATGGCCCAAGTGCTTGGGCCCTGCACCCCATGGGAGACCAGGATAAGCACCTGGCTCCTGCCTTCAGATCAGCGCGGTGCGCTGGCCGCAGCGCGCTGGCCGCGGCGGCCATTGGAGGGTGAACCAACGGCAAAAGGAAGACCTTTCTCTCTCTCTCTCTCTCTCTCTCACTGTCCACTCTGCCTGTAAAAAAAAAATAAAAGTTCATGGAAAAATGGAAGTAAAAGATAAGTTTATTTTTGTGCAAAAATTTGAAATCCATGTATGGTTTGGTCATAATATGTATTTTTGATGAACTTTTTAAGATCAAATACATAGATTTCAAAAGATCTGGTACCCAATAAACTTATCTTTTAATTGTATTTTTATGAACTTTTTAAAGTACTCTCTTTGAAGTAGGTCTTTGGTATATGTGTATTCAAGTAATCATTAGAAGAAAACATACACTCAAAATCAACAACTCAAAATAACTTACATTGTGGGGTCTCACTGTAGAAACCCACCTCAAGATGAGATGGAAAATGTTGGAGCTGTTTTTCTGGCCCTTTTACTTAGGCAGTGGAAAAAAGCCAGCCTAAGGAAAATTATCTTCTCTCTCTCCTTAAATCACCTGCCTGACTCACAGTTTCTCTGAGATTGGAAAAAGCTATCAGATGTTTCAGTTGAAAAGACAGGTGGCACCTGGGGGAGCCCCAGCTCCAGTCGTGTGCAGGCCCAGCTGGGAAAGTCATCAACCACAGTGCCCTCTGCACTTTGTGCCAGAATGTGTTCTCTCTGGAAGTGGTGAACAAGGGAGTGGGGGGAGTGAAAGAGAGAGGCAGAGGCAGAGAAAAGAAGAAAAAGCAAGCTGTCAAGTTCTTTATCCCAGTAATGTGTCTCAGAGATCTGCCTTCCCCACCGTGTCAGTTGTTTTCACATGAACATCACAATTATCACTACATTTTTCAAACAGAAAACGGAAGGTCATCTTGAATCTTCCTTCCCATCACAAGTGTTCCAGCGAATAATCTGAATTTTTTTCCTACTCTTGTAATAGGTTATGCTAGTTTTTTAAGTAGGGAGTAACCTCCTGGAAGCAAATACCACAAATCAGTGCTGACAATATCCACTGGCCCAAACACAGAGTCTGAAATTGAAACTATAACAAATTTTTGTTTCATTCATACTCAATAATGTTCACTATACCTCTAAATGGTTAAAATTTATCTAAACAGGAGTGATTACCTCCTGAACTTGGGTAACTAACAAATGGCTTGAGAATAGAGGGATCACACTCAGGCAGCAAATAGGCACAGACTGCCTTGGTGTTACTAAATAGCTCTAACCAGTGTATCTGTTATACAAGTTGAAGCTGTTCCCCAAAGCATCCTAAGCTAATTCCTGACAGAAGGGTATTTCACTGAGAAAGGGCTCTCTTTTGAAACCAAGAATGCCTTTGTATTCAAGCCCAGGTACTCATCGTTTTCATGGTGAAGACAAACAGAGTAGCCAAAAAGAGGACTAAAAGCCAGGGATCACTTGGGTTTTGTGCCATTATTTTGAATTAATTATCATTAGGGATAATAATGTTGTGCATGTACTGTCACCAATATCACTAGGAATAACATCAAACATTCAAAATTTAGACCCCTCTTTTTAACTTTTCATATCACTCCAAATTATGGCTTATTAGTAAATATATCAACAGATGTGGCTTAAGAGATGGAAACAAAATATTCTCTTTATAATCTCCTGCGCAGTCACAAGGTGTGATATGGGAGAGAAAATTGAACAACAGAAATGAAGGGCCCTGGTACAGCTGAATTGAATGCCTTTTTATCTTTTGCTATGACTTCTTCCCTTCAAAGAATAAGTAATAGGGGCTGGCACCGTGGCGCAGTGGGTTAATCCTCTGCCTGTGGCGCCAGCATCCCATATGGTCGCCAGTTCTAGTCCTGGCTGTTCCTCTTCCAATCCAGCTCTCTGCTGTGGCCTGGGATAGCAGCAGAGGATTGCCTAAGTCCTTGGGCCCCTGCACCCACATGGAAAACCAGGAAGAAGCTCCTGGCTCCTGCCTTCGGATTGGCGCAGCTCTGGCCGTTGCAGCCATTTGGGGAGTGAACCAACGGAAGGAAGACCTTTCTCTCTGTCTCTCCCTCTCACTGTCTGTAACTCCACCTTTCAAATAAATAAATAAAATCTTTTAAAAAAGAATAAGTAATATGGAGAATGATATTAATCAACTAACAGTTTAACTGCCTATTCTAGTGCACTTGGTAGCTTAGCATGAAAAGGCAATGACATACCATCCTCACAGCCTACCTCATGATCTATACTCTCACAAAGATAGCCTCGGGATTTTAGTTTCATAGAAATGCAGCTGGAAATTGTAGGGCACTGGACAACATCTCTGAAATGTAGTTTTGTGCCTCTGCATCAAACCTACTTCTCAGTTTCCTCTTGTGATTAGGATGAGGGACAAGTAGTTTCTGCCCAGGTTATTTTTGCAAGACTTAGTTCTCACCTGCCTTGGCTGAGATTCCACGGCAGAGGGGTTCATCTGCTCCTCTGAGCAGTCCCACTCCCACAAAGATGCATGAACTCCACCTCAGAGGAGGTATGAGCTTACAAGTGACAAGACACAAGTGGGGACAGTTGGAAGCTACTTTAGACAAAGGCACGAAACAGTCTCCGCCTACCATTCAGATGCTGCTCCATCAGAATGGAAAACAATGGAGAGAAGGAAAAACATTCACTTGTACGTGATCCATTTTGAGCAATCTCTAATCAATTCAGGGACACCTCCTCTTCCCCCCACTTCTCCCCTCCATCATCTGTCTGCATTTCTGTGGCTCTGAGCACAGCATTAAGAATTCTTTGACAAGGGTGTCATTTTAATCTTGATACCTCAAAATGATTGGGGAGGAAAGAGCTCTTTTTGCCTTCGATGCCAAAATAAAAATTATCTCAGAAGAAAAAAATATCCTCAAGACATCTACTTCTGCTGCTGATTCTTACAGGGCTGCCCTAATGATGGAGATCATTTCAGGGCAGAACATGAAATGTGATCATTCATTGAGGAAGCTTTTGTCAGGCCAGCCTAGTAGAACCTTATTTCTCCCTTTTTAGAAGGACTTTAAGGGGAAGGAACTCAGAATTTGTAATGAGAAGTTTGAATCCAGGCTCAGCCCGCTTTTGTCTATGGGATCTTGTGTATGTCTTTACAGTCTTGAAGTCTATTTTCTTTAAAAGTAGAGATAAATGGTAAACAAGGGCAATGTGACTATTAGGTGAGACCTGTATGTGAAAGTGCTTATTGCAGTACCTAGCTTAAGCAGAAGGACAATAATATTTATAATGAATAAAAACACAGCTTGAAGTCTTCAGTAGCAGGAGCTCAGCTTTGGGCTGCTGTGAGGGAGAAAGGCAATGCTAGAGATGGGTAACACATTGAGCCCATACAGGTCCCAAATGTGCATGCACACTTCTCGACCTAGGTGACACTGGACTGTGCAAGCTAGGAGGGAAGACTGGTCATTAGGGCCAGTCTCTTGTCCAATTACTCTCTGAGACTTTCTCTCCAGCAGCAGTGACCTCATAGAGCATTTGTTCAGGTCATCCTCACTCATACCTTGGTGTGAACAAGGAACAAATTACCACAAATACATTTTTTTTTTCCTTTTCATATTCTGATGACTACTGAGCCTGTGCCTAACTCGAGTGTCTGTTTATACAGATAAATGATGCTTGCATGTAAATTTCAGAAACTGGCCTGGAGATAACCAGCTGAAGTTACTAAGTAGTTTGGTCCTTTCTAGACAGCATGACCAGAGGTGTGAATTTATTCTAATGAAATCAAAAGCAAACTGAAGAATGAAGAGTGCAATAAACATGGGTTCCAAGCTGAGGGGGCTTCATCCTGATTCATGAAACACTAAGATTTAGCACAATACTTTGCTGCTTTCAGATTGCACCTGAATAATATTTTGTAGTTGCTTAGTTTTACAGAACCTTCTGCTATTTTCAACTCATGATCAAGCTGTGAAGCGAGTTTGTCAAGGAGCTATGCTGACACCTGAGATATCCTGACCATCACATGTGCAACTGACTCCAGCACTTGACTCAGCAGCCCACCCTCCCTTTGTAGTCCTCGAAAAATCTAGACCATCCTTACCAGGCAGGACAGTAGCTCTTGAGTCCCCAGGGTCTGCTGTCATCCTCTTTAGCCATAGATTATACTTTCTGTAACTTTTACCTTCAAACCTTGTAGTCATTATTTTGATTTGTTACCAGGAACAGTAACCAAGCTTTTTGCTAACACCTTTAAGATCCTGTTTTTCTCCCCAAAATTCTTGCTGCCTGAGTTTGATTAGTATGTCTCCCACGACACATCTACAGATTCTCTCTCTTCCTCTTCTGTTATAATAAATTGATTGTTAAAGGAATTGAGTGACTTGTTCTGTAGAGTATCCTATATTCTTCCTGTATTTTGGATTTTGCTACTTGTATCCCCATGTTTTAATCCTTCCCTCTATCTCCAAGTTGTCTATGTTTTGCTCTTATGCCTCTGAAAATTGTGTTACAGTTTATTCATTTATTTGTAACTTATTCCGGGTTATAGAGTATAAGGCTTATATGACTTATAGATTGCTTCGTATGAAGAATGGATCCAACTTAATTATTTTTCTTATAGATGTCTTGTTATTCTGGCATTAGTTGATATAAAGTTTGTTTTCTTTGGGGCTGGTATTGTGGCATAGCAGATAAATCCGCTGCCTATGAAGGTGGCATTCCTTTCAGGTGCTGGTTCATGTCCAGGCTGCTCCACTTCAGGTCCAGCTCCCTGCTACAGGCCTGAGAAAAGAATGGAAGATGGCCAAGTGCTTGGGCCTCTCCCACCAATGATGAAGCTCCTGGCTCCTGGCTTTGGTCTGGCTCAGCTTTGGCCTTTGCAGCTCTTGGGGAATGAACCAGCAGATGGATGATCTCTCTTTCTCTCTCTCTTTTTCTCTCTCTTCCCCCCCATAACTCTGATTTTCAAATAAATAAATATTTTTTTTCAAAATTCATCATTTCCCCGCAGATTCAAGATGCTACCTACATCATATACTAAATGTTATATGCATCGAATTTGTTTTTGAATTTTTTATTTTGCTCTATTTATTTATCCATATGCTAATACCTTGTTATTTTAATTATAGTCTTTATATTTCCTTTAGTATTTTGTAGAGTTAAATCCTCATTTGCATCTCTGTGTGAATGTGTATGTGTTATTATTATTGCTTGCTTATCCTTTTAAATATTTTTTATAATTAATTTGTCTAGTTTCAGAATAACAATTTTTTTAAGTTGAGATTACAATAAACTTATATTTAACTTATGGGGAATTGACAAATTTATGAAGTTTGGATTTGCTCTCCAAGGACATATTCTATCTTTTCATTTGCCCAAATCTCTTAGCTTATATTCAATAATCTTTTAAACATTTCCTCTCGTAGGTCTTACATTAATCAACTTGGATTTTATTGAGACTCTTAAGACTCTCTACCTTTACGTTTCCCATCATTTTATAAAATTCTTGGTTGTTGTCTCATCATATATTGCTTTACTGTATTCTCTGTCTCCTCTCCTTCTGGAATTGTAATTACATGGATGTTATATATTTGTATAATGTTTCACAAACTATTAAAATTCTTTTCATTCTCTACTGTCCATGGCTCAGTTTAGATCTTTTTTATTCACTCATCTGTGGGCATACTAATCCTCTCTCTTCTACTATGTATAAATTGCTAATAGATCCATCGGTTGATCTAAAATAATGGCATTCTTGTAGCATTTTAATTCAAGAACATTTATTCTTTTGAAACATTTCAATTCCCTGTGAAATTATTATTTTAAATTCTATCTTTCACCATGTTTAACTTGCTTAATTAATTTATTAATCATAACTATAAGGTCCTTGTCTACTAATTCCGATATCTGGGATTGACTGTGAGGTTGTTTCTGGTGTCATTTTTTCCCCTCAGGTTTTCCATACTATGTTTTTTTCTAGTAATTTCCTTTAGTGTTGGACATCACTAACAAGACTTTGTAGATTTCCAGATGATGCTATCTTACTCCAGAGAGATTTCAGCCTTCCCTCTGGTTGGCAGACAGAACGTCTTAATCCAAGGGTTCACTGAGATAATCAGAACCTAAGCGGCAGTCTTAAGGAGACTCTCTTTGGGTTATCAGGTTCCTAAGAAACAGTCCTACATTAGTTTTCTATTGTTCCAATAACAAATTACCACAAATTTAGTGGCTTAAAACCACTTACTCTCAGGCAGTCTGAATGTCACCAGTTGACATAGACGTCAGAGCGCTAAGACCAATGTGGCAGAGTGGCCTTCTCAGGAGGCCCAAGGTTTGCCTTTCCCAGCTTCTAGATGTCACCTGCATTCCTCCACTTAAGGGTCTTTCTTCAGTCCCCAAGGACAGCAGTGTAGCACCCTCCACTCTCTAGTTCTGCAGTGACAATATCTGCGACTCCTCTGCCTCTTTCATTAAAGAGCATTGCAACAATATTGGGCCTACCCAGATAATCCAGCATAATCCCCTGATCCTAAAAATCCTTAACTTAATCACATATTCCAAATCCCTTTGACAGGTGACAGGCAAATTCCATTTATTAGCATGTGGACATCTTCAAGGGTTACTATTTTGTCCACCAAAAAAAGGTTGTCAGATTTGACAAATAAAAAAATGAAACTTCAGATAAGTGATGAATATCTTTTAAAATTTTATGTTCTAGATACAGCATGGAAAAAAGATAAGGCTTAAAATGAAAACTGCTGATTGTCTGAGACTCAGATTTAGCTGGGCCTTGTTATGTATTTTCTTTAGTAACTCCATCCCCAAGGCCCACAGTGAGAGCCTGGTGTGCTTACTGGATACTCCCCTGTGGTTGACCCTTGTCATTTCAGAAAGAGAAGGTTCTAAATAACTCAGATATGTTTTTCAGAAGCTTCTCATTTAGCTCCTTAATCTCCCTGAATTAGGTAAATGTCTAGGCTCAGTTCTCTGGCTCACTTGTCTCATCAAGGTCTTAGTCCTCCAAGTCTCTAGTTTTGTAAGTTCAGCCCAATATAATCTCCACAATCCCTACTGGGTTTCTCTTTACTACTGAAGTGGCCCTCGGCCTACCAAGGTGCACATTTTCACGTATCCAGAAGCAGGAACTGCTCCCAGTAGGAGTAGCTGAAGGCTCTCAGCTCACTCTCCACTATTCCTCTCTCCTGGGAATCTGGAAGCCCCCAGTCCTGACTGTGGCAGCCACTCTCTGATACACCATAATTTACCAGACAGGAGTATTGTTTGTCTTCAAATTCTGTTATCAACCCAGGTCTTCAGACAGTGAAGCCAGAGTTTTCCCAGGATTGTAACAGCTGTAGAAGGGGTTCATGGGAAACAGCAGCACAGGTGGAAGGGATGGAGCAGGTATGGGATGTCAGGATGGAGGATGTATGTTGGCCACACCTGGATTGGGAATGTAGCCAAGCAGGACCCTCTGGACAATGGGAGGTTGGCAAGGGTCATTTTTTGCACATCCAACTTTCCTAGGTTGGGCTGCAGCTTTGTTCTGGCCACAATAATTTAAAGGAGCAAAATTTTAATGAATGGTTTTTAAATGTTCATCCACCTCTAATTAATCATCTTTGTCAGCAAATATGCTGTCACTGCTTCTCCAATGAAAATGATAATCTTGCTCCTGAATCAGCCAATGACATGGCCACTATGGATCCACATACCCAAGGTTAGAGGCAGGTTGGAGCTTCCAACCTGGGAGCTTCTTGGGCATTTTTTGTGCCATTTGCTTTGCACCTAGTACATAGCACCCTGTTTTCCCACACTGGACTTCCAGCTCTCAGATTTCAGATGCTATAATTTCTTCCATCTCCATTAGTGAAAACTGCTTAGGGGATCCTAAAAAAAATTCACAATCATGAGGTTGGAAGGCAAGCAAAGAAATAAGTGAACTTTATTTCACTCTGGAGTGTTCCCACTATGTTGGGCTTTGAATTTTTAAAATCTATTTATTTTTATTTATTTGAAAGGTAGACAGAGACAGACCTACAGAGCTCTTCCATCTGCTGATTCACTCCCTAAATGCCCACAATAGCCAGGGTTGGGGCAGGCTGAAACCAGGAGCTTGAAATTCAATCTAGGTCTCCCACATGTGGTAGGGACTCAGGAACTTGAACTATTACCTGCTGCCTCCCACAGTGTGGTTTAGCAGGAATCTGGATCAGAAGCAGAGGAGCAGAGACTCAAACCTAGGCACTATGATATGGGATATGGGCATCCCAAGCAGCAACTTAACCACTGTGCCAAAAGCCTGCCCCTGTATTGGGCTTTTAAAAACCTCAGCTCAAATCCTGAAGCTTGACCCATGCAAACAGCTTTCTGAGGGGAGGTGAGAAGACTTGGGATGCAAAAGGTGTTTGAGGCTTCTTCTTCCCTATCTTGAAGTTCCACCATGTCATCTCATATTTATAAAGGGATGCTCAGAGAAAAGCCAACCTTTTAATCAATAAAAAATTAAGCAAAGAGCAAGAAGACCATGTATTTCCCAAGGAAGATGAATAGTCCGGGAAAACATTGAGATGAAAACCTGTTAGAGAACAATAAAATATTCTTTTAAGAATTATCCCATACATTATGATTAAATGTAATGTGGGATCCTGGGCAGAATCCTGGAACAGGAAAGGACAGGATTGAAATGAGAAAAATGTTTTGGTTTGTTAGTCGTGACCCAGGCTCCATACTAATTTAGAGGTTAATCACAGGAGAAACTAGGAGTGGGGTATATGAAAACTGTCTTCACAACTTATCTGTAAACCTGAAATTATTAAACAAATAAAAAGTTTATTTTATAATGATTTCACATGCAAAGACATTGTTGAAAAGCAAAAGGAGGTGAGATCATAAAAGGTTACACTTATGGGGCCGGTGCTGTGGCATAGTGGGTAAAGCTGCCGCCTGCGGTGCCGGCATCCAATATGGGCACCAGTTCTAGTCCTGGGTCCTGGCTGCTCCTCTTCCAACCTAGCTCTCTGCTATGGCCTGGGATAGCAGTGGAAGATGGCCGAAGTCCTTGGGCCCCTGCACCCGTGTGAGAGACCTGAAGAAGCTCCTGGCTCCTGGCTTCAGACTGGCGCAGCTTTGGCCGTGGCAGCCATCTGGGGAGTGAACCAGCAGATGGAAGATATCTCTCTCTCTCCCTCTCTACCTTTTCTTCTCTCTCTGTGTAACTTCTTTCAGGTAAATAAATAAATCTTTTTTTTTTTTTAAAAGGTTGCACTTACAATTAAAGTTGTCAAACCAAATAGAGAGGCCCGCGCTGTGGCGCAGTAGATTAACGCCCCAGCTTGAATCGCTGGCATTCCATATGGGTGCTGGTTTGAGACCCAGCTGCTCCACTTCTGATCCAGCCCTCTGCTGTGACCTGGGAAAACAGTGGAAGATGGCCCAAGTCCTTGGACCCCTGAACCCGCGTGGGAGACCAGGAAGAAGCTCCTGGCTCCTGGCTTCAGATCGGTGCATCTCTGGCTGTTGCAGCCAATTGGGGAGTGAACTATTGGATGGAAGACCTCTCTCTCTCTCTCTCTCTCTCTCTCTCTCTCTGCCTCTCCTCTCTCTGTGTAACTCTGACTTTCAAATAAATAATCTTTAAAAAAAACAAGTAGAAACATTGATATTCCATGCACATTTACAGAAATTTCAGTAAACCATCTTTGTCTAGAAATAGCACAGTAGAAACAGAGAATTTCAACTGCAGAGAGCAAAGTAATAGAGCCCACAGCACAAATAACTCCTTGCTCATTTAAAGAATAGTCCTAAGAAGCTCTCAGTGGATGAAAACATACGTAAGTCATAGGGTTTTTTTTTAAGATTTATTTTATTTCTTTTAAAGACAGAATTACAGAGAGAGGTGGAGATGGAGAGAGGTCTTCCATCCGCTGGTTCACTTCCCCACATGGCTGCAACGGGCTGGAGTTGTTCCGATCCGAAGCCAGGAGCCAGGAGCTTCTCCCAAGTCTCCCACACGGGTGAAGGGGCCCAAGTACTTGGGCCATCTTCTACTGCTATCCCAGGCCTTAGAAGAGAGCTGGATTGGAAGAGGAGCAGTTGGGACTAGAACCAGCGCCCATATGGATGCCGGTGCTTCAGGCCAGGGCTTTAACCCGCTGCACCACAGCACCGGTCCCAAGTCACAGTTTTTTTGAGAACTGTGGGCTGCAAGACAAAATATTCTTGAACTCTTTTTTTTTTAAGATTTATTTATTTGTTCAAAAGTCAGAGCTTCAGAGAGAGAGGAAGAGAGAGAGAGAGAGAGAGAGAGAGAGAGAGATATTTTGCATTGGCTGCTTTACTCCTCAAATGACAGCAGCAGCCAGGGATGGGCCAGGCTGAAGCCAGGAGCCAAGAGCTCCATCTGGGTCTCCTACACTGGTGAGGAGCCCAAGGACTTTGGCCATCTTCGCTGCTTT
Source organism: Oryctolagus cuniculus (assembly GCF_964237555.1). Classification (NCBI taxonomy): domain Eukaryota; kingdom Metazoa; phylum Chordata; class Mammalia; order Lagomorpha; family Leporidae; genus Oryctolagus; species Oryctolagus cuniculus. The sequence goes on along the minus strand of NC_091440.1, from coordinate 73,522,156 downwards.
CCCAGGCACATTAGCAGGGAACTGGATCAGAAGTGGAGCAGTGGCACATGAAGCGGCACCCATATGTGGGGACAACACTGCAGGTGGCGGCTTTACCCACTACACCACAGTGCTGACCCCCAACTCTATTCTTTTAGTATCCCAAAATCAACTAACTAGAATGAGCTGTTCTATTCAGCTGTTTGAAATGAGGACTCTATCTCTAAAAGTAACATTTTGTTGAACTTTTTTAATGAGGTATTTGATTATTTAACTTTTACTATGTTTTCAAAAAATTTTGTACAGAGAGAGAGAGATTAGAGAGAGGACAGTATATAATAAACTCCTATGTGCCCATGCTGTAGGCACATCAGTCAAGGCTCATCAGGCTTGTTTTAACTCTCCTCTCCACTTCATTTTCCACAAAGTATTTAGGGGTCTTTTGAGAGTCCACAGAGAAGGCATTTTAAGAAAAAAGCATACCTGGATGTGAATTTACTTCTTGGTGTCAAAATCAGCTTACCTTTAAATTCCACATTTTCATCAACTCGTGGAAGTACCTTATCATGGCAAAATCATTCCTACATATTGAGTCATTTGATATATTCTTTCTGTAAATATTATGAGCATCTGCTGGCAAAGCCCTATTATAGGAATGAGCATGAAATTAGCCAGATATAGTGGCTGTTTTAAAGGAGGGGCTTAGATAAAATGTGATAAACCAATTCACAGTGCACCAATGTGAGAGTTATAACAGAGGCACAGATCAAATGCTGCAGGAATTCAGATCAGACATGGAGAATCCCACCTAGGAAGGCTGAGAAAAACCTCCATAATGAAGGTAACATCTGACTCAGACTACAACTGATGACCAGATCACACAGGCAATGAACGAGGGAGGATGAGGAAAGGCTGGGCCCTTTACCTAGTCTGTGCCTATCCCATTTTCCCATGGATAAGCAGAGGCAGGGGCACCTTGAAGAAAACGGCTCCTCGAAAAAAAATTGATTCCTCTTCATGGGCCAAATATCAAGGACAACTTCAGCCTCATTTGGTGGAAGAGAACCCAAGGAAGGGTAAATTTTCTATGAGCCAGGCCAAACTGGGACCCAGAAGAAATGAAATTCTGATAAAATATAAAGGGAATTATTGCTCTTACTACAACTTTGAGTGGAATGTATATGTTTCCATAAGTATTTAAAGAAATTGAAGTGAGAATAGAAGTGCACAGAATTAAGCTTTGGCCTGAAGTAGCAAATGTCAAAGACTAATGAATGCCAGGCATAGTGGTAGAGGAAACTTTAGAGGGGAAGTGAGTCACTTCTTTAGGATGTCTATGTATGTTAAGGAAAACTAGGGATGAGAAAGGAGGAAATGATTGTCACATAAGCTTGATTTTTCTCAGTTAAGTGGAAGCAAGATCATGAGCCACGCATTGGGAGCAAGATTTAATTATAAGGAAAGAACACCATGAATGATGATGGCTGCACTATGGTCTTTCATACCCTCTCCAGCCAACTTGAAATTACATGAGGACACATGGCTAATACTGGCCAATGAAATCTGGGCATAAATGACTTGTGTTACTTTCATGAGGAGTCATTTGAGAGCTGGGATGACACCTTCACCTTCTCTCTCTGACACAGCAACCTTAGAAGCCACATGGCAAGAAGGTGGCATCACAATATGGAGCAAAGCCTGGATCCCAAATTATTATATGGAGGAGCGCCCAGCAATAGCTGTTGACCATCCATGACTGAGATAGGGAGGTTTGTTCTGCTGTCCCACTGACATTGGAGGTCTGTTCACAAGTGTAGCATACATGACATTACCTGGTCCTTCTTGGAGCCACCCTCAGTACCCAGCCAAAGATGGACGGTTTAAATTCGCAGCCAGACAGACCTGGGAAGCACCTGTGGTTCCCTCCAATGTGTGTCAGCTGAGTTCTGCAATTAGATTAAATTCTGTGAACGGCAACCATGACTCCCCCCCCCACCTCAGGACATATGATGATGTAGAACAAAGAGTCATTGAAGATGAAAATAGATTTGAAGAAAGCCTTAGAGGTAGATCATTAGGAATTCTCATGCTTCATAAAGAGCAAAGAAGAAATCTTAGACGTTTCAGTTAGAAAAATAAGGGGGTGGTCCAAAGAGATAGCTCTGGGAAGAGTGTTCAGATTTTCAGGGTCATCTTGTTCATTGTGTTCAATAACAATGAAATGATTGAGTCAAATGAGTTCCCACAGGCAAGGCTTCAATTTAAGTTTCAGATCCTGGGCCAGGACACTAATTCAGACACCATGCCGATTTAAAAATTCTACCTACTGCTTGGTGTTACCCCAAATATTTTTGATCAAATATACAGTTTCAAAGCAACAGTAGTCCTGAATCCTGGATGTAGTACAGTTTCAGGGACTGTTTCAAAAACAACATAATCATTATAGGATCAAGACATTTTAGAGATGATCTTAAGGTATCATATGCTTTTGTTCTTACAAAAATAAGGCAATTCCTGCCAACAGCATTGATGTGAAGTCAGCAGGTTTCCCATCTTAAGTGCCTGCAAAACTCAGGGGAAAGAACATGGAGGAAATGTAAGTAACAACAGAGAATAGAATTTCATCAATGCTTTTACAGACACAGTAGTTCAGTGCTTAAAAAGTGAACTAGAATAAACCTGTAATTTCTTATTATAGAAGATAATAATTATAATTAATATTTGTATAGCTTTTTGTAGCATAACATATTTTCTCATATACCATGTCATTTATTTTCCACAATAAATGTCTGGAGTAGGTAATATTAGTTCTATTTGTAGTAAAGCAAACAACAGGCTACACTGTGCACTTTCTATTACAGAAACATTGACAGAAATTGGACAGAAAAGTGCTTGCTTCCCTGAGCCCCTTTGGTTGCTGACGTCACAGCTAGGTATAACTGTGGAATGGCCAGGAGGACCTGAGGGGACCCTCTTGCCATCCCATTCCCAAGGATGGTTGGACTTCCCAGTCTATGAGCTGCGGTCCTTGCAGCAGTTCCCCATCCAAGGCTCCAGGAACAGGCAACACCTCAAACACTCTAACCATGGATGATGTGCACTTGCCTCCTAGATGCACCTGACATGACTTCTGCTTTTCTAGTGAAGTTTTAAACACACAAAAAAGATATATGTGCTTAAGCTACACACTAGAACTGCAGAGCAGAGTCTCTGAGTGCCTTTGAACTCATTGTAGAAGTTTTAAGTATTTTATTACCTTCCAAGAAGTGGAATCTTAAAATTTCCTTTGAGGTCCCTCCTTTTTCTTGGAAAGCACACCTGAGGAGAATCCTTTGGGAAGCAATTGTAACTCCCAGGGGAAGAGGTAGGTGCAATGAATTAAAGGCCAGCAGATGTGTCATATGTTACACAGAAAATTTCCTTAGTTCAGACTAAATAGTAAAGATTAGCTAGTTATCAGGACAAGTTGAGTATCCTTTATTCAAAATGTTTGGGACCAAAAATGCTTCAGATTTTTGATTTGGAATATTTTCATATACAAAATGAGATATCTTGGGAGATAGAACCCAAATCTAAACCCATAGTTCATTTACGTTTCAAACACAGCTCGCTATAAAGTAATTTATACACTATTCTTAGTGAACCTGCATTTTGATTGCCACCTGTCACATGGTCGAATTTTCCATTTTTTGGCAACATATCATTGCTCAAAAAATTGTGGATTTTGGAACATTTCTGATCTCTAATTTTTGGACTGGGGAAACAGCCTAGCGATGTACTGTCCTTCCCTGGTGCTTTGGCTTGGTGCCTTCTTTGAGCTCTGTGTTCAGGAGAACCATGATGGAGAGGATGTGAGCGACAGTACAGAACTTTAAGAAATCAGGCAGAATTTGGTGAGGTTCATCATGAGTTAGACTCTTGCTCTCTCATATAGTGTTGCTTAAACTTAACTAGACCAAATGTTGGTGAATCAACTATTGCGGGGCTATTGTCAATCCTGATCATACCTGTGTAAAAGGTGGACTCCTCAAGGGAGTGAATATTTATATTCATTGGAGAAGATGACCTACGGGTAAATGAAGAAGATGGGCTCAGGATGGGTCAAATAAGGTAGACTCTCCTTTTGGCCAGAACTCTGGTATATGACGCTGGTGGTGGGAAGGGATATGACCTCTGTCATGTGGGAATGAGTTGGATTCCAAAAAGAGGAAGCCCAGTAAATAATTATGAGGATCCATGGAACTCATGTAGTGAATATCTATAATATAATTCATGTATTATTTATTCTCATGCTATTATCTACATATTAAAAAAATACTATATCTACTTTTCTTTTGTTATCTCTGTGTTCTCCATTTAATCCTGTATAAATTATATAAAGAATTTCTAAGAAGTTGCCTTTCCCCTTTTGGCACTGATCACCTAATGAGAGGAGGAGAGGGATGGGGACCGTGCCTAGTGGAGTGGTGACCACAGGACAAGCATCCAGGGCAGTGACAGCAGCCTGCCAGCCCACCCAGGAACAAGGTGGAGGAACCAAGGCCCTGGAATCTGCATCTCAAGAACTGGTGGGCAGAGTAAGTTCTGCCAATAAATTGATGGGGCCTAGGACCACTGAATTTGGGCTATAAAATGAGACAGATGAAAACAATTTCTATCAAGAAGAATGTGTGGGAAAGAAAATTAGATGTTATAGTTCTGCTGGTAAAATCATAGCAAATTCCTTTCATTTTGTTTTCCTTTTAGCTACACTTAACAGGAGTAAGAAGTAAGTTGAGAGAGAGAGAGAGAAGGAAAGAAAGAAAGAGAAAGAAGGAAGGAAGGAAGGAAGGAAGGAAGGAAGGAAGGAAGGAAGGAAGGAAGGAAGGAAGGAAAGAAAGAAAGAAAGAAAGAAAGAAAGAAAGAAAGAAAGAAAGAAAGAAAAGAAAAGAAAAGAAAACAAGAGCTTAACATTTTCATCCCAGTGATTGTGTGCCCAGAAAAATTACTAGAGAAACTGTAAGATCTTATATCAGTTTTGAAATCATTTTATTCTATTATCTTCACTTCAATTAGAAAGTAAGCTAATGTATTATAGAAACAATCTTCATAGCAAATATTATGGTCATGTCATAAAGACGCATTACTTGTTTTAAAATTTGCAATATTTATTATAACTTTTACAAGTGTACAACTATGTTCTTCCAAGGTTCATGAAGGAGAAACTTTACTTTATTACTTCACATCATGCTTTACCTCTGGCAGGCTCTCAAGTGAAAAGGGGAATGTGAGAAAATATGGATCTTTCTCTATGACTCATATTACGATGATGGAGAACCATCTAAAACCAGGTTTCACCAATTTAGTTTATAGCATTCTTTTTCACTCCCACTACTCTCTTAGGAGTTGGTGAGTTTGTACCAGTGGTCATCCTACCTCAACCTCTGTTTCACCATCTTTGAGATGGTGGTAACAGTAGTTTTGTGGGCCTCACCGTTGTGGGAGTTAGATGAAGGAAAGCTGTGTGGTGAGGACACAGAGAGTGCTCCCTAAATATGTGCTTTAGATCCAGTATCAACGTCCTAGCCAAGGCACTTTTTCAGATTTATTTATTTATTTATTTATTTGTAAGTCATAGTTACAGAGAGAGGAGAGACAGAGATAGAGAGAGGTCTTCCATCCAATGGTTCACTCCCCAATTGGCTGCAGTGGCCGGAGCTGCGCCTGTCCGAAGCCAGGAGCCAGGAGCTTCTTCCAGGTCTCCCACGTGGGTGCAGGGGCCCAAGGACTTGAGCCATCTTCCACTGCTTTCCCAGGCCATAGCAAAGAGCTGGATCAGAAGTGGAGCAGCCGGTCTCGAACCAACACCTATATGGGATGCGGGCACCTCAGGCCAGGGCATTAACCCACTGAGCCACAGCGCCAGCCCCTCCAAGGCATTTTTATAAGTAACGGTACCACATACTCTGTAGTTACGATCGTATTGTCTCTGCCGTAAACTGACTTACTGCACACAACTCTCATTTGGAAAATACTTTCCTATCCTAAGAAAAAATTCTGATCAGCCTAAGATATAAATCCTTATCTTCATCCCTTGTGATTTCCTTCCAACACCTGAATTATGTGGAGATTTCTGAAAGCAGGATAGACTCATATCTTGGGAGAGCTACTGGGAAATTGTATGCAATGTCCCTTCCTCTATGTGCGTGCCAACATGGGCACATATTTGCCAGGGATTTTTAAGGTACAGTCTTTGCGTTTCCTCTAAAAGAGAAAAAGAACTCCCTATCTGAGCCAAGGAGCACTTGCAGAAAAAGTAGAAGGAAACCAATGCTTGCAGCTCCCTGGAGGCCCCAAAGGTTGGAGATGTGTGTGCTTGCCTGGCTTCTCCACCAGTTTCCTGCATAATTTTGGCAGAGCTACGCAGGGCGTGGAACCAAAAGCTTGCCCACGCGATAGCATGGTTATCTTGGCATGAAAGTGAGTGTTGCAAATTGGCATGCTACTTCAAAAGAACTGAGAAACAAAAGCAGATGTGAGTTTTGACACACACTCCAGGAGTTGGGGACAGCAAGCGTGCAGTAAGAGGGAAGAAACTCATTTATTTTGAACAAGCAAAGTAGTATGCTGAATGTTGGTGATTTACTCAACTGATGCTTTCATAAGCAAACCAAAAATTCACATGTTCGATTCTTTTCTCCTAAATGTTATGATTTGGTTTTGAGATGTCTTGAGAAATGTTTTCTATCAGTCTTGTGATTCTCCCCTACATTTCTCCATGCTGCCAAATAAAATTGTGCTGGTGAGACCAGAAGCCTGTTTCTATTTGGGGATTTATAAGGGCACTTGTGATAATCACCTCTAAGGTGGAGCATCAGGAACCCCACGACAAAGAATTGCCTATGACACCTGGTGATTATCTTCCTCTCTGCCAGCAGCACAGAGCTGAAGCTAAGCTCACTAAATTCCAGTTTCTTGTCAAACCTGAGGGGCAATGAAGCAGAGTCTTTGGAACATGGGAGATTTTAGTAAGCTGGTAAAGAAAAAGCAAAATCCCCCCACTAGGAAGTGCGGCTGCAAATTCTGAGGGGAGAAAAGGCAGCTGCCAGAGAGGAATCATGGCACCCTGCCCATCCGTGGGAGAAGCTGGCAACCCACCTGAGAAACAGCAGCCACATTTCTCTAATTAGTTACCTAGCATTGTAGAAACCTCTGTTCTGAAGCCTGTGGTTTGGGGAATCTGTTGAAATCCTAGAACAAAGAGGTTAACGCCTTCATTTGGAGGACCTGTAAAACAGTTCAGGGAAAGAGTAACTTTAGAAGACAAATGAAGAGAACAGGACATGGGAAAGACAAGGCTTAAGGCAGGGCGATGCTCTTTTCAACATCTTCAAAGAACGTTTTTGTTTCCACCTTTTGGCCCCTCCTCAATTTCTCATGCAAGCCAGCCAAACCCTTAAATGTTGGTGCTCCTTGTGACTCTACGGACTCTCTTCCCTTTTGTTAACACTCTTCCTGGGCATCTTCCTAGAATTCCTAAGCATGAGTGGCTACCTGAATTCTGAGGACTCTCCCACCCAGAGTTCCAAGCAAGACTTCACTGTTAAGCCTAATATATAAGAGGGTACTTCACCAAGTCCAGAGAACGTGGAATGAACAGATACATCTATTTTGGTGCAAAATACTGAAATCATGAACACAAGAGGTCTTCAAAGAGTTTGTGGAAATTATGTATTAAGAAAAAAAAAAACTGGCCGGCGCCGCAGCTCACTAGGCTAATCCTCCACCTAGCGGCGCCGGCACACTGGGTTCTAGTCCCAGTTGGGGCGCCGGATTCTGTCCCGGTTGCCCCTCTTCCAGGCCAGCTCTCTGCTGTGGCCAGGGAGTGCAGTGGAGGATGGCCCAAGTGCTTGGGCCCTGCACCCCATGGGAGACCAGGAAAAGCACCTGGCTCCTGGCTCCTGCCATCGGATCAGCGCGGTGCGCCGGCTGCAGCTCACTGGCCGCGGCAGCCATTGGTGAGTGAACCAATGGTAAAGGAAGACCTTTCTCTCTGTCTCTCTCTCTCTCACTGTCCACTCTGCCTGTCAAAAAAAAAAAAAAAAAAAGAAAAAAAAAAGAAAAAAAACTGCAAATATTTCAAAAATTCCTTGCACCTAAATAAATTTCTTTTAATTGCGTTTTTCCAAGAGCATTTTGAAGTAACCCTCATATGTAACTGACTTCTGGGCTTCTCTACCCAAATTCTTGTACAGACATCAACTCAATATGGTCATGAGTTTTACTCAAAGCCTGCTGTTTTTCTCCACACCAGGTCTTTGTGAATAGCATGATCACTTACCCCGGTCAGAAACCTGAACGTGTATTTCACAAACCCATCTCCCCTCTCCATTCCTACTACTTCATCTTCCTTTCAAGTTCCATTTATTTCTCACCTGGATTGCTATCTGTAATCTTTATCTCTGGTCTCTTCTCCTTCAAGTCAGCTCTTCACAGCATTGTGAAAATATCTACCCAATAGGAAACACACAGTATAATGGAAGTTCTGCTCTTGTCTTGAAACTTTGTCAGATTCCATTGCTGGGAACAATGGGTCACTGTGAAGAGCCAGGGATTCACCAGCCACCTCCTTTCCGGGCTTATTGAGAAATGACCCACGGTTCCTTCCTCTCTCGTGCCCACCACTATACCCAGCTGATAAATACAGAAGATCGGAACTCATGAAGTCATTAAGAAACAGAAGTCCTTGAGCTCTGGGTTGAGGGAGAGAGTACTTTGGCTTTCTCCTCTCTTTCTTTCATGGAGAAGAAGGGGCTGGAGAACATTCCTCCAGCCAAAGGATGTTCCATAGAAGAGAATTTTTCATGAACAGTGAGGAGCCTACAGAGAAGGACACTGAGCCCTCATTTCCCAACTTGTTCACTTATTAGTGTTAACTGGATGCCTATCCTCATGACCCAAAGCATAGCACAAAACAGAGTTCTTGGGCAAACTTGACTTCCATCCCTTGGAGTTTGCCAGCATATGTGAAGACATAAGTAGGTGTCTTTCTTTCTCTTGGAGTAGACTAACGACAACTCACATAGAGGAAAGAAAGAAGCAGAGGACCAAAGAAAGATTCACACATTTCCATGGGAAAATACTTGTTACAGAAGCAAGCAGGACTCTGGCCATCCTTTAAGGGATATGGAGGAGAGGGGAGTATGGGCAGTTATACTTTTGAAGACAAGAGATACATAGGTGTCATAAGAGATAATTTCTAGAATATATAACCACATCAGAAAAGTATGCAACATAGAGTTCTTGCAGAGCCTTCCAAAGAAACCTTAAAATGTATCCATAAAATAAGATTTTCTGATATTTCTTCCTCTTTCAGCCCCTATTCTGGAGGAGTGAGAAACAGGAATGAGAGAGTCAACTCCAAGTGCAGACTCCAATCTCCAGGTCAGGAATGAGCTGAAGGAACAGAAAAAGTTATGGATTAAATATGAAATAGATTCCTTGATTTAGATTTTACTGGACCTGTTAATATCAGTAAATGAGTCAACTGTCAAAACTGATTGGAGTGTTTCAAAAACAGTCTTAAACCTATGAATCTTCTGGACATATTGCAAATGTTGACAAAGATTTCACAGACTATATTTGAAAGCAATACTGGGAGAAAAACAAAACCATATCTCACATGTTAAAGTCAAAATTATCATGTCATTCTCTACTTAAAAACTCTTCATGCTCAGTTAACTGAGCACCAAAGGGGAAATCTGTTGAATTGAAATGGACACTATGAGAAACAGTGACTTGATCAGCCCTTGTCCTGACTGTTGATGTACAATGTAATACTTTATCCCTTTTAGTATTTTTTTTCTAGTTAATACTATTGGTTGAACTCTGTAATTAACACACAATTATTCTTAGGTGTTTAAATTTAACTGAAAAGTGATCCCTGTTAAATATAAGAGTGGGAATAAGAGAGGGAGGAGATGTACAATTTGGGACATGCTCAAGCCGACTTGCCCCAAATGGTGGAGTAAGAAACGTGCCAGGGGATTCCAATTCAATCCCATCAAGGTGGCATGTACCAATGCCATCTCACTAGTCCAAGTGATCAACTTCAGTTCACAATTGATCACACTGATAGGTCTAAGAGTCAAAGGGATCACACAAACAAGACTAGTTTCTGCCAATGCTAACTGATAGAATCAAAAAGGGAGAGAACAATCCAACATGGGAAGCAGGATTTACAGCAGACTCATAGAATGGCAGATGTCCTAAATAGCACTCTGGCCTCAGAATCAGCCCTTAAGGCATTCAGATCTGGCTGAAGAGCCCATGAGAGTAGTTTAGGCATGGAAGAAGACCTAAATGAAAGATCTCTGCGAGTGAGATCCCAGTGGAAAGAACAGGGCCATCAAAGGAGGTACCTTTCTCTGAAGGGAGGCGAGAACTTCCACTTTGACTATGACCCTGTCTGAATAAGATCGAAGCCGGCGAACTCAAAAGGCTTCCATAGCCTTGGCAACTCATGACTAGAGCCTAGGGAGATTACTGATGCCATAAACAAGAGTGTCAAATTGTTAAGTTAACAACAGGAGTCACTGTGTACTTACTCCTCACGTGGGATTTGTCCTTAAGGTGTTGTCCAATGTGAATTAATGCTATAACTAGTACTGAAACAGTATTTTACACTTTGTGTTTCTGTGTGGGTGCAAACTGATGAAATCTTTACTTAATATATACTAAATCGATCTCCTGTATATAAAGAGAATTGAAAATGAATCTTGATGTGAATGGAATGGGAGAGGGAGCGGGAGTTAGGAGGGGTGCAAGTGGGAGGGAAATTATGGGGGGGAGGAAGCCATTGTAATCCATAAATTGTACTTTGGAAATTTATATTTACTAAATAAAAGCTAAAAAATCTCTTCATGTCTTCTAAACATAATTCTTGATATTAATATGCACAACAACGTTTTTAAAATACGTAAGCATATTGTATGACACTGGTTAAATATCTGAGTCTAGGTCCTAACCTTTCATTTATTACCAGGTTGTTCGACAAGATATCAACTTTTCATTTTCATTTATTATTTATTTTCATTTTATTTGAAAGGCAGAGGGACAGAGACAAACACACAGAGATCTCCCCTCTGCCAGTTCAATCCCCAATCCAAGAGCAAGGAAATCAATCCAGTTCTTCCATGTGGGTGTCAGGAACTCAAGTACCTGAGCCATCACTTGCTGCCCTCCCCACTCCGCAGGGTGCACTTTAACAGGAAGCTGGATCACAAGTGAAGTTGGGACTCAAACACCGATACAGGATGCAGTCATCCTAAGCAGTAAGTTAAACACTGTGCCAAACATATGGCTCCAGGATATCTGCTTTTCTTAGTCTCAGCTTCCTCCTGCACGAAATTTAAAAAGCAGTAATATTTACCTTATTCACCTGCTGTAGGATTAAATAATAAAATGAGTGCAAGTAGTAATCTATAAATCACTTTGCAAAAGATAGAGTACTATGTAATGTCTGAAGGCAGACAAACAATGGAAAAGATTATTTCTGAGAGCCCTAATGCTATGAAGAAAGTGAAATACAAACAGCAAGTGATAAGGATGAAAAAAAGACTCCCTGGGCTGGAAGTGGCTACATTCAATGGACTGGGAGGGCCTCTCTGGGGAGGAGACAAGTACTGAGATTTTAACAATGGGAGGGACAAACCAATGTTACAAAATATGATCTAAGTGAAATGAAGGCATGCAGTTGGATCAGATCTTGGAGTGTGTGAAGAAAGGTGGGTGTGGATGAAATACAGTGAGTTGGGCACGGGGCATAAGATGTAGTTTGAAGGGACCAGACAATTCTGGGCCTTAAAGGTTCCAGCAAGGGATGGAAGTTTATTTATATTGAGTATCCTTTCCTGAATTTAGTTTTATTTCATGAGTAACAACGGCAACAATGATGAAATTGTAACCATTTTATCAAGGTCAGGTTTATCTTAGAATATCATTTTCTCAGCCGGCGCCGCGGCTCAATAGGCTAATCCTCTGCCTGCGGTACCGGCACCCAGGGTTCTAGTCCCAGTCGGGGTGCCAGATTCTGTCCTGGTTGCTCCTCTTCCAGTTCAGCTCTCTGCTTTGGCCCAGGAGTGCAGTGGAGGATGGGCCAAGTCCTTGGGCCCTGCACCCACATAGGAGACCAGGAGAAGCACCTGGCTCCTGGCTGCAGATCAGCGCGGTGTGCCGGCCACAGCATGCTGGCAGCAGCGGCCATTGAGGGGTGAACCAACGGAAAAGGAAGACCTTTCTCTCTCTCTCTCTCTCTCACTGTCCACTCTGCCTGTCCAATATATATATATATATATATATATATATATATAATTTTCTCCTTTTTGTTCCCCTGCCCACTTTGTTCTCTCCTGTTCCCCTAGGTGTGCAGCATTCTTACCTCTCTGTAGGTGACTCTCCCTCCCCTCACTTCTCCACCCAGTTGCTTACTCAGGTTTCAGAGGGACCCTTGCTAAGGCTGGATCCCTTCTGGGTTATTTGCACAACAACCAAAACCCAACAAGACAAATTTACCTTTAAATTCACTTACTTTAACATTTATCTGTTTCCCTCCTAAGGAGGAAGCTTATTGACCAAAATGAAACACTACCTGGTAACTTGTAAAGGTAATATTATGCTATTCAAAAATTTATGGAAAATACATATGATGAAAAAACCTATGCATGGAGTCGAGACATGTTTGTACCAAAATAAACTTATGTTTAAATTTTCAAACAAATATTTGAAGTACCATTGTAGAAGTAAATGAAAGATTGAAAAATAATATAGGTTGTAAATATGGCAATTACCAAAATACCTAGGCTATATTGAGAAAACTAGGAGAGTGACTTTTTTAAAACATGGGTTTTTCTTCTTTTACTATTTTCTAATAATATGGGTTTCCAGAAGCTAATTTTCACATGTCCTAGCAAGTCCTTTCCTGCTCATCTATTTCTGATCCATAAAAAGTCAAGACATTGAGGAGGCAGGTGTGCTACTCAAGGTTCTCCAGAGAAATGGAGCTACTAAGACATACAGTGGTACACAATGGTAAGAGGGGGTTATTATGAGAATTGGCTCACATGGTTTTGTAGGCTGAGAAGTCCCCCATTAGCTCTCTGCAAGCTGGAGACCCAGGAGTGTTGCTGGTGATGTAATCCAGTCTAGGTTCAAAGGTTGAGAACTGGAGTGGGGATGGTTTGTGGAGGGTGGGATGGGTGAAAAAGACCTGTCAGTTCTGCAATCCAAAGGCCCAAGAACTTGGAGCCCAACTGTCTGAGGGTAGGACAAGCTTATATCTTAGCTTAAAGAGAGAGATCGAGTGGTGACTCTCACCACATTGATGAGGACAGTCTACTGATTCAAGTGCTAATCTGTTCTGGAAAAATCCTCACAGATACATGCAGAAATAATGTTTACCAGCTATCTGGATGTCTCTCAATGCAGTCAAGCTTACACAGAAAATAAAACATAACAGCAAGTATTTTGCTATTGCTACAAAACATATTTTGAGAATATTAAATAGGATATGAACAACTGTCTCGTGTTCTTCCTGACTCCACCCAGCAGACCCCAATATATTTATTATGATACATGTATTTGTTTCTATTCCTACAGCTGTACCCATGACTTCAGACATACTATATCTTATGATTCCAATGAGACAATAAGGAGAGATAATATTACTTTCCAGCTTTCATTACTTCGGCTTCTTACAGAACTTTTACCATATTCAAGTGGATAATCAATAAAGGTAAGGAAATGGGATATAATTACTTATGTACACACATACAGTTGTAAGTGTCTATCAATATGTATAAACATTTCTTTTCATATCTGACACCCTATACATGACTTTCCCTTTGGTGTTGGCCCACCCTAGCTTTGGAGTTGACTGTCCTGATGAGATGCAGCTATAGCTGATCTCAGGTCCAGGTGGCCTACCTTACCACTGAGGCACTCAGAGGAGCCTTGGTGATTTCCAAAGCAAACCTAATGGCAGCACCATTACAGGCCAGCACCATTAGCTGCCTTCAGGGTCCCCACCCAAGGCACAGAGAAATTTCCAAGACTTGATGCAAAATAACATTTTGTCATTGAAATTAAAAAAATGAACATGTGTTTTTTTCTTTCTTTCTGCATTCTGATCTCAAAAACCCTGCAAAGAGTATGTTGGGCTGACTTGAGAGAAAGTCTTGGAAGTCCAAAGGGAAACAATTTTTTTTCAAAAAATTACCCTGACACAAATTTGAACCATAAATCAAATCAGAATGTAAATTTCTATGTGGCGATAAATAAAACATGACCCCAACTTGTGAAATTCTCCTTTTGGTGGGGATATTCATAAACAGGTAATTAGCATAGAATGAAGAATTCACAGATAAAGTCAAACATTCAAATCTTTTCTGTTCCTGAATTCTTCCCCACTCAGCCTTAATTTTGTGATGGACTGAACCCTAACTGGGCAATGGAAAAATCCAAAGCTAAGACGTTTTATTTGGGCTCAGTTAAAATTTTACTGGAAAATAATAATTAATGAAGGCCAGGGAGCAAGGAAAAATTATTTCAAAAAATTTTTAGTTTCAGGCTGGTGCTGTGGCACAGTGGACTAAGCCTCTGACTGCAGTGCCAGCATCCCATATGGGTGCCAGTTCGTGTCTCAGTTGCTCCTCTTCTGATCCAGCTCTCTGCTATGGCCTGGGAAAGCAGTAGAAGATGGCCCAAGTCCTTGGGCCCCTGCACCCACGTGGGAGACCTGCAAGAATCTCATGTTTGCTGACTTCAGATCAGTTCAGCTGTAGCCATTGCAGCTATTTGGTAGTGAACCAGTAGATGGAAGACTTTTCTCTCTGTCTCTCCCTCTCACTCTCTGTAACTCTTAGCTCTCAAGCAAATAAATAATTTTTAATTTTTTTTTCACTTTTTGAAAGAGACACAGAAAGAGAGGAAGAGGGAGAAAGACAGATATCTTTCCATCCACTGGTTCACTCCTCAAATGGCTGTAACAGCTATGTAACAGCTAATATTGGGCACATGGGTGGCAGAGTCTCAATTACTTGAGCTGTCTTCTACTGTCTCCAAGACTGTGCATTACCAGGAAGATGGAATTGGAAGTGGAACTGGAGCTTGAACCCAGGTAGTTTAGTATGGGATTTGGACATCCCAAGTGGCATTTTAACCACCATGGCAAACACCCATCCCAGAAAATTTCTTTTTCTAATAACAGAGTTTAAATAGATACCAAAAATCTGTTAAAGCATAACACTTTAAAAAATGTGTTATACATGAATCAGAACTGACACCTCCTAAAAAGAACAATAGCTACAGATGTAATAGCTTTTGTAATAAAACTGATCTGGAAAGTTGGTGAAAACAAATACCAAAACATTTGATGGGA
Organism: Oryctolagus cuniculus; assembly: GCF_964237555.1. NCBI lineage: Eukaryota > Metazoa > Chordata > Mammalia > Lagomorpha > Leporidae > Oryctolagus > Oryctolagus cuniculus. The sequence continues at coordinate 73,506,762 of NC_091440.1, read as the reverse complement.
AAGCAGCATATTATAAAGTGTTTCATAATCTTAAGCAGAAGAGGATGACAGATTCTCCATTAAAGAGGATTGATCAAATTAGTATTTGATTTCTTATGTAATTTTTACTGAGCATTATGTCATCTCAATAATGATTCAAATGCAAATGCAAATATCCTACCAATCTTTGACTCCTAAATTCTAATCTCATACAAATATAGATATTTTGAGCTCCAAATAAATAAAATGAATGACTCCTTTGGTGTGTATGACATGGGCTTTGTGAGACCAGGATTGATTATTTGCCTTAAGCAACTCATTTTAGAATGTGTTTGAAATGCTTTGTCATCTGAAAGTCATGTTTGACCTCATGATATAATTGGTACACAAGAATTAAATATGCTAATGATTTCATTTGATTCATGCAAAACCTAAATCCAGGGGAGTAGGGGCTCCTCCATTATGCTGCCACCACCCGCAGTGCTGTGCAGGTCAGTCTTTTTCTGATCCAGCTCTCTGCTAAAGCTCCTGGGGAAGCAGTGGAAGATGGGCCAAATGCTTGTGCCACTGCCACCCACATGGAGACCCAGATGGAGTTTCAGGCTCCTGACTCCAGCTGTTGCAGCTGTTTGGGGAGTGAACCAGAAGATGGAAGATATTCTCTCTCTCTCTCTCTCTCTCTCTCTCTCTCTTTCTTTCTCCTATTTCTTTCAAATAAATATATAAATTTAAAAAAACCAAATTCTTCAAATTACAAAGTGCATACATTTATTTGGTGCTACCTCTAAACAAAGTAGATATTTAGCTATTCAAGAGGGGACAAGGACTCTTTTTAAATTCATTACAAAGAATTGGATAAGGTTGATTCTGCTGCCTTAGGATTGGCTTTTGCAGGTCTTTCCCTTGTATCAATCCTTACACAGCAGTTTTACTGTGTGGGGAGAGACCTGTTAGTGGTAACAGTTAGGAATTTATATCAAGTAGGTTAAAAAGTCCCTTTGAGATATGTATCCATCATTACAAGTGATCTAAATATTTACTTAGTAAAGAGTTGAGTTAGATGATCTGGAATTTATGTCCACCCTTATTCTAAATTTTGTGTGCTAGGGATTCTGTTTGCTTTTGGATTTGAGAATCACTTAATCATACCAATAAAACTGGAGCTGAAAGGTAAGTCTTCCTTAAATGTTGAAAGCTGAAATGCAGAAATCTGGCAGTAAATGTCTCCCATCACTCCACTTAACAGTCTTCATGATTTGTGGTTACCCAATTGCCCACAGGCAAGAAGAACTTTTCAACTGAGCAAAGGGAGGAACCTGGACCAGACATATTTGGGCAGAGTTCACTGTCTGCCTCCTTCCTTTGGTGGTGGGAGTGGAGGATTGAGTGAGGGTGGGACAGGGAAAAGACACGGGGAGCTATGGCAGACTTTTCTGGATGAGGCTGGAGCTAGGAAAAGCATAGAACTGGGTCATAGCAAGTTGTGTACTTGTAGCAGCAAGTTTTTTATAACTATAGTTATAAAAACTACATATATAGTTATAAAACTACAGTTTTTCTAATACCTATTAGAACTTTGGAATCTCTAAGATCACAATGATCACAAGTTTCAAGTGCATAATAAATTTTGGAAAACTATTTTTTTCTTCCTTGCTGGTCTGTTTTCAGAGGAAAAGTTCTGTGTGCCACATACTATTGCCAAATCCTCAATCACTCTCCTCCCTATTTATTACCTCCTACACACATACACACACACACACACTAGAGCACATTTAAGAAACTCAGACTAGACCATCATGACTAGTTGTTTCATGTCTATTTTCTACAACAATCCTTTTTATAAGAAATTTAGAAATGATTGCTTTGTTTTAGAAATGAGACAGTATCTGAATTTGTGCATCCAAATCTTCTTACATCATTGATCAAGGAGCCCAAACTCTAGGGGCAGCTCTGTTGTCATCAAAATATCAACAATAGTATTGGAACATGGTTCATTCACTAGCTAGCAAAACTCTTCATAGGTTCATTGACTGGAAGGGGAGCTGAACTGCCTACTTCTGAGGCATGGCCAGGCTGAAGCAACTGTCTGCAAAAAACCCTTGGTGCACCTAGACATCGGCACCCCAAAACTCTCCATAAGGCAGGACCATCTGAGACAAAGAAATAGAAACCTGTGAGCAGTGACTCAGAGTGACTGAATCACAGGAATGAATGTCACTGGGAACCTAGTTTCTTTCTCACCTAAAACCAATCAGTCAAGGTTGCCCTTCAGGTATAATTTGAAGAAGGACCAATCTCAAATAGCTCACACCCTTTTTGGCAAGGCTTCTTTCTGGCACCCAAAGCTGTAGAACAAAGACATTTTGGTTTTCAAGAGCTGGCTAGGAATTTTAGAGAAGAATTCACCTTGGGGTTTGTACATACAGGGGGTTGGGAGAAGGGTGGGGTACAGGTATGATTTTTTTTGGAAGATATCTGGTAGTTACTGGTTCCACAGCCTTTCTGAAATATCTGGGTGTGGCTTCTCCATGGAATGGCTTGGCCCTTAGTTGGTGTCTGAGCAACCCTGTGTTTGGCTAGGTACAAACCAAAGCACAGGACACTACCAGAGCCTTCAGATGACCATGCAGGATCCTAAGAACTTGAACTTTAAGATGTTACTGGGGAGATTAGGTTAGAGGTTCCATTTCAGAAGAAGAAATCCCACTGCTTTGTAGAATTAAGTATTCTCAATGAATTCTATTAAAAATCAGGGCTTTAAACTCATTCACATGGGAGTATTTTTCACTCACTCACAGGAAGTACTTTTCAAAGTTCAGTAGCTTGAATTCCACCATCACAATTTTTTTTTAATTTTTATTTAATGAATATAAATTTCCAAAGTACAGCTTATGGATTACAATGGCTTCCTCCCCCCCAAAACGTCCCTCCCACCCGCAACCCTCCCCTTTCCCACTCCCTCTCCCCTTCCATTCACATCAAGATTAATTTTCAATTCTCTTTATCTACAGAAGATCAGTTTAGCATACATTAAGTAAAGATTTCAACAGTTTGCTGCCACACAGAAACATAAAGTGAAAAATACTGTTTGAGTACTAGTTATAGCATTAAATCACAATGTACAGCACACTAAGGACAAAGATCCTACATGAAGAGTAAGTGCACAGTGACTCCTATTGTTGACTTAACAAATTGACACTCTTGTTTATGGCATCAGTAATCACCCTAGACTCTTGTCATGAGCTGCCAAGGCTATGGAAGCCCTCTGAGTTCACTGACTCTGATCATTTTTAGACAAGGCCATGGTCAAAGTGGAAGTTCTCTCCTCCCTTCAGAGAAAGGTACCTCCTTCTTTGACCACCATCACAATTTTTGACAACTGGTTGAACCATTTGCAATGGTATTTACTTATCAATTTATAATGCCAACTCATTAGCAATTTTTGAATTTTTTTAAAAATACAGATATTTATTTAAAAATAAAACTTTAAATCACAATCATTTCTTTGTTATAATTCTAAGTTTTTAAAAGGATATATCTATTAAAGTAAACATGTTCACATATCACCTAAAGTCATTTTGCATGCTGCATACTTTGGGAAATGCTGTTACCAGATGTTGTACTCAAAGACCACCCTTCCATCGTCCCCTGTGGCCAGTGGGGGAAGAAGGTTGAAAAGTGAGAACTCCAGCAAAGGTAGTTTTGAACAAGAGCTATGGGAAGGTGTTCATGAGCAGCATCAACACCTTCCCTGAGAAAAGGTGTTGAAAAAGTGAATTATCCACCAATAAAGGTTTGAGAGCCAGGAAAATGGTGAGGTCATCTAAAATTGGAGGTTGGAAAAAGCCCAGATAAACTACACCTGTTTAGCCATTTTTGCCTAGAGTCAAAGTGCTCAAAGAAGAAATTTTTAGTTTCCCTGACTAATCAGTATTTCAAAAACTGTTCAATGTCGAAAGAAAGTGAAGTCTTCAAAGTTGCACTGGAGACTTTATAATGTGACAATTTGACTAGGCTGCACTACATTTTCCTCAATTCCCTTTCTCACAAATTTCTGGTTAGGGTGGGTTGCAGGAAAGTACTTGAGAGATCAATGAGGAGGGCAAAAGGGAAGTAGTGACCATTTTGCTACTCATGCATGCTGCAAAGTGTGGAGTTACCTTATGGGCACAAAGTAGCAGCTGCTGAACCTGCAGTTTCTGAACCATTCCCTGAATTTTCCTTCATACACAATCCTGTGTCTGGTGTGTGCCTGTTGAGCCCTGTGACCAAGGGCTGGCATCTCTGCTGGACTCCCTGATCACCAAAATCAGAGAGAACAGAACAGCCATGGATGTCAGTCTACTCCTGGAGACTTGTAGATAGCTTTTGCCTGTAGCTTCTTATATGCTCACGATCTCCTTTTTCTTGTTGTCCCTGTGTACCTCAGGTTCTAGATCTACCATAGAGACAAAGCCTTAAAGAAATGGCTTATCTCAGTCCCACAACTGTTTAAGCAAATTCTTTGTAACAAATATGTGTGTGTATGTGTGTGTACATGTGTATGTGTATGTATACCTAAATCTGAGGCATTAAATTGCCAAGATACTGTAAGATGGTAGAGTAGGAGCACTAGATTTAGGACAGGAAATGAGTTTAATTAGGTGAAGGTTTATTTCTTGCTCATGCAGTTCCCAATGCAGGTTGGTAGATTGGGAAGTGAGTGAGAGGGTGGCTCTGCACCACACTATTCTTAGAGATTCCTTATGCTTCTTGTGTTCTAGGATCTTGTCCTACTCTGTATCTTGTTACTCAAACCAGGAAAGTAAGAAAGTATGGAGAAATATGCCTGCTTCCTTGGCCTGAAAGTGACTCACATCCCTTCTGCTACAGTCCTTGGCAAACCTGGTAACATAGCCCCACCTAAATGCAAAGAGGCTGGAAGATACAGCACAGCTGGGCCCATGAAGGGGAGGATGTCCCAGATATTGGTGAGCCCTGAGAAGTTTTGGCTACAGAACTTAGCATGGCTAGTTACTGTGTTCCTCTGCAGATGAACCATGTTATCCTTATGACATTCTGCTTTCAATCCCATGCCATGGAGAAAGGACATGATCCCTTTGAGTAATGGCAACCTCTATCCAAGACCCAGCTGAACAGGCTGCATTGAGTAGTTAATATATACATTTACATTTTTAACACAAATTTTGAATAAGTCTTCAAAAAGGAAGAAAACTATTTTGAAACTGCTGAGAGATTAAAAAGAATCCTCTGATTGGAAAACAGCCATTTTGTGCCTCTAGCCATGCCACTCCTGCCTTCTTCAGTCAGATAGAACAGAATGCTCATGTGATCAGTAAGAGTCAACCATAAAATCTCAGTGGTGAAGGTTTGTAGTTTCTCATTCACATTTTGTGTTCCATACAGATTACCTCTGATTGTACTCACTCAAGTCTCCAGAGCCTGTCCACAAATGCCCACAGAGCCACTAAAACAGAAGGGGATAGATGTTCTTCAAGCTTCTCTCTAGAAGGAGTACACACCACTTCTGCTTACTTTCTGTTAGCCATCATGCCTGGCTTCACAGAACACAGAGAAGGACCCAGTAGGAAAGGGGAATTGGGGTTTCAGTGAATCTCTCTCTCTCTCTCTCTCTCTCTCTCTCTCACTGAGGAGAAAAAGCAAATGATGGGAGCAGGGAAATAGAAATCTACCCTCTAGTGATTGGGAGGCATGTTGCACTTTGTTGGTAGAAAAAATAATTTCTGTGATCAAACAAAATTTACAGATGACATTGATGTCATATTCACAATGGCTGGCCTTCAAATAGCAAAGCCAAAGATATACAACACTAAAATTATTTTAAACAACAACATGGGTGAATGGCAAAACAATTATGACAAATGAAAAAATCCAGATATAAAAGACAACACACTGCAAAGTGTCATTTTCATGAAATTTTAGAAAAGACAAAACCAAAGTGTCAGAAAAGAGATCAATGACTGTTAAGGACTAACGTATTGACAGGGAAAATTCACTACACAAGGGTATGAAGGCACTTTTTAAGGAGATGGGAATATTACCAGTCATGATTGTGATGGTGCTTAAATTACAGCATACATACATTTGTGAAACTCAAGCAGTTGCACTCTTCAAATTGGTGTTTTTTGTACACAAGTGACATATCATTGAAATTCAGTGCTCTACTGAATTTATGCATATTTTTGAGAACATTTTTAAACTTAAAATATAGATTCTTGAAAACTTAAAGTTAGTACTTGAAAATAGAAGAACCTTAATTAAAAATAAATATGCTAATTTCTTTATTGTAATTAACTATGACTAATACATCTGGTTGTTTCTCACTGTGCAAATGAGAAATCCATAAATTTCTGAATGATTGCTCTGTATGTTACCTCCTTCTAACATAAAGTAACTAAAGGGATCTTTGGTGCTGTTTGGTCACAGACCATCCTATTGGATCTGGTGTCAGTATTATTCTGAGCCCATCTGATAATACAAGAGACAAGTTGATCCATCATTGGCAGAAATTTGTGAACTCATACAAAGTAAATCTGTGGCTCCTGCATAGAATTTGATATGAGTTCTTCCCAAATGCACTGCTTATATTAGAAGTAAAACAGAGCAAAACAAACAAAACCCTCTTCCTTGGAGAATACAAATACATAGAGGAAGTAGAAGACTAAAATAAGACGGCAGATTCTCAAGCCCAGTCTCTTAAAGATGAACCTTTGCAACTTTTTTTTAAAAAAAGATTTACTTTATTTATTTGAACGGCAGAGTGACAGAGAGAGAAGGAGAGACAGACAGAGAGATTTTCCATCCACTGGTTCACTATCCGAATGGCCACAATAGTCAGGGTTTGGATAGGTTGAAGTCAGGAGCTAGGAACTCCATCAGGGTCTCCAGGGTGAGTGACAAGAGCCCACATACTTCACTCATCTTCCATTGCTTTCCCAGAACCATTAGCTGAGATCTGGATGGGAAGCAGAGCAGCAAACACTGAAACTATTGCCCTAGTATGCGATGTCTGGGTCTCAAGCGGCAGCTTAACCCACTGTACCACAATGCCAGCCCCCCTCTTTGCATATTTTTTAACAAAATTATTTTTAACCAGTTTTTTAATTTGTGATTTTAGGTATTTTCTAACTTCACTAAGACTATATATTAGAGGAATATAAAAGACTATATATAAATATATAAATGCAAACATTATACAAAGGATCTTCAAAAAGCTCATGGAAATATGTATTATGAAAAAAGTATGCACAGCTTATGAAAATGTTCTGCACTAAAATAAATTTATTTTCAATTCTATTTTTCATGAACTTTTTGAAGTACCCACATTATATGACTATAGAGTAGAGGCAGCAGTATGAAAGCAAAATCAAAGAGAAGTAGAAAAGGAAGTCAAAGCTGGAATGTTTGCTCTAGGTGTGCTCCCTCTCCAACCAGGAGCATAGGCCCTAACTTCATGTACCCAAGCCAGTCCCTCCTCTAAGTTTCTCCCACTGCAAGAATCTGGCTTTGCTTTGCTCTGGAAGAAAGACCAAGCAGTAGAGGGAGGCAGAAGCATGGGAGAGAAGGCAGCAGACACTTGTCACCTGGCAAGTGATTGGAGTCAGCCCATGTGGCAGAGTGAAGGAAGAATAAATGGAGGAACAAGCAGGGTCAGAGAAAGATTGGAGCTCTGTGTCAGTGGAGAGGCAGAGGTTAAGACCAAAATGGGGCTCAGGCCAGTGGCAATAGAAGGCCTATAGACACCAGAATAGTCACTTTCTCTCGGAAAAGTGGGTGAACAGCAACTGCTGCTCCTGTCTCCTGTGCTTGCTCAACTCCCTCCATGGCTATGGACCATCTATCGTTCTCTTTCCTCCACATTTGTCCTTCTAGTTTTACAAATTAACTAAATTTCTTTTTCCTTTCAAGTTCATGCCTCCTTCCACTGTGGTTGACCTTCTACCCCATTATACAAGTTGAAAGTCTTAACCTTTATTTTTAAGGAATTTTCTGAAGTATGACCTTTAGTGAAACCACAAGTTCATGATGTCAAGTCAGATGACTGGTGGCCCAACATCAGGAGTCCCTATCTCTGCTACTCCCTGAACATAGTGTTAAACACTTAGCAAGATGCAGCTTACTTATCAATGGATTATGTACTGTCTTTTGGCATCTCCTGGATTCTCCTTGAAGGTAAAAATCACTTCATGCATAGCTTTATATCCAAACACTGCTGTAAATTTTAAATAGGTAGGCGAGAAACAGAGTTGTTTATTCAATTTTGCTGAAGTTTCAAAAACTTGAATTTCTCTGTAAAATCAGTTTGTCTAGAAACAAATGTCATCTCTAGGCTCTCCCAGAAAGTGTCACCATGTTTAAGATATTTTATATGCTCATCATCAATGCTTCAACAACTTTCCACCAAGTTGTATGCTCCAGGGTCACCCAGGTAGAAGATTTTCAAATAAGACCTATTTTAAATTTACAGAATGTAGTAATGAAACAACTCATTAAAGATAAATTCAACTCTTACATTACCAATGAGGACACCGTAGCCCAGAGGCTGTCCCCGACTTTGCCTACAACCCTTCAGCACCTAATGGCAGACATGAGAGACAACTATTCTTTATTTAATTTCTTACAGTAACAGGAATGCAGACACATTTTAAGAGGGAGGGCTGACCTGATGAAAAACCAGCCAAACTTAGTACCTTCATAGGGATCTTCATTAGCATCACCAGTGAGGCCTTTTCAAGAAAGAACAAGTCCCCTAAAATCTATAGGATGAAAACACCTTACATAGAGCCCAGAAATGTGTAATTAAAAATCCTTACCCTTGATTCTGGTGGTCCTCCAAGGTAAGAGCTCCTAAAAGTAGAAAAATAGTGGACTTTGACCTTTGTGGCTTTTGAACGGAATCTATGTTCTTCCACTTTCAAGAGCTGCTCAAATTCTCTGAGCTTCAAAGCCCTCATCTTTAAGAAAGCAGATGTAATTGTAACTCTGCAGAGATAATAAAAAGACACATTTAGCAATGGAACAGCATGCACACTCCGTATCTATTTATGACTTCTATCCTTGAAATGACTGGAAATCTCCACATTCTTCTCTATGAAAGGATTGTACTGCTATGACATTTAAAGGCAGGTCCTCCAAAATCAAGACCCCTAAATTTCAAGTGCAGATCTGCCGTGTATTTCTTATTTGCCTTGGGAAAATTCTTCAAATTTTTTATGCCTGAGGTTTTTTTTTTTTTTTTGCCTGCACTATGAGATTGTGACAATTGAATTCTTGACATATAGTCCATATGTAATAAAATGATATCTACTGTTATTATTAGAAACACTTTGGCACCTCATGTACAGGTTTTACCAGCTGTAGCCTCCTCACTTAATTGTGACTACATGGAACTAGCTTTTGAGGTGCTGATAAGGTGTTGTTAGATTGATATAAATTGATTGTTAGAAACTGGTTTATGATGCACCTAAATTTTTTTCCACTGAGGTATATTTTACATGTAATGAGATGCATATATCTTAACTGTACATCAATGAGTTTTGAAAACTACCTACATCCCTTTAATACACATCCCTGTCAAGAAATTGAACATTCTTGTTCCTTGAGAAAGCACCCAGATAATTTATCCCAGTGAATCCCACCTCTCCATATCTGAAGGAGCAACCACCATCCTGACTTCTATCATGACTGATTAGTTTGCTTTCTGGAACTTCCTATGAATGGAGCCAGAGAGTACAGACTCTTTCCCAGCTGATTTTCTTCACTCAGCATGATGCATTGAAAATTCTTTCCGGGCCTGTGCTGAGGCACAGAGGGTTGAAGCCCTGGCCTAGAGCGCTGGCATCCCATATGGATGCCGGTTGGAGACCTGGCTGCTCTGCTTCTGATCCAGCTCTCTGCTATGGCCTGGAGGGCAGTAGAGGATGGCCCAAGTCCTTGGACTCCTGCACACGTGTGACAGACCCAGAGGAGGCTCCTGGCTCCTGGCTTCGGATCAGCATAGCTCCACTCATTGCAGCCATTTAAGGAGTGAACCAACAGATGGAAGACTTCTCTCTCTCTCTCTCTCTCTCTGCCTCTCCTCTCTGTGTAACTCTGATTTTCAAATAAATAAATAAATCTTTAGAAAAAGAAAGGAAAGAAAATTTTTCCATGTTGTTGCACCTGCTGGTAGTTTATTCCTTAATATATTTCTGACTGTTTTATTGACTATTGCTTCAGTAAGCCCACTACTGCCATATGTCATATACAGAAAGGGTGACATACATTATAAATTTAAAAAAATAAATAATAGTGATTATAGACATTGTCATTAGAGAAAGATTGTTATTGGCTGATGACAGGAATAAGACAAAATATGACAATTTCTGAACTATCTCTTTTCAAGTATCTCTATCTGTCACTCCCCCATTCGTGGAGGAATGACACTAGACCCTGCGCTGTTCTTTCTGCCCGGCTCTTCCCGGGTTTGCTGCCGGCCCTCACTGGCGGAGGAACGACGCCCTCTGTGGAGGGGCGGCACCCCCCGCCACTTTCCCCACTTCCGCGGAGGAGCGGCACACCGCCGGCCGGCCGGCTCTCTCGGGGGCTGCTCAGATGTTATCCGGATGTTCCTGGTGCATGTTGTCTCTCTCCTCCTTTATAGTCCTCTTCCACCAATCCCAACTCTGCTACCCACACGCCGAGCACGCTGCTCTCCTCCAATCAGGAGCAGGATCAGCTCCTGCTGCTTGTTAGACAAATTGGCGAGGCAGCTGCGTAGAAGTTGCCTGCTCCTCCCCAGCACCATATTGTGGGAGAGCAGATGCATAGAATAAGTCTTAATTCCAGTAACTTAGTCTAGTCTCAGTTGCTCCCCACACTATCTTTTATTAAATTTGACTTTAAAAAGACAAGAAAAAGAATGAAACATTATGGTAATATAATCTAGCTTTTAGCTATTCGGTCACTAAAGTGGGAGAAAAGCACACCAGTCTTGGTTTGGCAGGTTACTCCAGTTTGATATTTTCATATAGTTATCTTGAAATTAAAATGTTTACTGCTAATATCATAAAACACTCTAAATATATTTTCAAAAAATAGATGATTTCCATATTTGAGAAAACCCTGGGATTGTGATCTTCAAAGTGAATGCCCACATAAATGACTGGGAAACAATATACTAGACCTTCTATAGTCATTTAAAAAACAAGAAAGATTTACATCTCACTATCGTTAATGAGACACATGTCAGAAATTACACGAAGGAAGAAGAGCTCCATCACCAATCAGAGTTATCTCATATATTTTACCATGTTACACAGCAGGGCATATACATGCACCCTTGTTGAAAGGATTTATGGATCACATGATCTAGTTTTCATAAACCAATCATCACAAACTGCTGGCTTAAAATTAATCCTGTAAAGAATTCCTGATGAAACCCACAATGCTTTCTACCATGTGAGTCAGGCACAAGAAAACGAGGTGGTAGAACTGACCCTTCTCTTCTTCATAGGAGCAGCTACTTGTCAGCCATAGCATGAGCTCAACACAGTCATGGTCTAATCACACCAGAGAAGAGTTTGGCAGAAATCATTTGGCATTGTTGAGAAGACTATTCAAAATAGAGATTTACTTTCATCACCATTAAAGATGAACCTTGGCTGACGCTTATGTTGATCTGTGAGATGTTAGCTCATCAGGACATGGAGCCATCATGAGCAGCAAGACATTCAAAAACATTGTCTATTTTATCCTAAACTCATCCTTTCTGTTTTGTGTATGTTTTGATGTAATAGTATTTATTACATTATACAATTTATGAATAAATAAACACAAGGATTTATATATTGGATATATTCAGATATTTTATCCCATATATGAACAATGCAGTATATCACAACAACCTAATTTTGGGCATACTCCCACTGTGAAGTAGTCTTTAATTCTGAACTTCAAAGTGAAGAGAAATTAACTTAGTGTAATATTTCAACCTTGGGGTCAAGTTTACCATACTCTTGTGTCACATGTGGTTTGGCCTCAAGAAGCTGCCTGGCCCTGTAGCTCTGCTTCAGCTTAGCTAAGTGTAATGTAAGGAGGCAATTTAAATGAATCTAGTGCTTTTTAATCAAAGGAAAAACATTTCTGGAATATTCTTCCAGAAGTTTGCATATTATCTGTGTTGGACACTCAATAAAAGGTTCTTTAATTTTCACAACCTTGTAGATTCATGTAAATATGCTTTTCTATTTTGAATCTTGAACTTATTTCACCCCTACTAACTAGGTTATTGTTTTGCTGGGAGGTTGAATGAGTGGGAGGAGGGAAAAAAATAGAAGATAAAGAGAAAAAAGAGAGGCTTCTAGACATCAGAAGTGAAACTGGAATTATTTTTAGATAAATATCTGCAATAGATGTTACCATAATAAACCTCTGCTTTATGGAGTGTGTGTCATACAAAGAACTCAGGGACTCTTGTGGACAACTGAGAGCCCACAGTGAATCAGCATAAAGTTAAGAACAGAAGTTGCCTCCAGATTAGGATTTTTTCATAACTACTTTGGGACTCATACCAGAGGTCAGGGTTTAATTACCCATCTAAGAAATTAGAGGGAGCTTTTAATGTGAAAAGAAAAAAATCAAAAAGAGACAAATAGAGCAGGAGAAAGCCCAAAGCAAACATCACGGGTTATTTTCCAGTTAGCTTTATTTCCTTCTGTCACTTGCCACCTCTACAAAATTTAATTGGTTTTCATCAGGTGGTAGCTAGATCCCAATTTGGTGATTACTTTCTACCTGTTCAGAGCGTTCCTAGGAGTTTCAATTTGCTCTCCATTTAGGTTGCTGGTTCTGCCACTTAGTAGGATTGTGATTCTTCAAGGGGCAAAGTATTTGCTGAGAAATCTACTTATGTACTCATATTATAAGCTAAACATTCCCAATACATGTGCTTGAGACCTTCCCATAAAGTCTCCACATGTTCTTATGATATAGGGCATATAGGAAAGCATTCTTAACAATGCTTGCTACTGTTTGGTTTTGTCCTACTTTGTTTCCAATGTAATTCACTCTTTTCTGATAAAGCTCCCTGACTCACCAGTTTGAGAAGCCAGCCCTTGCTGGATTTATTTGTTCATGTTGAAGTATTGCTCTGTGGACCTCGTATTTGTAATTTTTCATTCATTGTGTGTATAGTCCCCGCAGTGAGTTTGTAATCTCTCAAGGACAGAGGCTGTACTTGTTACTTCCTTAGCAGGTGTTTACTAGAGAGAAGCACTTGTTAACTGCAGTGAAGGCAGGGCCAGAGTTCCCATCACTCTTCAGAAAGTAGCTGAGCCTCCCACACATGGTACATTTATGATTTATTCATTTACTCAGCTAACATTTCTTATTTCCTACTACATGCCAGGAGTTGTGCTTAAAAAAATTATTTCATTTTATTTGAAAGGCAGAGACAGAGACAGAAAGAATATTATCTTCCATCAACTGATTCACTTCCCAAATGTTCACTTCAACAGCTGGAGGTAGGCCAAGCTAAACCTGGGAGCTCAGAGCCCAATGCAGGTCTCCCAAATGGGTGGCAAAGACCCAAGACTTGAGCCATCACCTGCTGCCTCCCAGGGTGCACGTCAGCAGAAAACTGGAATTGAAGGTAGAGCTGGGACTTGAACAAGGCACAGGCACTCTGAAATGGTGTGTGGGCATCCCCAAGCAATGTATTAACCACTGTGCCAAATGCCCACCCTGAGAAGCTATTTTACACTCAATAATAAAAACACAAAAATTTTTGACCTCACGTGGCTTGTATTTTCATGAGAAAAGGACAGCAATAAGCAAAATAAACAAGTAAACAATAAAGCAAATTAGCTAGTTAGGAGAATAAAGCATCTAAAATGTGGTGTCAGAAGAACAACCCAAAAGTTGAGAGAGCAAGCCAGGAACGATCTGGAAGGGAAACATTCCCTGCGGGAGAGAATAAGTAGAAGGGCTGATACCAGGAGCAAGGAAGCAAAATGCTGGTCGAGCTAGAGCAGAGTGAGCGACAGGAAAGCAGCGTGCAAGACCTCAGATAAGTAAGGGGCTCAACAGTGAAGGGCCTCGCAGGTTACTGAGAGAGTCCTGATGTTACCCTGCGGAAAGGGGAAGCTGTTTCATTTGCCAGGGCTGCCATAGCAAAGCACTGCAAACTGGGTATGTCGGGCAACAGAAATTTACGGTCTCCCATTCTGGAGGCCAGAAGTCTAAGACCAAGGTTCTGGCCAGGTTTATTCCTTCTGAGCACTCCAAGGGAAGGCTCTGTCCAGGCCTCCCTTGTTGACTTGTTGATGGCCAGCTTCATAGTCATCAGGTGTTCTCCCTTTATGAAAATCTACATCCAAATTTCCCTCTTCTGTAGGACACCAGTCCTACAAAATTAGAGCCCACCTTAATGACCTCACCCAATAAAATCACATTCTGAGAAACAAAAGGGTAAGGCTTCAGCATACGAATTTTGAGAGAACAGAGTCCACTTCATCACAAAATGTTCTGGAGTTTTTTGAACACATAAATATATGATCAAACTGTATTTTAAAAAGCACTTTGGCTTTTTTTTTGCCAAGAATAGAAGCTGGAACAACAGGCAGGAAGCTCTTCCATAATCCAAGAGAGAGAGAGAGTGGTGAAGCAGGTGAGGTAAGCCATTGGCCTCTGGATAGGTTTTGAAGTTTAAGCCAATAGAATTCTCTGGTGAACCTGTATAGGGTGAGGAAAAGGAGTCAAATTAGCTTTTCAGGATTAAGGATCCAAATAAGAAGAACCAGTCTGAACTGGAATTAAAGGAACTTTGGGTCATGTTAATTATAGATACCTGTGATGGATGCAAGTGAGATGTCAAGGCACCACTCAAGTTTCATATCTGAGGTGCACAAGCATGGTCCATGGTCAGCATGCAGACGTTCCTTGAAGCTGAGTTGCTGGAGTGTGAAAAGACAAGAGATGAAAGAATTAAGGTCCTGGCTACAGTTTAAGGATATGAAAAGAACACCTCAAAAGAGACTGAGAAAGGACAGCTAGGAATGTAGACAAAACACTTAACAAGCATGGTGTTTTAAAGCGAAGAGAATTATCCACAAGATCTGTGCAGTTAAGTGCTGGCTGGAGGCCAACAAATGTAAAAGCTGAGGAGTGACCATTGAGTTAGGAAAGGCAGGGTCATTAGTGACCTTGAAGAGGATTCCAGTGGGAAGTAACCAAAAGTCTTGCTTGAAATGGATTCAAGAGAAACGAAGAACGCTGGACCAGCAAGCACTACTATGACAAGTCTTGTTGTGGAGGAGAGGAGAGGCATGGGGCAGTGGCTGGAAGGCAAAGCACAGCATATTTATTTGGATCTAATAGGAGAATGGAATTTACAACTCAAGCAAGAGAAGAACAGTAATTGTTTCATGGATAGCTTCAGAGTATATCCTAAAACCCAGTGCTTTTAATTTGAAATGTGGGAATAATGTGCACCTGTTAATTTAATTATGAAGATGAAGTGAAATAGGAAGTGCAAAGTGTCTTGAAAGATGTTTAGAAGTATACATTTATGCAATAATAACTGAAAATTGCAGATAATCATAAATGATGAGACTGAAATACATTCATGGAATTTTTGCATTAACCTTTAATCTTCCCATGAACTTTTAGAAGCCCTCTCATATGTGGATATGAACATACACACTGACCTTTTCAGGCGGATCTACAGTTTTACAGAAGAGGAATTACTGGGCATCTTTGTGGATACAGCCATTCATTAGTGGAAAGAAAAGCAGCTACAGAAAAAAAAAGATAGGAGACTCATTAGCTATTTGACCTTGGACATGTTATTTAACCCACCCCGCACTTAGTTTCCTGTACTATAAAATGGGTTTGAAAATCTCTACCTCAAAAAAAATTTTCTCTTCTTCCCAAGGGTTAAAATAAGGAAGTGAAAGAGCTTGTATGAGAGCTTCAATCTGTAGTAGACATTCAATATGTTTTCTGAATAGCAGAAGTCGAGTTCCCCACACCAATGCAGTCATTTTACAGATTTCAAAACAACCAGTTAATGGTCCCCAATGTTCTTCTGAGCTTATGCAATTTACAAGATTTTAAAATGGCACTGAAACCAGTTAACAAAGCCCCATTCTTCATCGCATCTCCAGAAAAGAAAATGGAGGGGCTAGTGCTGTGGCTTAGAGGGTGAAGCCACCATCTGTGGCCATATTGGCTCCTGGTTGAATTCCTGGCTTCTCTGATTACAATCCAAATCCCTACTAATGGCCTGGGAAAGCAATAGAAGAAGGCCCAAATGTTTGGGCCCCTGCACCCACGTGGGAGATCTGGAAGAAGCTCCTGGCTCCTGCCTTTGGACCAGCCCTGCTCCTGCCATTGTGGCCATTTGCAGAGTGAATCAGCAGATGGAAGATCTCTGCGTCTCTTCCTCTCTCTCTCTCTCCCGCCCTTCTCTCTCTCTCTAACTGCCTGTCATATAAATAAATAATTCTTTTAAAAATGGGAAAAAATCTTGGTGTTCTCAGCAGTGTGGTTGTATACTAATATAGCACAATCCCAGTACTGAGAAGACAAGTAAATCAGCCTCTTAATATATAGCTTATAAGACGGAAATCCTCCTATGAAACAAAGCTGTTTGTTAATGAGAGGGCCTTGATCAATCTCTGCTATTGAAGATACTTTTTATTAGTAATTTTTATGATAGAAGAACTGTTTCTCCACTTCCCATGTCCTGGGAAACAATTGATGGTAGATTTGTTGACTGAGCAAAAGGTTGGATTTGAGTATTCTTGGCCGTCACAGTTAATCCATGATTCAGCATTCTGAGGATACCAGAAATAATATTTTTAAAGATAATTCTTAAAGTCTGTATATCACACAGAGTCAATCAGCACAAACTTTTATATAATGAGATGTATATATACATGTGTGTTCCAGTTTTGAATAGACATTAATTTATGATGATTTGAAGCTTAAGAATTTATTGGCCAATTCACTGATACTCATGTACGGACTAACAGCCTTCCCTGAACCATCATAGTTGAGGGACTAAAGCTAGTATCTTTCTAAATTAACCAGGGGGAATATTTGAATTAATATGGTGCATATTTCATGGGAGGATAAGTGCCTTTTTAGAATTAAATTTCTAGTGTGATACTTTCCTTTTATGGGCAAATCACATCTTTGGAAAAGACATGTCAACATGAATGTGACCTATTATTTTGGTGGGCATTTGGACCAGAATCTACCTGATCAAGCAGATATTGAGAGCCTTTATTTTATGTGCAGCCCTCACAATTCACATGAACTTTTGTGACAAAAATGTCTATAATATTAGTTATGAACCATTTGGGAAAAAACTGTTGGGATACAATTTCCCATGGATTTCTGGGGTTTCTACACCAAAGCAGAATCTCAGACAGAGGCTCTGACTGTCTTTTTCCTGGATGATCTTTCCGAGGATGTTTTAACACCAAGCAGACTTGGGAGATTTGGATCAACCTCCTTTGAGAGCAAAGGGCAGGTTTGTTTTTTGTGTTGGAAAGTGGAGCAGGTGTCTCCACTGAGAGTAAAGTACAGGCATGCTTATTGCCCAGTATAACAAAAATCATCTCTCTCTCTGGAGCAAAGGTAGGTATGCTTACTGCCCATTGCAAAAGATTTGAGTTTCCTAAACTCAGAATTCCTCCCTTGTAATACAAACCTCGGTGTGTGCAGGTATCCGCTGGCTCTCTTTATAGCTCTATGTGGGGAATGGGGTTTGGAGAACAAACAAATGAAAATAGCGACATTTTCACTACTACAGCTGCTGTGAGTAATAAAATCCTTTGTCTATAATTCAGTAATCTTATGTCTTCTACCAGCATCCATGAGACTGTGACAAGCTAAATTCTTAGCTTAAACATAGGGTAAAATCTCAGATCCTTCATAATTTTGACAGCTACATCAATTGATACTGGAAAGGTATTTATAATACATACGTGTGTATGTGTGTGTGTGTGTGTGTGTGTACAATCTTCCAGGTAAATAAGACAGTTTGGTAAAATAGCAAATTGCAAACATTTTTAAAAGGGCTGTCTCCACTACAATAAGCTGGTGATTATCCACTAGGTTATAGGTTCTTTTTTCCAATTTAATATTTATTTATTATTTTTTGAGATAACATATTTTTAATTTATACTATATAGTCAAAATCATAATGTTCCACTAAATAAAGAGTTCAACAAAGAAAATGTAAAAAGACCATAGTTCAGCAGGAAAATAGAAAAGAGCTATAAATAATAATCAAGTAAAAAGATTTTCAACTTCACTCATGTAAATTTTAAAATAATCACAAAATCATTAAAACTGCAGTAGCATGTAATCTCTACTAATTTGCTTGATAAAGATTTAAAATAAAGCTTGACAAAACACTGTATTTGCGACAAAACTGATACACACAGGCTTGTCTCTTTGTTTGGTTTTGCTTCTTGATTTAAAAAGGTAGTACCCACATACGAAGGAGAGCAAGCAGAATTTGTCTATGTGTGTCTGACTCATTTCACTCAAAATTATGTCCTCCCAATTCTAACCATTTTGCTGAAAATGATAAAATTTCAATCTTTATACCTGTATAAAGTATTCCACTGTATGTACGTATATATGTTTATATATATCACATTTGCCTTATCCATTCATCTGATGATATACACCTTACCTGACTCCATATTTTAGCCATTGTGAACAGTGCTGCTATAAATATGATAGTGCAACTATCTCTTCAATACAAAATGTTCATGGTTTTTGGTAAATACCCAGTAGTGAGACTGCTGGATCATATGAATTTAGCTGAGAAATCTCCATACTGTTTTCCACACTGGGGACACTAATCTACATTCCTACCAGCGGTGACAAGAGTTCCCCTTTCTCCACATATTTACCAGCATTTGCTTTTTCTATCTTTCGTATAGTAGTCATTCTGACAAGGATGAGGTGATATCTCATTATGATTTTGATTTGCATTTCCTCATGGCTAGTGATATGGAGTTTCTTAAATAAATTTGTTGGCCACTTACATTTCTTCTTTACAGAACTGTCTTTAGGAAAGAACTAAGCCTCCACATCTGAAGTCATAGCTATAGCTCCACGCCTGAAACACAGTACATACTCAGTAAATAATTACAGACCCAAAGTAAAATAAAATTTCTCCTAATGAGCTCATTGAATAGATTCTTTTAGTAGTTTCATTTTATAATTACTAGGTTTTGTGTTATATATCGGCATCGTTAATATTTGATATTCTAACAGAATTTGTGTGTTGCAGTAATTTAATCAAAAACTATATAGTTTTTCTTTAAAAACTGACTATGAAAATGTGCCATATTTCAAAATGTGCCTTGATTATATCCAGTCTCAGGGAGTACAACATGATTGACAAACCATGATATTTTACTTCTTTCTTATGTTTGTTTGATTATACAATAAGGCAATGGAAGTGGGGGTGGAATGTGGTTTAAAGTCATTTTCATCTTGAAGACTGATTCTATGTTATTAATCTTTACTTTCCCTCAGAGGAATCTAAGGAAATTAGTAGTCACTTAAAAGTCATCTTTTTAATTCATGTTTTCTGGAATCTACTTTCTCTTTTTAGGAAGGCACACCTATTTTTGCTAGAGATGGAAAATAAAAGCAAAAAAATAATGCACAAGGAGAGAGGAGGTACTCCCACTTTAGGCCTGAGAGCTATTTGCTGATCCCAAATGGGCATGCTCCCTCACTTCCATGCCAGGCATTTTCTCTGAGCCCTGGTCTGTCAGCTGCTCAGTGAATCTGGGGCCAGGATGGAGAGAAAAGCTGGAGCTAAAGATTGGCCTTAGTCTTACTGAGCTCTTATCACTGTTCTCTCTAGCATTCTTGGACCTGAGCAATAACGCATCATGTTAAATACTCTGAGTGGCTGTTAAAAATAATGTTGTGAATGAAAACTTCAGTTTCATGGTTAAGAGTATGGGGTTTGGAATGTAGCCTGGAAATAAAGCCTATGCCACAGGGCTGTGTGAGGAAGAAATTTGGTAATAATTGCCATGGTGTTAGCACTTGACAGCCACACAGAATGGGTTCAGAAATCTTAACTGTGCCTGTTGCTACTCCTTTATTATCTGTGTTCCAAGTAGGCATGGCAGAAACACATTTGCCCTCTTAGTGGGAATCAGGTTCCTGTGGGAATGGTACGGGGTATGGGGGCAGAGGGAACTGGGGCAAAGGATGAAGCCACAGTTATCAGTGGAAGATCTGCTGAGAAGGCTCTGGATGGAGGTAAGGACTCCACATTTGGAGGTCTTGATTTCATTCCTATGTGTGCTTGTGAGACAATAGACTCATAAGGATCCCTCCACATGTGTTTTGAATCAGAAGATAATGAAGAACAGAACCTGATTCCTGGTAGCCCATCCAAGGGTCTTTCATGAATTGTATTCTTAGAGAGTCGTTGCACTAATTCCATTAGAACTAATGTTTCTTTTCTTTGACAAGTACATTGCACATTTTCAGACTGAAATATTACTTATATGTGCAGCCAAACACTTTCTCCAATCAGTGATGACAGAGGAGTCTATCAGTGTGACCTTTAGACAAGAAACTTCTGGGTTTGCAGAGTAGAAATGAGGTGCCAAGTGAGAAAGGGACCAACTTGTCCCTTCCTTAACCTGTTCCATCATTGATCCATGAAGAGATTAAACACCATTGCAATTTCAGCTTCCAATATCATATTTTTATTAATTCCTCATCATTTGTGACACCCAGGAGAAAAGAAGTATATAAACTTCTGTATGCATGTGGTGTGCCTACATGTGTATTATGCGTGCACACACATGCTTACATGTTAAGAAGGATATGAAGAGAAAACTAAAAGGGGAAACATTACCAAAGCTTGTTGAAAGAAATACAGAGTCAATGTTATTTTAGGCAGCACACAGAAATTTCAAATTAGAAACTGGCACGCTGGTTATATTTTTCAGATGAGCAAAGTGCATGCTTTCAGAATGATGGAAGAATATTTCAACATTAATTTTAACGTCTTTCCTATTGGTGGAAAAATGCCAAGCTCACCCAGACTAAGCTGAGCCACCTCCATTTGATCTGGGGCGAACAGATACATTCTCAAGGGACCAGGCCACTCCTTGGTAAACCAGCCTGTGCCATGGGGAGGGTTTCTTGGTGAAATGATATGGCCAGAGCCACACATTGACTAGATTTTTCTATCCAACTTCACTGTAGATTAAATGGCTGACTTCTGAAAGCTGTGAGGCACCCACAGCCAGCCAGCCCTCATGGTGCAAGAGAGAAGTGTTCCAACTGCAAATACTGAGTCAGGGGCCAGAAACTCAGGCTTCAAATCAATTTGGGCAATTTACTAACAACTCTTTCCATTCATTTCCCTATCTGTGAAACAGTTTTCTCATTCTGCCAAACTTAAGGTTTGGAGAGAATGTCTTCTATGACGTCAATGAATCTATATGCACTGCCTCCTAGAATGTCAACTGTCAGAGGGTGTCTCCTTTGTCCAAGAATTTCTTCCTCCCAAACCCTCCGTGGATCTGGGCCCTGGCAGTCTAAAGATCCAACTTGACTCTTAGATCCTGGCTATAGATGACGGAATCAAGGGTGGACCAGAGTGGACAAGGGTATTCAATCTCTAAGTAAACCTATTGATGTCCCTGTCACTTAGAAATTTAGCAGGTGAACCTTAGAACCTGGGATAGTTCTTTGGGAGCCTGAGACAGAGAAGTGATATGGAACACAGCTTTGAGCAGCATGCTTCTGGCACTGTTCTGGAAAAGCCAGTCTGCAGAGAGGAAGAAATGATGCTGACAGACAGGGAGACATAGGAATGAGGAGGTGTAGGTCCCTAGAGAAAAGTGCTGGGAGGCATTTCCTGGTTCTTCACTCCAGTTCCTCATTCCAGACCTTCACACACCCCAGTTCCCCTGCCTATTCTTGGTTCCCAAGAGACAACCTCATATCCTTTCAACAAATATCAGTTTTTAGTATATACTACTTGGAATAAGTCTCTGTTATATGGAACCAAATGATCCCCAACCCTGAAATCACATACACTGAGTTGCATGCCTTAGAAAAGCTAACAATGTTGTTTACCTATATGAATGTAGACAAGACTTTTCATTGAAAAATAAAAACCTTTTCAGAACAAAACTCTAGCTCCCTGCTTGTATTTGAACGCCTTTGTCTGGTAAAGGTGAATTTGTTTCAGAAAGTTACCCTAAGGTGCAATTGAGCAGAACCCTAGTAGGGAATCTAAGGCTCAGCTCTTAATAGAGCTTTTATTTTTGTTAGAATATTGAAAGATGACTACTGTCAAACCACTATACAGCTAAGCTGGGTTTTGACTCCTTGACAGCGACACAGCAAATTTGTCCATACCCAGTTGGAACTCTGGCTCTGTTAACCACCCATATGGATTTCATCACAGTACGGATGGCCAATTCAAACTATGCTCTTAAGGCATCCAATAGACCAGAAGAATTTGGAACTGAGACCAGCAGCACTCTACCACCATGGTCCAGCCTCCCCTGGAGGTGTGAGAAGCCAGGTTGCTTCAGTTCACAGGGAATTTGAGTGAATCATGACCATTTCTGTCAGCCTGAGGCTGAAAGCGAAACCCTAGTCAACCATCAGGACCTGCTCAACTCATGGCTAATTCTGGTGGAAAGAAAAGCACAGAATTTACTCATCAGCAGTCCTAAGTTGTAGGTAGAAGTCTTTCCCTTTGTGGTATCTGGCTCATCATATCTTCAAAGAGGACAGTTCTCCTCTTCTTTTTCACACACACACACACACACACACATGCACACAAACATGGGTCTTCAGAAAGTTCATGGAAAGTGTACAATATGAAAAAGAACTATACTTAGTTTTAAAATTCTTTTCTGCACCAAAAATTCTTTTTTAATTTCATTTTCCATGAATTTCTACACACATATACCAAGTGGACCTTTTAAAAAAAGATTTAGCAGGCGCCACAGCTCACTAGGCTAATCCTCCTCCTTGCGGCCCCCGCACACCGGGTTCTAGTCCCGGTCAGGGCGCCGGATTCTGTCCCGGTTGCCTCTCTTCCAGGCCAGCTCTCTGCTGTGGCCAGGGAGTGCAGTGGAGGATGGCCCACGTGTTTGGGCCCTGCACCCCATGGGAGACCAGGATAAGTACCTGGCTCCTGCCATCGGATCAGCGCGGTGCGCCGGTCGCAGCGTGCTGGCCGCGGCAGCCATTGGTGGGTGAACCAACGGCAAAGGAAGACCTTTCTCTCTGTCTCTCTCTCTCTCACTGTCCACTCTGCCTGTCAAAAAAAAAAAAAAAGATTTATATTATTTATTTGAAAGCCAGAATGACAGATACAGAGGAAGAGCCAGAGAGATGGCTTCTATCTGCTGATTCACTCCCCAAATGGTTGAAACAGCCAGGGCTGGTCCATGCGAAACAGGAGCCTGGATCTCCATCTGGGTCTTCAAATAGGTGGCAGGGGTCCAACTACTTGGAGCATCTTTTGCGTTTTCCCAGGCACATTAACAGGGAGCTGGATCTGAAGTACAGCTGCTGGGACTCAGACTGGCACTCTGGTATGGGATGCCAGCATCACTGGCTATGACTTCACCTACTGTACCACAATGCCAGCACAGCCAAGTATGCTGTTCCAAAAGATCATTAGAGGAAGAGTTAAAATACTAGCCTTGACACCAGCTATGTACCTTGGAACAAATTTTTGTCTTCTTTCAGCCTCAAGCTCCTTGTCATTGAAATGTGGGTGTTAGACTACATCACCCCTAAGATTTCTTTGAGGTCTAGAACTGAAAGATCTTGTCCTTATAGTGGCAGCTCTTTGAAGCAGGGGTCATAATCTGAGCTCCCGCTGCCCCTTCCTGTTGGCACTTCCATAGTGACTGACTTACATACATGTGAGTGAATGTCCGAGGAAAACTGGGGAGTCAAATAGCCTCTTCCTCTAAATCGCATCCTCTTGCTTGTTGCCAACTCTGGTACCCAGGGATGGCGGCTCCCTTTCCACCAAGTGACTCCATCACCACAGGAGATTATTATCAAAAAGAAGTCCGGCAACTTCTCAAGAGACATGAGGCTTCCACACAGATATCTACAACTCTGCTGTTCTGTGGGTGCTGACAACTACTTGTATTTCCCCCACAGAAGTGTGGTTAGGAGGAAGATCAAAGCATTTAACCCCTCTTCGGGGGAACTTAAGGAGAAACCTAGGGGATTCACCTTGAGTCTTTGCCCCATGGCTGTAGCTGAGAGGACCCTAATATCGGGGAGCAGCCACAGAGAGCAGAGTTCTCCACTTGCTTGGCCTCCCTATCTGCACGCCTGCTGAATCTTGTCTGGTCAGCTGGATAGCAGGTGCTTTCTCATCTACCAGAAGTTAGCAGAGTGCACTTTTGTGAGAAAGGTGCTGAGAACCGTGCCTTTGTAGAAATATCACCAGACGCCCACATGAAACAGCTGAGGAGCACAATCATTGATTCTAACGGCCTGTGGTTATGGTGTCGGTTCACTCTTGTACTTCCTGAGCCCCTTGAGAACAACTCAGACATTTGAAATTGAGCTATCATCCACTGTATCATAAAAAGGACTTCTAGTTAGATTTTAAAATATTTTATTTTAAAAACACATCCATCTTGCGGTATCAATAAAGTTTTAAGATAAGAAGAGCCGGGGCCGGAGCTGTGGTGCAGCGGGTTAACGCCCTGGCCTGAAGCGCCAGCATCCTATATGGGCACCGGTTCGAGTCCCAGCTGCTCCTCTTCGATTCAGCTCTCTGCTATGGCCTGGGAAAGCAGTAGAAGATGGCCCAAGTCCTTGGGCCCCTGTACCCACATGAGAGACCCGGAAGAAGCTCCTGACTCCTGGCTTCAGATCGGCGCAGCTCCAGCCGTTGCAGCCAGTTGGGGAGTGAATCGTTGGATGGAAGACCTCTCTCTCTCTCTCTCTCTTTCTCTTTCTCTCTCTGCCTCTCCTCTCTCTGTGTAATTCTTTCAAGTAAATAAAAAAATCTTTAAAAAAAGATAAGAAGAGCCACTAGGGGTGCCAGCATTGTAGTGCAGCAAGCTAAGCTGCTCCTTGCAACACAGGCATCCCCTGTCAGAGCTTTGGTTCAAGTCCCAGCTACTCTGCTGCTTCTGAATCATCTGCCTGCTGGTGCACCTGGGAAGGACATGGAGGATAGTCATGCTTGGGCCCCTGCCAGCCACCCACATGGGAGACCCAGGTGGAATTTCTGTCTCCTGGCTTTGTCTATCACAGAACTAGCTGTTGCATTCCTATGGGGAGTGAACCAATAGATGGAAGATAGATCTCTCCTCTCTCTCTCTCTCTCTCTCTCTCTCTCTCTCTCTCTCTCTCCCCCGCCCCCCTCGTTCTCACTCTGTCTCTCAAATAAATAATTTGTTAAAAAACAAAGAAAGAAAAGTCAGTCTGAAATCTAGCAAGAAGGTACTCTGGAAAGTGTGTGCCATGACACAATGAAACAAACTTCAATGAATTGTTCCAGTGACTCAGTGGCTTCTCATTCTGTCAACTGATGAGTGTTATCTTGAATTTGAACTAAAGTGATTTTGTACAAACACAGATGTCTCCTTCTCCTCCCTTCTAATGTATTAAGAAGGAAGACAATAAATTAAATCCACTAGTAACAAATGAATGAATTGATACTGACTTTTAAAAATTATCTACTACCTTACCCATAGAAAGCTTAGGTAATAGTATGTCCTCAAAAGAAATTTGAAAGCATGCCTTTGAATAATTTCTTTTATTATTTTCACCACAGGAATTTTCATTGAAAAGTAATAGTTTCACGAGAATCCCTGAAACCTCTACCCCCCTCACCCCACACCTCCTATTCTCGTGCATGTCTTCACTGGCTTCTGGGTACATCTCCTCCACAGACCATGGATTTCTTGATATAAAGAAAAATTCCTATTTTATGCTTGAATGACTAGTCCTTAGCAATTGGTAGACATCACATACACTAAAGAATTGGTATGTAAGTAAATTTACCTATCCAGAACTCATATAATGCAAGAAGCCCTAAAGTATTAAATGATGGAATCTAATGGGTGAGAAAGAAAGATGAAAGATGAAAGAAAGAAAGAAAGAAAGAAAGAAAGAAAGAAAGAAAGAAAGAGCCTTCATTTGTAGAGGCTTCCTTTTTATCTGTCAAATCTTTGTTCAATAAGCAACAGGTGGATGAAAGATAGCAGCATATCATTATTAATAACTGCATTAAACATAAGGAACACCATTCAAGAGTGAATGCATTCTTGGAAACATTGAGCTTTCTCTGAAAGTTTTATAAATTGTGATTCCATAGAAGAAATTTGATTCATTTCCAGAATGACTCAGGTATTCTTCGCCAGAAGAGAGTTCTGCTGAGATAAAACGCAGTCGCTTTGAACAGAGTCCAAGTATTTTAGAACATATTGCCTTCATTACTTTGGAAAGTCCAAACAGTGGATCCATCCTACAAAAAGATCATGAAGTTTTTTCACTTTAAAAGGACATTCCTTTCTGGTGCAAATCATTGATTTTTTTTCTGTCTTGATCTTGTATGGTTCTTACCAAGTGTCCATTCGTTCCTGTTGCCACTTCTTTCCATGCCCACGCATCCTCTCCAGTAACCTGAGGTTTCTTTTGGTGCTCTTCGTTGGCCATGGTCAGAATCAGAGGAAACAAGCACTTAGTATTCACTTCAGACTTTTAAAATATTTTTTGGACCATATAGTGTTTGGACCATATCAAGATTGCTTTTCATTTTCAAAATCTTGCCAAGGCAGGGCTGATGGTGTGGCTAAGCAGTTTAAGCCACCACTAATGATGCTGGCATATGGTAGTGCTCCATCCACTTCTGATCCAGCTTCCCACTTACGTGCCTAGGATCTAGTGTATGATGGTCCAATTACTTGGGCCCCTGTCAGTCATGTGGGAGACCGGGATGGAGTTTCTGGCTCCTGATTTCAATGTGGCCCTGCCTTGGTTGTGGAAGTCGTTTGGGGAGTGAACCAGTAGATGGAAGATTGATCTCTCTCTCTCTCTCCCTCTCCCTCCCCCTTTCAAAAAATAAATAAATAAACCTTTTGAATGGGAGGAAGGAAGGAAAAAGGAGAAAGGAAAAAAGAAAGAAAGAAAGAAAGAATTAAAGAAAGAAAGAAAACTAAAAAAACTAATCAAGACTTAAATAGAGACATATTTCTAGAAAATCTTGCCAAGAGGAAAAGCCACACATTAGTTGAGGAGCCTCATGCTGGGTACGTCTGTGTATGGATGCTGTTGTTTCTTCACTCTCAGGAAGCCATTCAGGGTCTATTTTACCCACATGTGAGCACAGTTAAGATCACTTCATTTTTGTCTGCTGCTCCAAGTTCTCTGCACTGGGACAGAATCTGGTAACTGCACTGTATGAAAAAAATGGCAAAATGATGGCATCCAGCATGTAGGGAAATATCACAGGATCACACTTCATTTGCGCACAGCCCACCAGCAGCAATGCACACCTAGACACTGTATTGGATCCTTACCCTGAACCCTGGCATGGATGGGACTTTTCATCCAGAGGAAGAGGAGGCAGATGGACAGAGTGGACGATTCTTCCCTCCATGCCAGACTTGATCAGCATCAACTTCTAACTACTTGATTCCAGCCCAATTAATGGGCCTGAGAGTGTGGAAATGTTAAGTGGGAGTATAAAACATTTACACAATTGTGGAATTGGGCTGGGAATAAGACACTAATGCATTTATGTTCTATGCAGTTGTCTGAAGTTTTAAATGTTTCTGTAATATCTCTAACAAGTGTCTCTGTCTAAAAATTAGTTAATGACACTATGCCTCCAAGAGTAGATGCCACCATGCCAGGAAGGAAGCCTTGACCCCAAGAGGTCCCTATCACTTCATGGAGACCAAAGGTTTTGGCTATCAATGCGTACTCTCCTGACCTCTGGCTTTATATGGTAATGACCTAGTCAGATTACTGCTTAGAGTCCTGTGACTCTAGGAAGCTTTATTTCCTTCTTTATTTTTCAAGGAGGCCTGCTCAAGAAGAGGTGAGAAAAAAGCTGATAGTCTCAAATGTCTGTGGCTGTTGATAGATTTCTGCCATTATGTCACTGATGAGCCATCCTAGCAGACAGGTGCAGCATGCTGTGATTCGGGGCCTGACCCTTGCTGAAGGATTGTTTGTCCTACCAGACATCTCAACAGTCTGGGCTTGGCCACTTATTTGGATGCTTGGGTGTACTTTCTTGGTGTGAATTTTTATTTGCCTTATTTTTATTTGGGAGGGAGGGGAGGAAGAAGGGGCAGAGAGTGGTCCTATCCACTGGTTCACTCCCCAAATGTCTGTAACAGCTGGGCTGGGCCGGGGCCAGAGCCAGAGCCAGGATTAAGTTCAAGTCCCCCATGTGGGCAGCAAGCACTGAACTACTTGAGCCATCGCTGCTGCCATCCAGAGTCTGCACTGGCAGGAAACTGGAATCAGGAACCAGAGCTGGAAATCAAACCCAAGTGCTCTAATGTGGGCTGTGGTGTCTTAACCTCTAAGCCAAATGTCTACCCTTTAAAAAAGCTTTTTAGATAAAGCGAGCCATTGCTGTCTTCTAGGGAGCTGAGCACCTTTCATTTGACAAGTGTTTACTGAGCTCCTTCCATAAAGCAGACATTTTTTCCCTTAGAAATCCAGTGATTTTTTTAAAATCTTGCCATCTCTTTGAAATACATATTTTGAAACTAACAAATATTTATTTATTTATGTATTTGAAAGGTAGACTGACAGAGAGAGGAAGAGAGAGAGAGAGGCAGGGAGAGAGAACCTTTCATCTACTGATTTATTCCCCAAATGGCAGCAATAGCCAGTGCTGGGCCAGGCTGAAACATGTAGCCTGGCCTCCCACAGGGGTGGCAGGGACTCAAGTTCTCAGGCCATCATCTGCTGCCTTTCCAGACATATTAACAGGAA
Organism: Oryctolagus cuniculus; assembly: GCF_964237555.1. Classification (NCBI taxonomy): domain Eukaryota; kingdom Metazoa; phylum Chordata; class Mammalia; order Lagomorpha; family Leporidae; genus Oryctolagus; species Oryctolagus cuniculus. The sequence continues at coordinate 73,477,755 of NC_091440.1, read as the reverse complement.
GTTGGCTCAGAAGCAGAGCAGCCAGGACTTGAACTGCTGTGCAATATGGCTTTGAAAGTTGGCATTAAAAGCTGTGACTTAACCCACAGTACCACAATGCTGGCCTTTCTTTTCCTTTTAAACATAATTTTAATGATCTGTAGAGGTGGCTCTTCTGCTCTTGCAGTCAGAAATCCTTCCTACATTTTCTGCCCCAGGAAAGAAATGGAGGGGTAGAGTTCTGATCTACTCCAAGGAGAGAGTTGGCACTCAGCTGAAAAATGATATAGAAACCAGCAAAGTGCATAGACAATTTTGAACTGAAGGTAAGTGTGCAGGCTTTCAGCAATAAACCTGCTTGAGGCTTCTTCAGGAAGAAGACCTACAACTTCTTATCTGCATTTTAGCAGCCAGACTTCCCCCGTGTGTTAGTTCCACTCCACAGCTCTCCACTGACTACACATAGAAAAACTGTACCTTTTGATCTGTAAATAATATGGGAGGTGACAAGAGTCACAGAAGTATTCAACCACACAGGACAGTAGCGTGGAGCCAACAGTAGAATCCAGTCTTCTATGAGCACTTTCACTATAATCACTCAAATCAAGGGATCCTCCAGAAAACAGACTTCATAAAAACTCCTCTTCATCATTTGATGACAAAGGAGAAGTCTAATCTCATTATTTGATTATTGTTTATAGCACCTGTCTACATTCCTGAGGAAAAGTGGTCTATCTATTCTTTACTTGTAGAGCTCCTTGTTGAGAGGAGCACTGTGCCCGTGACTACAAAGTAAATTGAAAGTACGTTATTGTGGCTGGTGCTATGGCTTAAAGGGTAAAGCTGCTGCCTGCAGTGCCGGCATCCCCCATAGCCACCAGTTCAAGTCCTGGCTGCCCAACTTCAACCCAGTTCTCTGCTATGACCCAGGAAAACAGTTGAAGATGGCCCAAGTCCTTGGGCCCCTGCATCTGCCTGGGAGACTTGGAAGAAGCTTCAGGCTCCTGGCTTCCACTTGGCCCAGCTCCAGCCTTTGTGGCCATTTGGGGAGGTTCTACCCCTCACCCTTTCTCTCTGCCTCTGCCTCTCTGTAACTTTGCCTTTCAAATAAATAAATGCATCTTTTAAAAATATGTTATATTGGCCGGCGCCGTGGCTCAATAGGCTAATCCTCCACCTGCGGCGCCGGCACACCAGGTTCTAGTTCCGGTTGGGGCACCGGATTCTGTCCCAGTGGCCCCTCTTCCAGTCCAGCTCTCTGCTGTGGCCCGGGAGTGCAGTGAAGGTTGGCCCAGGTACTTGGGCTCTGCACCCACATGGGAGACCAGGAGGAAGCACCTGGCTCCTGGCTTCGGATCGGCGCAACACGCCAGCTGTAGCAGCCACATGGGGGGTGAACCAACAGAAAAAGGAAGACCTTTCTCTCTGTCTCTCTCTCTCACTGTCCACTCTGCCTGTCAAAAAAAAAAAAAATATATATATATATGTTATAAAAAATTAAAGGAAAAAAGAAAAGAAAGCAAGGTGGGTGGAAGGAGGGAAGAAAGTATCATATTCTTGGAATCATATCTATGAAATTCATGAAATCTGTTCTTGGTACATTAATAAATTTAAAAATTAATTAAAAATATAAAACCAAGTAGTGTAAAAAAATGCTTCTTGGCTGGGCAGATGTTCACTGTATTTTCTGTTCCTCCTGTTTTCACCTCCCATATAAATGGCATCAGAGTGATTTGAAGGAAATATTTCTTAAACCTTTTTTCTAGGTGGTTTTGGTCAAGCTTCAACCTCAAGTTGGCAAATGGTCATTTCCCCTCCATCTTGTATCACAATGCCTGGATTGGATGATGAAGGACCTACTGGGAGGACTGTTGCTCTTGTCCCATGAGGCAAATGGCACACTTCTCAGGAGGTTTTTAATAGAAGGAGGAGCAGTGGTGTATCAAAGGCAAAGCTGTGGAGACCATGCTCCCCCGTGCAGTCAGCAAGGGTTGGTAGAGGATTTGAAAGTGATAATAGAACCAACCAAAAACCTATCTGTTCCTTATTGTCTCCATGTACTGACAATTCTAAACAGTACCGGTGGCAAAACACTTTGTCCTGAAAAAAATATTTTATCATCTGTGTTCTAACATTTAGGACAATTTCTGAATTTCTATATTAAAGTTGGTTTTACATATAGAAATTTTATTTTATATATAAAAATATGTAAGCCTCAAATTATCATGCTTTATGCATTTTTATTACACAGAGTAAGTTATGTGGAAGGCCATGTAGAGAACTCCAGTCTCCAAACCCTCCCAAAACCACACTGCCACCAGTTTGTGCTCCCTTCAAGTTTGTGGCTAGTGATGAATGCCTCTACTTCTTGTGGTACTAGATATTATTATGATTAAATAGTAGACTCACAATAAACGATGATATAACAATGATGTTATATTATTGTACAAGGGTTGCCATAAGAAAATATCATAGATTGGGTGACTTCAATTAAAGAAACTTGTTACTTCATTCTTCTGAAACCAAAAGTCCCAGATCAGAATTGGTTGCTGGTAAGGCCCCTCTCCTCAGCTTGCAAAGGATGTTTTCTCTCATAGTCCTCTCCAGGACTTTTCTTCATGCACCTGTCAAGAGATGCTGAATTCTGGGGGCACATCTTCTTACTGGTTAGATCAAGGCCCTCACTTATGCCCTCATTTAATCTTAGCTAATCCTTAAAGCCCCATCTCCACATACAGTTGCTCTGGGAGTTGGGAATGCAGTATATGAATTGGGGAACGAGGGGTACTGTTCAGTCAATGGCAAATGGAGAATGTAAAGAACAAGAACAGAACTTAAACTCCTTCAATGCTGTCACTTACTGTGACTATACAGTGTTTTCTTTGTGGTTAAAATGCAAAACAGGGAAAGAGGCAAAGTGCAAAATATAATACTTTTGTTTAGTAAATGCAAATTTTAGTTCACACAAAAGGCATTTTACTACATTGGAATGGTACCTTCAAATTGAAATTTACTTTTCCTTATAAATTGCTCCTCATGTATTTGGAGTTACTTGTTATTAAACTGAAATGTGTTGTTCATTATTGCACCAGTGGTAGATACATTTTCCATCCTTTTCCAAATCATGCATTATTTTAATTTAAAGAGTTTAAGTCCATTACTTGATTCCTTTCTTGTGCTATAATAATTTAACTTGTTTTTCACTGGCTTGATTTTATGAGGGATCTTTGGAAAGTTCAGGGAAAAGGTTTATTATGAAAAAAATCATGGATGGTTTTCCACATTCTTGCAACAAAATAAATCTATCTTTTAAACTCTATTTTTCACTAGCTTTTTGAAGTCCTTTCATATATAATGGCCAAGAAAGAAGGTTTTCACTGTATTTCTTTTTGTTTCATAGTTACTATTGAAAATAAGTTTGTCATTGCATGTCAAATCCCCACGGAAAGCTACAGAGGAGGGGCTCTTGGTTATCATGAGACAAGAAAATGAAAAGCAGCCAAGCCAGTTATCCTACTGAGGTCTCCAGGCTTTAAATTAGCAGAGAAGAATGTTCTCTGAGGAAATGTGGCCAGGTTCTTCCCTAACAGATGTGAGACTGGGGAAAATGAACAAATGAATCCAGTCCTGCCCACTCAGGGCTCCCCCCAGTTGTTTCTTGTATTGGCCCTGTCCATACAGCAAAGGCATGAGTACAAACTGATGGGTACCTCCGCCTGCAGGTTTAAGCCAAAGTGACCCAACAGCCAGCCCATGGCCACTGCTCAGGCTGATAGTGTGTATCTCAGTGACCACATCTGCTCTCAGGAGTTTGGACCTCAGAAGAAGCTAGCAAGGACCAGAATAACAGGCTAGGGTCTGTTTGGCTGGGGAATCCTAAGATCTCACACCCAGACTGCAGCGATTAAGGCTTGAGAGAGGCAGTTCCACTTGATGGTGTGACCTCTGCACCACACAGGGAGAGTCATAGCTATGAAGAGAAGGAAGCCAGGCTGGCCGGCCCACCTGGTCACTGAGGTGTGAGAGAGGTACTAAGTGCACAGTGCATGTCTGCTGATGGAGGTAACTCAATTTGAGAGGTAGATTATGCAAGACATATTTTGCAAACTTCTCACCATGCCTTGTATTGTCCATGTGTCATGGGTCTCAGATATTATGTTCCTTACTCAGGATCCCTGGAATTATCTTTGAAAGTCTGCCAGCCTCTTGATTTTCCTTCTTGATAGCTTGTTTCTGTATTCTTCAATAGCTGATTGGGAACCCTATGGATTGAAGTCAAACTTCTACACACTTTCCTAAGAGATGTATTATTATCATTTTTTCCTCTTGTTCTGGTATTTGGACTGCATTTATATTAAGATAAACAGACCAGTCTTTTAGCACCCTTTATTTAATACATCTTCATCTCTATTTGTGTTGATGGATACATTTGAGTGTGCAGATATCCATGTGTACATGCATGTGTATTTTTGTATGTGCACATTTATGCCTGGGTGTTCTGGTACATACCTGTATGTGCGTGTGTGCGTGTGTGTGTGTGTATCGTTGGCTCCCAGAAGTCCCATTGAGAGTGATTTGTTTTGATTACCAATGCCTGTTCTTAGTTAGACATTTTTTTTCTCTTAAAGGTGTCAGCAGAAGCTGTGAAAAGGTGAAGATCAGAGAATATAACATCCCCTTAGGGACTTTTCAGAGGCTCACACTTCATGTGCCAGACTCCCTTATTTCAGGATAAGTATTTGACATGCTTTGTTACCTGATTAAACCTGCATGTGTTTCGTTCTGGCTTATTACTGTCTGAGGCACTATGTTGTGAAATGAAAATTACTGGCATTTGCCTGCCAAATTCAGTGATTCAGAGATTTATGAATTAGGAGGCTTTAATTACAGAGATCAGCACCTGATAGGCTAATTCCAAAAGCAAGTAAAGCACATACACTCTATTTACTTTCAAACCAATTTTATTGAATTGCATTTCATTTAAAAGGTCTCACTGGTTTCCCGTTAATAAATAGCAGTGTAACAAGAAAACAAGGAACAATAAACATAATGCATTGTTCAGACCTAGTATAATTTCACCTGGGCTGGAGAATAAAGAAGATTAAATTTTCATGGAACTATTCAAACAGTAGTGATTGTTTTGGTACACTTCCTTAATAGTATTCTTACTTGGTATAATTATTCCATACTATTCTTAAATTTAACTTGAAAATAAATTTAGCATCATGGCATTAGATTACTTTGAGAACAAGGAAATAAAGGAGATTCATAGGAAAAAGAAGACTCTTGGGGTCTGCTCTGTGGGGTAATAGGTTAATCCTCCACCTGCGGCGCCAGCATCCCACATGGGAGCCCGTTCTAGTCTTGGCTGCTCCTCTTTCTATCCAGCTCTCTGTTATGTCCTGGAAAAGCAGTAGAAGATGGCCCAAGTCCTTGGGCCCCTGCACCTACGTGGGAGACCCAAAAGAAGCTCCTGGATCCTGCCTTTGGATCATCCCAGGTCTGGCTGTTGTGGCCATTTGGGGAGTAAACCAATGGATGGAAGACCTCTCTCTCTGTCTCTTCCTCTCACTGTCTGTAACTCTACCTCTCCAATAAATAAAATCTTAAAAAAAAAAAGAAGACTCTTGTTAGACCTGCATTACTTTCTGTCTTCCATTGATGTTTAGATTTCAAAACAATTGCTATAAATGACATTTAATCTTTTATATTACAGATCATTTTGTTTTAATTAACAGATGGAAAATAAAATCAACAGTAGCAATTCAGTACTACCTGGTTTACCAAGACAACTTCCTAGAATCTAAGTTATTTATTTATTTATCTATTTATTTGAAATTCAGAGTTACAGAGAGAGAGAGAGAGAGATTTCCCATCTTCTGGTGCACTCCCCAAATGACCACAATGGCTGTCTGTGGCTAAGCCAGACCTAAGCCAGGAGCCTTAAACTCCGTCCTGGTCTCAAGCACTTGTGCCATCTTTGGTTGTTTCCCCAGGCGCATTAGCTGGAAGCTGGATCAGAAGCAGAGCAGCTGGTAGTCCAATCAGCTCTGCAACATGAGAAACATGGGATGCTGGCATCACAAGTGACTGCTTAACCCACTGCACCACAATGCTGGCCCCAGGAAAAGTCATTCTTGAGGACTATGTAGTCTGACAGTTTCCAAAGGAGAAGAAGGCTGTGCTTCTCTTGCAACATCCCCTGCTTGTGCTCACAACTGGAATGTGAAGTTGTTAGGATGTTAGAGCTTTCCTTGACTTGGAAATCATCTAAAGAATAATCTGGATAATGTATTCTCTGTCTCTCCCTCTCTCTCTGTCACTCTGACTTTCAAATAAATAAAATCTCTAAAAATAAAATGAGTTTCCCTTAGAAACCTCTTCAAACACCTCATTGGTCCCCTTCATCTCCTGTGCTCAGGGACCTGACTACCCTCCATATACAGAGCATGGGCTCCTTGTGCCTGGAGTATTTACGCTTACAGTGAAATACGGCAGTCTCCAAAATGAACACTGCCATCTTGCTCCAGTGCCGGGGTTTCCTGTGACCCTGTTCTCTGATTCTATGCCATGATATCCTTTGCCATAAACTCAACTTAGGTCAACAGAGTGAAGTACTAAATCACCACCACTTTTTAGGGTGGCAATCAAAATAAATCCTCCATATACACAGTGAAGAGACAATCTACACAATGAGAGAAAATATTTGCAAACCATACATTTTATAAGGAGTCAAAGTCCAAAATATATGAGCAACTTGAAATTCTCAACATCAGGTAAACAATCTGATTAAAATATGTGCACATGACATTTCTCAAAAGACACATAAATTTATCAATGTATACATGAAAAAGTGCTCAGTATCTCTAATCACCAGGGAAATGCAAACTAAAACCTTAGTGAGATATCACTTCACCTTTGTTTCAGTGGCTATCATATAAAAATGACCAAAAAATAACAAGCACAAAGGGAATATGGAGAAAAGAGAATACTTGTACACTTTTGTTGGGATTCTAAAGTAGTATAGCCATTATGGAAACCAGCATGGAAGATCCTCAAAAAAACTAGAAATAGAACTACCATATGTGGTAGCAAGTCCACTATTGGGTATGTATCAAAAGAATATGAAATCAGTATGTCCAAGAGACATCTGTCTTCCATTGGTTTATTGAAGCACTGTTTACAATAGCCAAGATATGGAATCAACCAGTGTCCATCAACAGATGAATGGCTAAAACAACAGGTATGTATGCACAGTGGAACACTTAAATTTTTTTAAAAACAATTCATTCTTCAAAAAGGAATTAAATCTTTTCATTTGCAACAAGATGGATAAGCCTGGGGGATCTTGTGTTAAATGAAATAAGTCAAACAGAGAAAGACAAATAACTGCTAATCTCTAAGATGTGGAATCCAAAAGCTTTGAGCTTACAGGAACAGAGGTAGAATAGCACTTATCAGAGGCTAGGGCAGAAGGCTGGGGAGATGTTGGTTGAAGAATACAAAACTACAGCGAAATAAAGAGTGAGCTCAAGAGATCTATTGTAGAACCTGGTGACTAAAGTTAATGACAAAATTTTGTATTCTTGAAATGTTCTATGAGAATGGATGATAAATGTTCTCACCACAAAAATTATAACTATGTGAGGCAGTACGTATTTTAATCAGCTATATTTAACTATTCCAAACTGTATATCTACTTCAAAACATCATGTTGGACACAATAAAAATATGCATTTTTTGGTGCCAAAACCCGGGAAAAATATGCATCTTTAGAGAAACATATAAGTCAAGTTTACATTTTCTCATTATGCACGTTCTGTTTCTGCCTGAAGTTAACTGCAGAGCAAATGGGTCTGCACAGATACGTACCTAAGAAGAGTTCATTGCCATTTTCTGCATATTGGGAAAAAAAACGAAAAAAAAAACTGTATTTCTATTAATAAGAATTTGGTTAAATAAATTATGATACATCCATAGAATGTTAAACTGTGTCAACACTGTAAGTTATAGAGAAAAGAATATGTAACAAAATGATGTTGTGATCTTGATTTATAATGCTAGAACTGCATTATGCTTTCTTAATTTTGATGATATGAATGTCTTAAATTTTCCATAATGTGCATACTTTCAAAATATGATTAATTTAATTGTACATATTACACTGTGGTAATTCAATACACATATTCAAATACAATGATCAAATTATTTAGTATTTCTATGTCAAATATTTTAAAATATCTTTGATTAATGCTTAATAATTATATCATATACTTGTTCTAATTCAAAGTGAATATTATTTTTAAAATTTTTGGCATTTTGTTTCTCTATGTTGAGGCCTAAATACTCTTCAAGTCAACACATTTAAAGCAATTATAAATTATTAAAATGCTTAAAGTAAATCTTCACATATAATTTACCTAAGGAATCAAGTGGGCAATTCAGAACACCTCAGAACTATAATTTCAACTGTGATTCTGGAAATGTGGTAAAGCCTCAGGAGTGAAATTCAAGATGTTGTGTCAGCCATCAAAATCCCTTGACACACACAGATTTTATTTATGTGAGGTTTGGACAGATGCCATAGTTTTCATGATTATTGAACCCTATGGTTTAGCAAATTATTCTTTCTCCCTCTCTTCTCTCTGTCTCTGAAGTCTGAAACTTAAATAGTTACAAGGGTATTTAAAAGGTAGACAATTTTTAAACCTACTACACAATTATTACTTATTGTTTATCATTAATATTAATTTCAGGCTGTCAACTTAAATATTTTTATTGCTTTAATTTTGGAAATCTCAGGACAGTCTTCACAAATATTCTTTCTTGTTGGGAAGGGGCTTTCTTATAAAATGGAAACTCGAAGGTGGTCTAACCTAACATTCTCTATAAAGAAAATACAGAAAATGTGAAAATAATGGCAGGTCCTACCTTCCAAGTGCTTTCCTTAATCCTTGGGAGCCAAGGAGGCAGTTATGTTAACACTTAAAAGCCACCTGGGTATCCTATAATACAAGGAAGTAGCAATTCAGAAACGCTAATGGCACTTTTGAAAAGTGCTTTACTTACTCCTGGGCACGTAGCTAAGACATAAGGAGGATCTGGCTCAGATAGCTTTGATTCTATAGCTACCGTATGCAAGAACGTCAAAATGAAATGTGTGTAGGCCTTACGCAGGGATCCTCTTCACATACCAAAATGCTTCCTTTAGTCTTCACTGCAGATGGGGAAACTGAGGTCCCTTAGAACAGCTTTGTTCTTGCCCAAGACATAAATCCATCACCTAAAGCTAGACTTCACACAAATATGCTTTTTTAAAAAAACTAAAAGGTTTCATCCACATGTTTTGAATATTGGTTAAAGCATTACCAGCAGATACTTGGACAACAAGGACTGATTCGTACATTACTTGAAATTTAATGCAGTGCCCCCCTTCTCTGTCTTACACACTTTGAGTTCCAGAAATGAATGTAGTCTTGAAAAGTGCTCATCATCAATATTTTCTCACTAGAGTGCGAGAAACATATCTTTTTCCCCTAATCCCTGGCCCAGATGCACGTTGGAAAGATCCGTGGTTTTCTAAACACCTAGGTACATATCCCTGGGCTCCAAATCTGCATAAGGGGATGTGTCTTTTGGTATGAAAAATCATATTTTCTCCACAAACCACTAATCCAAGATCTGCTTCGGGTATCATGTATTTTTTCCGAAATGATCTTCCTTTCGCCTTTTCAGGAATCATTAGGAAAAGCTTGTTGCTAAGTCCCCATAGCAAGGCTGTGAATGCTGAACAGAAAAAAAGGTATTGGCCAGCCAGCTTCCTGAGAGAGCAGAGAACAGGCAAGCGATTTTGGAAGGACTTCTAAGAGAGGGGCAGTCTAAGGACTATGCACAGGAATGTGCAGGGAGGGGCTTCCTTCCCACTTTGTCCTAGAGCAGGCAAAATGCCAAAAGAACTGGAGACTTTACAAAGTTTGTAGAAAAATGAAATTAAAAGATCAGTGTGGAGTAAGAATCTAGTCTAGCAGTTAAGATATCCCACACTGGGGAGCCTGGGTTCAATTCCCAGCTCTGGCTCTGGATTTTAATTTCCTGTGACTGTGAACCCTGGGAGGTAGCAGTGATGGCTCGGGTAACTGGGGCCCTGCCGCCCACATGATAGCCTGGAATGAGTTCCAGGATCCCAGCACCAGAGCAGCTTGTTCACAGCCAGGTTTTGAGGGCATTTGGGGAGTGAACCAGTGGATGGAACTCTCTTTTTCTCTCTACCTCTCAAATTAATTAACAAATTCTTTAATGTTTTTATTTTTAAAAATTATGTTTATCTTGTGACAAAAGATTAAAGTCCATGCATACTTTGTTCATAATACATATTTTCTATGAATATTTTGATGTTCTAAATTTTTTTAAAATTAATTATTTTCAATTTTATTTGCAAGGCAGAGAGACAAAAAGAGAGAGACAGAGAACAGCAGAGGGAGATCTTTAATCTTCTGGTTCACTTCCCAAACACCTGCAACAGCCAGGACTGGAACAGACCTAAACCAGGAACCTGGAACTCAATCCAAGTCTCCTCTGTGGATGGCAGGAACTCAAGTAAGTGAGCCATCACTTGCTGCCTCGCAAGGTGTGCATTAGCAGGAAGTAGCTAGCACGTAAGACCAGGCATTCTGATACAGGATGCAGGCATCTCAAGCTATGGCGTAGCCTCTTTTTCTACAATCCCATCCTTATTGTCTTTTTTTTTTTTTTTTAGGATTGATTTTATTAATTTAAAAGACAGAGAAAGAGGGCATGCTCGTCTATCCACTGGTTTATTCCCCAAGTAGCTGCAAAGGCCAGCCTGGACCAGAGGAAAGCCAAGAGCCTAGAACTCCATCCCAGTCTCCCCTGTGCATTACAAGGGCCCAAGTACTTAGGCCATCATCCTCTGCCTCCCAGGTGCATCAACAGGGAGCAGGAATGGAAGCAGAACAACTGGTTCTCAGATACAGGATGCTGTCTTTGTCTTAACCCACTGCACCACAACATGGGCCCCTTCTTTGTCTTTTTAATGTCTGGAAGCTCTATGATAAAGTTCCTTTGCTCAGTCCTTGATAAGAATAATTTGTAACCTCTCTTATTTTTCTTAATCAGATTAGAGGCTTACACATTTTCTTAAGTGCCTTTTTTTAAGACGATTGCATGTTAGTTATATTAAATACTGTACATTTGCTTTCTAATTCATGGATTTCTGTTAGTATTTCCTTCTATTTCAATGTATCTAACTTCCTGAGATGGAAATTTGCTTCATCAACTTACCAGCTTTTCTTGATCAATCATATGCATTTAAAATTTTAAATGTCTCTCTAAGAATACCTTGAATCATGTGTACTTTTTGATATATAGTGTTTTCAGTATCATTCAGTGCAAAATATTCTCTAATTTTCAACTTTGGCTTCACTTCTCTCATATTCTTTCTTTTATATATTTCTACTCAAATCCCAGTAGAGTATGAAAACATGAAATCTCTGCATGATACTCATCATTTGAAGTTCTCCAGGAAAGCTTTTTGACCAATTGTCCTCTCTTTGGGTTAGTAATTTCTTCAAATATTGGGTTGAATTTATTAACCATTATGAACAAATCTATATTATACTGATTCATTCTGCTACCTCAAATCTTGTTCTGTTTCTTGTTTTATCTCTTTCCTGTATTAAGTCTATTGATTTTTATATTTTTAAGGCTATGTTATTAGGAACATGTAAGTCTATAATGTTATGAAACAGTTTTTTTTAACTTTTATTTAATGAATATAAATTTCCAAAGTACAGCTTATGGATTACAATGGCTACCCCCCCCCATAACTTCCCTCCTACCCGCAACCCTCCCATTTCACACTCTCTCTCCCCTTCCATTACATCAAGATTCATTTTTAATTCTCTTTATATACAGAAGATCAGTTTAGCATATATTAAGTAAAGATTTCAACAGTTTGCACCCACATAGAAACACAAAGTGAACAATACTGTTTGAGTACTAGTTATAGCATTAAATCTCAATGTACAGCACATTAAGGACAGAGATCCTACATGAGGAGTAAGTGCACAGTGACTCCTGTTGTTGACTTAACAAATTGACACTCTTGTTTATGGCATCAGTAATCACCCTAGGCCCTTGTCATGAGTTGCCAAGACTATGGAAGCCCTTTGAGTTCACCGACTCTGATCATATTTAGACAAGGTCATAGTCAGAGTGGAAGCTCTCTCCTCCCTTCAGAGAAAGGTACCTCCTTCTTTGATGACCTGTTCTTTCCACTGGGATCTCACTCGCGGAGATCTTTCATTTAGGGTTGTTTTTTTTTTTTTTTTTTTTTTTTTTGCCAGAGTGTCTTGGCTTTCCATGCTTGAAATATTCTCATGGGTTTTTCAGCCAGATCCGCATGCCTTAAGGGCTGATTGTGAGGCCAGAGTGCTGTATAGGACATCTGCCATTCTATGAGTCTGCTGTGTATCTCACTTCCCATGTCGGATCATTCTCTCCCTTTTTTATTCTATCAGTTAGTATTTGCAGACACTAGTCTTGTTTATGTGATCCCTTTGGCTCTTAGTCCTATCATTATGATCAATTGTGAACAGAAATTGATCACTGGGACTAGTGAGATGGCATTGGTACATGCCACCTTGATGGGATTGAATTGGAATCCCCTGGTATGTTTCTAAGTCTACCGTTTGGGGTAAGTCCGATTGAGCATGTCCCAAATTGCACATCTCTTCCCTCTCTTATTCCCACTCTTATATTTAACACCAATCACTTTTCAGTTAAGTTTCAACACTTGAAAATAACTGTGTATTGATTACAGTATTCAACCAAAAGTATTAAGTAGAACAAACAAACAAAATACTAAGAGGGATAATGTATTAAGTTGTTCATCAACAGTCAAAGCTAGGGCTGATCAAGTCACCGTTTCTCATAGTGTCCATTTCACTTTAACAGGTTTCCTTTTTGGTGCTCGGTTAGTTGTCACCGATCAGGGAGAACATAGGATATTTGTCCCTTTGGGACTGGCTTATTTCACTCAGCATGATGTTTTCCAAATTCCTAACAGGGATCACTTTTCAGTTAAAATTTAAACACCTAAGAATAATTGTGTGTTACTTACAGAGTTCAACCAATAGTACTAGAACAAAAAAATACTAAAATGGATAAAGTATTACATTGTACATCAACCGTCAGGACAAGAGCTGATCAAGTCACTGTTACGCATAGTGTCCATTTCACTTCAACAGGTTTCCCCTTTGGTACTCAGTTAGTTGTCACCGATCAGGGAGAAGATATGATATTTGTCCCTTTGGGACTGGTTTAGATCACTCAGCATGATGTTTTCCAGATTCCTCCATCTTGCTGCAAATGACCGGGTTTCATTGTTTTTGACTGCTGTATAGTATTCGATAGAGTACATGTCCCATAATTTCTTTATCCAGTCTACTGTTGATGGGCATTTAGGTTGATTCAATGTCTTAGCTATTGTGAATTGAGCTGCAATAAACACTGAGGTGCAGACAGCTTTTTTATTTGCCAATTTAATTTCCTTTGGGTAAATTCCAAGGAGTGGTATGGCTGGGTTGTTTGGTAGGGTTATAGTCAGGTTTCTGAGGAATCTCCAGACTGACTTCCATAGTGGCTTGACCAGTTTGCATTCCCACCAACAGTGGGTTAGTGTCCCTTTTTCCCCACATCCTCGCCAGCATCTATTGTTGGTAGATTTCTGAATGTGAGCCATTCTAGCCAGGGTGAGGTGAAACCTCATTGTGGTTTTGATTTGCATTTCCCTGATTGCTAGTGATCTTGAACATTTTTTCATGTGTCTGTTGGCCATTTGGATTTCCTCTTTTGAAAAATGTCTATTGAGGTCCTTGGCCCATCTCTTAACTGGGTTGTTTGTTTTGATGTTGTGGAGTTTCTTGATTTCTTTGTAGATTCTGGTTATCAACCCTTTATCTGTTGCATAGTTTGCAAATATTTTTTCCCATTCTGTTGGTTGCCTCTTCACTTTCCTGACTGTTTCTTTTGAAGTACAGAAACTTTTCAATTTGATGCAATCACAAATGTTAATTTTGACTTTGACTGCCTGTGCTTCTGTGGTCTTTTCCAAGAAGTCATTGCCAGTACCTATATCTTGCAGGGTTTTTCCAATGCTCTCAAATAATTTGATGGTGTCAGGTCGTAGATTTAAGTCTTTAATCCATGTTGAGTGAATTTTTATGTAAGGTGAAAGGTAGGGGTCTTGCTTCACGATTCTGCATGTGGAAATCCAATTTTCCCAGCACCATTTATTGAATAGACTGTCCTTACTCCAGGGACTGGTTTTGGATCCATGATCAAATATGAGTTGGCTGTAGATGTTTAGATTGATTTCTGGTGTTTCAATTCTATTCCATTGGTCTATCCATCTGTTTCTGTACCAGTACCATGCTGTTTTGATAACAACTGCCCCGTAGTATGTCCTGAAATCTGGTATTGTGATGCCTCAGGCTTTGATTTTGTTGTACAAGATTGCTTTAGCTATTCGAGGTCTCCTGTGTATCCATATGAATTTCAGCACCATTTTTTCCAGATCTGAGAAGAAGGTCTTTGGTATTTTGATTGGTATTGCATTGAATGTATAAATTGCTTTTGGGAGAATGGACATTTTGATGATATTGATTCTTCCAATCCATGAGCATGGAAGAGTTTTCCATTTTTTGGTATCCTCTTCTATTTCTTTCTTTAAGGTTTTGTAATTTTCATCGTAGAGATCTTTAGCGTCCTTGGTTAAGTTTATTCCAAGGCATTTGATTGTTTTTGTAGCTATTGTAAATGGGATTGATCTTCGGAGTGCTTCCTCAGCCATGGTATTGTCTGTGTATACAAAGGCGTTGATTTTTGTGCATTGATTTTATATCCTGCTACTTTGCTAAACTCTTCTATGAGTTCCAATAGTCTCTTAGTAGAGTTCTTTGGGTCCCCTAAATAAAGCATCATGTCATCTGCAAAGAGGGATAGTTTGAGTTCTTCCTTCCCAATTTGTATCCCTTTAATTTCTTTTTCTTGCCCAATAGCTCTGGCTAAAACTTCCAGAACTATATTGAATAGCAGTGGTGAGAGTGGGCATCCCTGTCTGGTACCAGATCTCAGTGGAAATGCTTCCAACTTTTCCCCATTCAATAGGATGCTGGCAGTGGGTTTTTCATAAATTGCTTTGATTGTATTGAGGAATGTTCCATCCATACCCAGTTTTCTTAGAGTTTTCATCATAAAAGGGTGTTGTATTTTATCAAATGCTTTCTCTGCATCTATTGAGATAATCATATGGTTTTTCTTCTGCAGTTGATTTGCGAACATTGAACCATCCCTGCATACCAGGGATAAATCCCACTTGGTCTGGGTGGATGATTATGAAACAGTTTTCATTATCTTTCATAATGCTGTTTTATTCAAAGTCTGGTGTGATATAATAATGACTCTACCAAATTTCTTTCAATTACCATCTCTAATATATTTTTTTCATCTGTTTACTTTCACCTCCTCTGTGTCTGTAGGAGCCACATGTTGCATCCCAGACACAGTTAAACACAGAGATCTTGATATGAATATTATCTAGACATAAAGATGGATCCACATTGATGGCTTTGTAATTAAATTTATGTGATTATTTTTTAAATGTGCTATAATTTATAAATATAAATCTAGTATATAACAGATATCACACCATAAATGGTATTCTGTCACCTGCTCTTTCCTACCTAATCTCTATGATAGAAGTCTCTACCTATGGATGCCTATGTCATTTTTTCAATATTTCATTATGCAAAAGATGTGAACCATATGGCAAGGTTAAAAGAATTTTATGAGAATTTGTGTATCAATCACTCAGATTTCATTAACAGTTCATTAAACTTGTTTTACCACATCTTTATCCATCTAATCATCTATTACTCCACATCTCTGTCTACAGCTATATCCAGAAAGGAGGCTGCACACTGTAAAAACTTTTTTCTCTGAGTAGGATTGGATCATGGGATTAAAATGTAAAGAATTTGCATTTTTTATTTTATTCCCATCTGCTTAATATAGGTGTTGTAAGCAGGCAAAGATTTCTTAAGAAAGAAAAAAAGATAAATGTCTAAAAAGAACATAGATCCCCATCCCTACTCCTTAAATGTGCTACATCAGGAAGTTTAAAGCTCAGCCTCTTCCTATCAGCATGTGGAGTCTCCCTCTATGTGTGTCCTGCAGGCATTTCTTGAGCACTTAATACGTGCCAGACATCGAAATGAATCCTTTCCTTGTATTGTTCTTTGACCACTCACAACAACCATGAGTTATGAGCTGTTATTAAGCCCATGTGAGAAACAGGAAAACAAGAGGCAGAGAGAGAGAAGGTTAGCTTCCCAAGATCTCATAGTGGTGAACAGTACAGTATGATAAAGCCCATGACCCAATTTGAGTCTGTGCACCTGAGAAGAACTCATTATTTTCTCAGGTTTAAATAACTTAAGTCAAAGAAGACATAGACTCTACCATGAAACAGACAAAAGGGGTGGCTGATGCTATCTGGACAATAGTCCCCCTTTTCTGCAGTTTCACTTTCCATAGTTTCAGTTATCTGTGGTCAACAAATATTAAGTGGAAAATTCCAGAAGTAACCAATTCATTAATTTATAATTGCACACCATTCTGAGTAACATGATCAAATATTTTTCTTACTATTTATTAAAATCTTAAATGAGGCGAAGATAAAGTTGTAGGCCTAGCAGGGTCATGTAAGATGAGGTTTAGAATGTGAAAACAGTGCCAATTCTGCCCTCAGGTTCTATTCCTGGACACTGATCCTAAAATAAAAAATCTTCACTGAGTACCCCTCTTTATATTTAGATATTACTCATAACTGATCTATGAGGTAGTCTTAGGGAGTGGGGCCTAGGAATCTGCATTTGAGACAATCCTGCCCTCCCACTCCTCCCTCCAATGACAAAGACATGAAATGGACATGAATAAAATGTCACACCTCCCTCCTTTCCTTCTCCCGTCCAGGTGATTCTTATGCACAGTGAACTCCTAGAACCGTGGGTAATAACTGTCCATAGCAATATACTCAGCCACATTTTCTAGTTAAATTGCTTGTTCTGAGAGGTTTAACTAAAAGCACACTTTTATTGAACAGCATGAGAAACACAGTCCACAATGCCAAGATGAAATCAATTAAATAAAAAATATATAACAGTGCCAGTAATAGTTTTGACAGGAGAATAATTATAAAGAGATTGAATTCCAAGTAGTTCCAATCGGAAAAATTACAGTCATGATCCAGATAATTGAAAAAGTGATTCCACAATAATTAATTATTTAGTTCCAGGTAGGAATATTTGTAGATAGTACTATTTAATGCCATGATCCTGGTTTCCTCACATTTTTTTTGCATGAACATTAAACTTGGCAGTTGATAACAATTACCAGAATAATATGACACTAATTTTGAACATCTGCATTTACAAGGAAGATGGCAGATGTGACCCATAGGTCACAGATGGTTATTATTATTTTAAATCTTATTACTACTGCAAACCTGTATAATGAGTTAAATAGTGTTCACAAAATTGAAAACTAGAGTTTAGAAAAGAACACTCAAAACATGCATACAGTACAGTTTTATTTTGTAGACAGAGAGAACAAGCAGATATTTCTAAAATGCCTCCATTTCACATCTATGTAATAATATGAATTAATGGCAAAAAATATTATGATTAAAATTTGGTGAAGATGAAAACAAAAATAATAATAAGTGATAGCAATATTATTATCTCCTATGTGCCCTGATATGTTGGACCTTTCTATGTGTTTTCTCTAGTCATCAATTACCTTCCAAAGAAAGTACTGATCCATTGCTTACTGTGGAAGAACTGTATGTAAGCCATCTGCTAAGTTCACAGTTAATGGCCACAAGCCTCTGAATCTATGATTATCTGAACTCAGAGTTAATATTCTTTCCTCTTTAGATTATAAACTGTGTAAAAATGGAGCCCTCGCCTACTGTTGCTCCCTGAGGTAGTCACAGATCTTTAATAATATGGAATTTAGTAGGTGCTAAATAAATAAAAGAACAGGGGGCTGGCACTGTGGTGTAGCTGGTAAGGCTACCACCTGCGGTGCCAGCATCCCAAAAGGGTACCGAATAGAGAACTGGCTGCTCCACTTCTGATCCAGCTCTCTGCTACGGCCTGGGAAAGCAGTGGAAGATGGCCCAAGTCCTTGGGCCCCTGCACCTGCTTGGGAGACCCGGAAGAAGCTCCTGGATCCTGGCTTTGGATCGGTGCAGCTCCAGCCTTTGCTGTCAATTGGGGAGTGAACCAGCAGATGGAAGACCTCTCTCTCTGTCTCTCCTTCTCTCTGTGTGTAACTATGACTTTCAAATAAATAAATAAATCTTAAAAAATAAAAAAATAAAGGAACAGTAACATGCTGTTCAAAGACATGTGTCTTTGTCCATGTCTCTGAAACAATTCCTTAACTCCATAATTTCTGAAGGTAACCTAACTCAAGCAAAAATGATATTTATTATATTCATAAAATTAATTCAAATGGTAGGAAAAATGGAATAAATATTTTGTTAAACTGGAGGAAGATAATAAAAAACGGATCATAGAAGAAAGAGCTGAGTCAAATAGAAAACAATAGTAAGGTGAAATTTTAAGCCCCCAAAGTATCAACAATTAAACTTAGTATTTAGTTAACAGATGGTTACAATTGAAAGATAAAGATTATTAGACTGGAATTTAGAAATTATATTCATGTTATTTGTTTTTAAATTTTTTCCATTTCTATATCTGTTATAGAGGTGAAAAATGGAGATTCAGAGAGAAGAAACTTGCCAAAATTATGCAGCTAAAAGTGACAGAGTCAGATTGGAGACCCAATTGTCCAGTCCTAGATCCTCCCTCACTGCCATTTAATGCAGACCCAGCAAAAAGAAGGTCTGTTACTTCTTGGAAAACACCCCGAAGGCACAGGCAGTCAAAGCCAAAATTAACAATTGGGATTACATCATATTGAGAAGTTTGCAATTTGAGAAATACTGCAAAAGAAACAGGAAAGTGAAGGGGCAACCAATAGAATGGGAACAAATATTTGCAAACTATGCAACCGATAAAGGTTTAATCACCAGAATCTACAAAGATATCAAGAAACTCCACAACATCAAAACAAACAACCCATTCAAGAGATAGGCCAAGGACCTCAATAGACATTTTTCAAAAGAGGAAATCCAAATGGCCAACAGACACATGAAAAAATGTTCAAGATCACTAGCAATCAGGGAAATGCAAATCAAAACCACAATGAGGTTTCACCTCACCCTGGCTAGAATGGCTCACATTCAGAAATCTACCAACAATAGATGCTGGCGAGGATGTGGGGAAAAAGGGACACTAACCCACTGTTGGTGGGAATGCAAACTGGTCAAGCCACTATGGAAGTCAGTCTGGAGATTCCTCAGAAACCTGACTATAACCCTACCAAACAACCCAGCCATACCACTCCTTGGAATTTACCCAAAGGAAATTAAATTGGCAAATAAAAAAGCTGTCTGCACCTCAGTGTTTATTGCAGCTCAATTCACAATAGCTAAGACATTGAATCAACCTAAATGCCCATCAACAGTAGACTGGATAAAGAAATTATGGGACATGTACTCTATCGAATACTATACAGCAGTCAAAAACAATGAAACCCGGTCATTTGCAGCAAGATGGAGGAATCTGGAAAACATCATGCTGAGTGAATTAAGCCAGTCCCAAAGGGACAAATATCATATGTTCCCTCTGATCAATGACAACTAACAGCACCAAAAAGGAAACCTGTTGAAGTGAAATGGACACTATGCGTAACAGTGACTTGATCAGCCCTTGTCCTGCCTGTTGAGGAACAACTTACTTCTTTATTCCTTTTAGTATTTTTTTGTTCTACTTAATAGCATTGGTTGAACTCTGTAATTAACACAGTTTTTTTAGGTGCTTAAATCTAACTGAAAAGTTATCCCCATTAAATATAAGAGTGGGAATAAGAGAGGGGGGAGACATACAGTTCGGCACATGCTCAATCAGACTTACCCCAAACGGTAGAGTTAGAAACGTGCCAGGGGATTCCAATTCAATCCCATCAAGGTGGCATGTACCAATGCCATCTCACTAGTCGAAGTGATCAGTTTCAGTTCACAATTGATCACACTGATAGGTCTAAGAGTCAAAGGGATCACATAAACAAGACTAGTGTCTGTGAATACTAACTGATAGAATTAAAAAGGAGAGAACAATCCAACATGGGAAGTGGGAGACACAGCAGACTCATAGAATGGCTGATGTCCTAAATAGCACCCTGGCCTCAGAATGAGCCCTTAAGGCATTCAGATCTGGCTAAAAATCCCATGAGAGTATTTTAGGCATGGAAAGCCAAGACACTCTGGAAAAAAAATGACCTAAATGAAAGATCTCTGTGAGTGAGATCCTAGCGGAAAGAACGGGCCATCAAAGAAGGAGGTACCTTTCTCTGAAGGGAGGAGAGAACTTCCACTTTGACCATGGCCTTATCTAAATAAGATCGGAGTTGGCGAACTCAAGAGGCTTCCATAGCCTTGGCAGCTTATGACAAGAGCCTCAGGTGATTACTGACGCCATAAATAAGAGTGTCAATTGTTAAATAAACAACAAGAGTCACTATGCACTTACTCCCCATGTAGGATCTCTGTCCTTAATGTGTTGTACTATGTGAATGGTGTAACTAGTACTCAAACAGTACTTTGTGCTTTGTGTTTCTGTGTGGGTGTAAACTGTTGAAATCTTTACTTAGTGTATACTAAATTGATCTTCTGTATATAAAGATAATTGAAAATGAATCTTGATGTGAATGAGATGGGAGTAGGAGATGGGATGGTTGTGGGTGGGAGGGTGGCTATGGGGTAAAAGCAACTATAATCCAAAAGTTGTACTTTGGAAGTTTATATTTATTAAATAAAAGTTAAAAAAAGAAGGTCTTGTTGAGCTTGGCAAGAATAGTCATGGCATTACAGAGGGCAGGGCCACACTGCAGCAGGAAAGGGCAGGGGTAAAGCTTTTAGTCTCACTGTAATGAGGAACAAAAGCTTTTGGAAATGGATAGAATTTCTGGAAAGTGTTAAGGAAGGAATGGGAATTGTAATTTGTCATAGGATCAATAGACAAATGTGTGTAATTTCTCTAGTAGTACCCAGTAGTCCTGCTTAAAAGTACAGAAAATATATGACTGACTGATTCTGGGCTTGTGTTTTGTTGGAAAATGATAGAAGATGAGATTGGCAAACAAGATTAGGGTAGGGAGAGACTGGTCCAAAAAAATCTAACTTGGGTAGGGGTATAGGCTGAGTAGGGGTCCTGAAAATCTAGGGGATGGTAAATCTAAAGAGAATGACTGTATGGGTAAAGGGCTCAGATACTGAATGTGGTGAAGAACAATGTTTGAACAGGTTTCGACTTCCCAAATTTATGCAGACATTGAGGCTCAATGTCTTATGTAGTTAATAGATTAATGTTAATGCTTGATGGAGTGAGGTGGGGACTTGATGTAATTATGGCATCTGGGGAGAGGATCTGAGTGGGAGGGCTTTATGTACTTGAGATTGCCCTTGGAAGGTAGTTCTCCCAAGAGGGCTGGTTGTGTAAGCCAAGTCCTACCATGCTTGCCTTGCTTACTGGTTCACCTTGCAATTGCTCCTCTGCCTTCTTCCATCCTCACCAGACCGGTGGGTCATCCAACCTTAGACTGTGAACTTCCAAAGTACAGACCAAAATAAACCCTCTTCCTTTCTAATTTACCCCTTTCAGGGATTTTAGTTAAATTAATGAAAAGTTGAGTAATAGAAATAGATATCTTGGGAGGAAGAGAGGGAACTATCTAGAAGGACATGAGCCCATCATCACAAAAAGTAGGGTATCCACACAACACCTTCTAATATATGCTAGAAATAAGTCAGAAGCAAAGGTAGAGTCCATTGAATATATTTATTTTTTGTCATTGAATTTTGGGGAGAAAGACATGTCTCAGGCTACAACTACAACTCCCTTCTTGTTACCTGAAATTATCCATTTTCATGGAATTCTTTAAAATTCTAGTCAAAGATCATTTAAAATTTCGAAATTCCTCCAGGTAACAGATTGCTTTCTCTGAATCACTCTTTTTTTTTCTAAAGTGGGGAGGAAGAAAATAGTTAAAATTAGCACATTTTTATAATGCATTTGCTAAAACCAATTAGTAATTATTTTTTAACAAGCAGTTGGTGTGAGAGTGGTGATAATATATTTACAATATAAAGTTAGCATCATTAATGAGGTTGTCATTTCTGTATGGAGGCCAGACGGTTAGAAGATGTTCAGAGCAGGGAGGGGGCAGCTAAAAAATAATAAAGAAATGTCCTGGAAAAAGAAGGGCAGCATAGTATGTATTTGAAGAGCAGTAATGTGTACTGATTTTATGGCTTTCTATATTAAAATTATTTTTATAGAATAAATAATAATTTTATGAAATAAAAATATATGTAACATTTTATATTCAAGTTAAAGTATATTTTAAACACCTAACAGTATAAAAGTGCTGCTTCTTTGCAATATAGGATTGACATGTATGGAAACTTCCAGATTCCTGATAATAAATGGATCTTTTTGTACTAATTCTTAAGCAGTCTAATATTAGCCTTTCCCTTCTAAATTCCCATATTTGGATTCAGAGTGAGACTTTCTTTTCAGTTCTTATTTAATCAGCGCTGGCACCAAATCCTCCCTCTGTCAGATTGATATTCAGTTTGAGTCTAACCTAATTCTGCTCAGGCAGTGAACTCCTCCTTTTTGGTCAAATATAGCAAGAATAAAGGAGAAAGATGTGGAAGCAAGGAGAGATATCAAGTCTTTCCTGGGTTAGACTGCATTAGAGTACCTGCCTAATAGAGTTAGATATAATTGTCCCTAAAAACCCAAGAATGGTTCCACCCCTCCCAATACCAATATACACAGATGCTCAAGTCCCATATATAAAACGGTATAGATATCTTCATATATCCTATGTACATCCTCCAGTATATTTTAAATCATCTCTAGATCACTTATAATGCCTAGTACAATGTAAGTGCTATGCAAATCACTGTTATACTGTAGTATTTAAGGAATAATGACAAGAAAAACAGTATGTACATATTCAATAGGGATGCATTTTTTTCCCAAGTATTTCCCATCTGAAATGGGTTGATGCTACAGAGCAGATCCTGTGATACACAAGACCAACTGCACTTCTATAACATGTCAGACACAATTCAAAGAGCTACCTTAGTTCACACTGTCTATGACTGACTGTACCTTGACCCCACACTTTCATCCTATGCAGAGGAATCTCCTCAGGTACAGCAGGGTTGAAAGAGGGCAGTGTCTGGAGTTGCTGGTTCCCAACTGTTGTGTATATATACCCAGTACCCTTCCATGTGATAAAATGACTGGGGCTGCTGGCTGGGGCTTGGTGGACCTTCAGCCTTTCAGTAGTTGTAAATATGTACTTCTGCTGCCTTGTCATCCCTGTGTCTCCCATGTGTCTCACGCTGCGGCAAAACTCTTGTGTGCTTCAGGATACAGAAGTTGTCCTTGGCTTCCATACCCCCTGATACAGTGTGCTTCCCTCTGCTCACTTCTGTCCTGTCTTCCAACTGGCCATCATTGCAATGACAGCATGGATGGGATCCTTATGAGTTGAAATTTCTATAACACAATTCAAATTGGGGAAACCAAGAGTTGATCATTTTTTCTACCTTTCCATTCTTTGTTTTACTTAGAACTTGCTTCTCTGTAACGGCCTTCAGGCATAATATTAATTTGCTGGAGGCTGAACTGCCTACTTAAGTCCAGGATCCCTCCATTTTATCTTACTGAAAATACTACTTTTTTTCCCCCTAAGTGCAAAGCATCCAGTTGGATGCCTTTGTGGCTGGCTAGAGTTGTAACGAAACTTTAGCAAGTAAGATGCAGGTTGTAACATTTTGTGGAACTTCCAGAATAGCCCTTCAGAATAAGTAATCTCAGCTTGGAGGGTACCCTCCCTGGCTGTATCCAGTTTACTGCACCTTCATATCACTCATCCCACTACATTACTTGGGTCTTATACAAAGTTACTCCAAAAGGTTCAAAGAAAAATGTAGTTACAAGATAAGTTAATTGTAGTGCAAATATTTTTTTTGAAATCCATGCAGCTTTTTTCATAATAGGCATATTCCATGAAATTTTTTAAAACTCCTCATCTATCATTTTACATTGTGGCCATGGTCTTTTGCATCTGTCTGCTTTCTTTGGTGAAAATACATCAAAAGCAACTTGAAGTCAGGGACTGCTTTCTCAAGCAGTGTGTGTGTGTGTGTGTGTGTGTATGTGTGTGTGTTGAGAGTAGAGGTAGGGTTATAAAAGTAATAGAATAATCTCTGACATCAAGAAGATAAAACTTACCTGGCAAGAGTAATAACAAGGTAGAGATAAAGATATATACTTTTTCATGAGGGCACTTCAGAAAGGTTGTGGGAATGGAATTAAATGATGACTCTACTTTGATGCAAAAAAAACTCTTAAATTTAAGCATAGTTTTTTTTATAGCAAACATTTACCATGTACTTTTTAATTAAAAAAATCTATACATGTATTTCAAATTTTTTGGACCATAGTAAACTTAATTCTTAATTCCATTTGCCATGAATGTTTTGAAAATATGTTTTCCAATGTTTGAAATACCCTCATATATAGATATGCTATATTGTTACATTTTAAGCCAATTTCATGATGGATGTGTTTAACTGGATTGTAAATTTCTCATTTTCCTTGCATTGCAATCACATGGAGTTTCAATATAGCTGTTCTTCTGTTCAGAAGTGAAATGCTTAGAAAACATATGATGAAGAAAAGCCACTTGCCCTTTAGATCTGGAAAGAATTGTTCATTTTCTGCTCCCCCGTCATCTTGTAGGGGTTCCTTATTAGCTATGAACCCATAGTCTCTTAGTCAAAAAGAAGACTGTCTCCTCTCTTCCATGTCTGACAAATTCATCTCCTGTTTAACAAGGATTAATGGATAAGTTCTATTGAGATGACATCCTGAGACAAAGGACATCATTTGAAGAGTCATTAAGTGCAAATTCTTTTTCAACTTCAAGCTTCATTAAAAACCCAGACACCGGGCTGGTGTGGTGGTGCAGCAAATTAAGCCACCACCTGCAATGCCAGTATCCCATATGGGTGATGATTCATATCCTGGCTGCTCCATTTCTAATCCAGCTCGCTGCTAATACTCCTAGGAAAGCAGTAAACAATGGTCAATGTGCTTGGGCCCCTGTACCTACATGGGAAACCTTGAAGAAGCTCCTGGCTCCTGTATTTGGTTATTTGGGGAGTGACCCAGCAGAAGGAAGATTCATTCTCTCTCTCTCTCTCTCTCTCTCTCTCTCTTTCTCTCTGAAACTCTGCCTTTCAAATAAATAAATAAATCTTAAGAGAAAAACTCAGATGCTTAAATAACTATCACTGTAATATCTCTGTAATGTACATACAACAAAGTATCCATAAAGTCATAAAGTGTACTGACAAAACACTGTTTTCCATAAAAGGTTAATCTTAAGAGTCGATACTAAAATAATGATTCCAGGGACCTGGAATCTAATAGGAAATGTTTCAAAATTATAGCAACATAAGAAGAATGTTGTTTAGAATAGACAATTTATCTCACGAATAATGATAAATTCACAAGTTTCCTTCTCACATGTGTTGTTTGACACATGGCATAAACCAGGAAACTGCTATAAAATGCATAAGGGTTGCGGGTTGGAGGGACGTTATGGGGGGGAACCCATTGTAATCCATATTCTGTACTTTGGAAATTTATATTCATTAAATAAAAGTTAAAAAAAAGAAAAAGAAAAAAGAAAAAAAATGCATAAAATGATCACTTGTTAGTGATCATTTGAAATGTGAGTGATTTGGAGAGGAGAACACACTGAAACAATTCTTTATCATCATCATATTATCATCCAAAAGAAAGAAGAAGGGAGTAAGATAGAGAGAGCTCTCATCCACTGATCCACTCCCCAAATGCTCACAATGGTCACATACCAAAACTGGGAGCTGTGAAATCAATCCAGGCCTTCCACATGTGTGGCAGGAGCCTGATTACTTGAGCCATTACTCATTGCCCCCCAGGGTATGCTTTATCAGGAAGTTTCAATCAGAAACTGGAGCATGATATCAAACCCAGGTACTCTACTTTGAGCACTAGGTGTCCTAACTGGTGTCTTAACCAGTATAACAAATACCTACCCCCTGAAACAATCTTTTGAAGCTCATTCACAATATTATAATGTGCATGCAACTGTAGCAAAAAACAAACTTCTTACCAATGATTGGGACTTAGCCTCTATAGTGTAGATGTGATGGGGAAGTGGTTGCTCCTGCAGCTACGTGAGTACACACTTCCTCTGTCCTGGGAATAGGAATGTGGGTGGAAGTGATGTAGGTCATCAAACCTGGCCCAAAGAAACCTCCCTGTGATCTCTCAAGCCTTCCTTCACCCTCCATCTTCTAACTGGAAGGGAAGGATTAGATGTACTAGGGGATGGTGAAACCACAGATTGAGTCTGGGTCCCTGACACACCGTGTAGAATGCTGTGTGCCAAGGACTCACCTTAGACTAACATTTCACTGCAAAATCAGTGAAAACTGTGGATTTAGCCATCCTTGCTCAATTAACATGGCAGACTGTGGTGCTCCACACACCATGTCCTCTCTCACCTTCCAGAACTAAGACTGCCTTTCTCTACAGTAATGAATAGGATGGTTTTCATCTTGACCTCTCTGTTTCCTTGTTTGTCCCATTTTCTCTGATATAATCATACATATTTCTTGCTTCCTGGTTCATGGCTCCCTCCCCAAGGCAGCCCACAGAAACTAGAATTTCTTTTCCCCAAAGAATGTCACAGAAGCTCTAACCTATGCTTTAGGAACATTCATGACCTACGTTGTCTGAGAGTAGGTCATAAGACTCCATTTCAGAAACTGACCTGCCCCATCCATGGGAAGAAAGAAGGCTGCATAGAGAAGCCAAAAATAACTCAAACAACTTGGTCTTCCTGGGTTTTCCGCCCAGTTAATTAGTAAGGGATCATACCATTTTTTGCCCAATCACATTTCAACATGATTGCCAGTGCTTCAATCATGCATATGCAATGAAGTCTAGCCAGGATATGAATCAATACAGATGGACATCGACTGAAGACTGAATAAAGAAACTATGGTATATACACACTATGGAATACTACACAGCAGTAAAAAAAAAAAAAGAAATCATGTATTTGCAACAAAATGGATGCAACTGGAAAATATTATACTTAGTGGGAGCAAGCCAGTCCCAAAAAGACAAATATCATATGTTCTCCCTGATCTGTGGTAACTAATAGAGTACATAAATGGTAACCTATAGAAGTGAAGTTGACACTTTGAGATGCGATGATTTTAAACAGCCCTTGTCTTGACTATTGAGGAACAGGGTATTTTTTACATACTATTTACTGGACTCTTTACTTAGTGTAGGGTCAATATTATGTGTATAAAGTTAATTGAACATGGATCTTTGTAAAAACTAGGAATGGGAATAGGAGAGGGAGGAAGAAGAAGGGTGAGAGTGTGCATGGGAGGGAGGATAGGATTGGAAGAATCACTATGTTCCTAAATTTGTACATATGAAATGCATGAAGCTCTAGGTTAAAAAATCTTTGAACAAAAAAAAAAAAACCCTCAAAGTACAGGGTTCTTAAAGCTTCTTCATAGCTGAACATGTTGGGGTCCTTCAGGGTGGTGCTGGAGGAAATCTGGAATTCCCCCAGCCCTCCCCTCCACATCCCACCCTCCACAGCTCTTCATCTACATCCTTTGTAACGTCCTTTATGAGGAACTATGAGCCTGAGTGCTGGGAGCCCTGGGTCCTTGGAGACACGCCAGGAAGCTGAAGAGGGGGTTGTGGGAAGCACAGGTGACAGTCTAGGTTAGAGATTGGCATCTAAAGCAGTGGGGTTGGGGTGGGGTGGTGCAGTGCCCTCAACCTGTAGGACCTGATAGATTGAGTCAGAACTAAATTGGAATAGAGAACACCTCGCCAGTGATAGAAAGCCCCACACATCTAGTGTCAAATGTGATCTAAGTCTTGTGAGAGTGTAGTAGGAGAAACTGAGCAGACTCTGAGTTGGTTTTTCCTTCAGTATCTTAGATTTCTCTTTGATGTTTTCCCAATAAGGTTTCATTTGAGTCATTTCTCTATCCATCACAGACTGAGTCTCAGTTTTCTTCTTACAGAGGTGACTACTCCGCAAAGCCTAGTTGAAGAGAGCAAAAGCTGGCAGAGGAACATAGGAGGGGAAGAGATCAAGGACGCTGGGTCCCAGAGGGTGTGCTCTCCTTTACTGTCTTCACTTCCACCTGCCTTCCTCTTCCCATCTCAAGACGACCTGAGTCATATTGCAAAGGCCTGGCTGTTAGTGCCATGCTGAGGTCAAGAGACAAGCAAAGTTGCAGAAGTAGTTTCTGAGCTCTTTCTGGAAGGGACAGTCAGGGGCTTGCTGCATGAAGGGCCCTGGGAACACATAGGCAACCAAATGCTTGTGTACTCATGCAAAGGTGGTAATTCATAAACGGCTCCAAGAGGTCTAAATTTCCCCTCTATCCTCCTCCCCCCTACTTTGTTCATTCCCTTGGTGTGCCCTGAGGTTGTGCCAATGAATCATTGCTATTTCCATTCTTCTGTGGAGAATCAATCACTGTACAAATGGTAGCAGGCTCCTCCATGTAATATCCCTGGAATTTAGGTCATGGCAATATTCTAATTCCATTTCATTAATAGGAAACTTGCTTGAGAAACACTGCCACATGGAAATGCTTTCCTGTTTTGTGTTCCTGCTGATGTACAAGTTCAGGATTCAGAGAGGAACGTTTGCTCCCAGGTTTGGATGCGAGCCCCCTTGTGAATGCATGTGTTAGTTCATTCCTGTCCACTCCAGCACCCAGTAGTCTAGGCTGGCACCTGAAGACTGCATCTTAGGGATGGAAACAAACTTGCTTATGGATCTCTGGGGGGATTTGACATGAGGACTCAAAAGTCTTTGTTCTTGACACTGCTATTTCATAACATCAGGAATGCTGTGTTCACATTGCCTCACTTGAATCCTGCCCCCTCCACTTACTGCTGTGTAACTTGGGGAACAGTACCTGATATCTTTGTGCTTCAACTTCCTCTCCTGGAATAAGAGAATGGTAATGATACTTACTTCATGATATTATATGAGGATAGTAGGAGATAAATATAAACCCCTTAACACAGTGCTAAGAATGTAACCCTCTGTTTATATTAGCTAATGCTATTAATAATTGTAACAAGGAGGTTACATTGTCTATGGAATTGCATTGTCTATTGAAGATTGTGTTATCCTTTGAATTGATAGTGATCTAGGAGATCACTATACTCATCACACAAATCTCTAAAGTCTGAATCATCTATGAATCTCTGCCAGAGTGCGCTGGCCTGTGATTTGGCTCCTGCCCCATACTGAGAAGAGAAGGCCTTCCCTAAGGGACAAGACAGACCCTGCCCCATCCCTGCTGGAAATGCTTCAATGGCTCTTATTCTCACACAATAAGTAAAAACTCCTGAGACCATCTGTATTTTCCCAAACCCACCAGCCTGGCTTTGCCTGTTGCAGTCACCTCTTGGACCATATACCCAAACCATGCGTGAATCTGTCTTGGCACTCCTTTCTTGAGCTTGTCTATTGGCCTCATTACTTACCCATGAATTGTACCCACTCTCCCCTTACTAGATGCAAGAATGTTTGAGTATCACTGAGATTTCTTTCTAGGATTTGTTGTGAGATTCCTCTATGTTTTGAAGCCAAATTAGAGTTGACTCTCCTCTTCTCTAGGGCCTCCCCGGGTTCTTCCATGTGCTTATAATAGCACTTATAGCCCTTCATTGCACTATTTATTTGTATGCCTCTTCTTGTTTTTCTATTTCCCTGTATCCCTACTGTCTAGCATGACATCTAGCATGCTTCAGAGTGAACCACATGAGCTTCTGATTTCTATAGATATGGCCAATTTTGTGTGATCCAACCTAGAATGGGTGCTTAGTCAATATCTGCCAGAAGAATGAATGAATGAATGAATTAACAAATGAAGTTTCACTCCCATTGACCCACTGACTGACAAGGCCCTTAAATGACATGATTTTCACAAACACTGCTTTATCTGCCTGAATACATGTTAATCTTTTTCATTTTCTGATAGAATTTTGTTAAAAGTTTGTTTTATCTATGTGTTATGCTTTCATAACAAAATATAAGGGTTCAACATTGTTTTCAAGCAAATAGAAAATTTAAAGAACTGCCTAAGATACTGTTAAGAGTTCAAAGTGATCCAAAAGATGCTCTTTGCTTTCCCTACTGAACCAGTTTGAAAAACAGTAAGAATCACGACTTTACTCAATAAGTCATAATCAATCAGTATGTTATCAGGAAGCCAAGGTATTTTGTTAATTTCTCAGTCTCTCCCTGACCCAACCATTTACTCTTCTAAAAATTATCATTGTGGTTAAAAAATTGTTTCCAAATGTCATGAGCAAGCAGAAAGCAAATGAGACCCGTGGGGTGTTTGTGTGTCACATTTCACATCAATAGAGAAGGACTCAAGTCATTCATGGATCATTTCCTCTTGGGGGATCTTCTCTTATGTGAGAAGCTAAGGCAGAATCTGTAATAGGCATTTAGGTTTCTAATACCTCAGATAGAGAATGTCACCTTAGGGCCTCAACCCTCCGAGACAGAACCTGAACTGGAGTCAAGGAGCTGCAACCCTTCTTTGATGACGAGCCTTGATCAGCAAGCAGTGAACTGTACACCTGAACCCATGAGCACAGAATGAAATGCCCAGAGAGGCAGAGCAGACCATGCACACAGGAGAAGGTGGCTGAATGTGAGGCTATAGAGAGAGGCGAGAGGTGGCAAAGTATTCTGTGGACAGGCAGTCACGGTTCAGTTCCCACTGGGTTACTCTACTGGTCTACATAGTCAGTGTTGCCAGATCTTAAGATTTCTAAAGAGAAAGTAGAAGCGTGGATATTTATGTGAAGTTTCCTGATTTTTGAAAGATGGCATCATACAAAACTTGGCTGAAGGCCCTTGGACTCTCAGCCTCGGCTGCTACCTGAAACCGTGGTAAAGATGCCTTCTGAATACAAGCTACTCGAAAAAACCAAAGGGCCTTCTCTGGTCGGTATGTTCAAAGAAAACTCTACTTTCAAATACTGCAAATATTCTGACACATGTAGGGGCACATGTCCCAATTTTTAATTTGGAGAATTCAGCTAGCTTTGATACCTCTAATTACCGATGTGGGCTTCCTTCGATGTCACTAGTTGCACAAGGGCAAGAAAGAAGAAACAGACCTAACTATGAAAGGGAGAAAATCGGGTTGAGCTGGACAGTGTGTTTATTTTAGAGAATAAGGAATGTTACAAACTGTCTCAATGCTTTCCAACTCTTAGTGCAGGTCATGTCTCTCCAAATTTAATGCTTTGTCTGTGTTATTAAGAAATCAATCTTGAGTCATTCTCAGAGGTCTTAATCCACCATGAGTGTAAAGCATCCATTAGATAATTACTATTCCTCTCTAAAAGCTTTGGTCCAACCTGAGCAAACCTGCCTGAAAGTCCTCCAACCCACTAACCCACAGAGGGCATGACCAACTCTCCTGAGACACAAGCGCCTGCATAAGGGTCCACCCCTTCTCTGTGACAGAACACAGTTTGGCTTTGATGTTAGAAGCACAAGAACTTACCAAACAGCAAAGCAGGAGGCAGGGAGAGAGTGAGTCCAAGGGCAAAGGTTGTTCTCTCTTCGGCTCCCAGCCCCAGTGAAGGAGGCCAGGGCATATGAGGTCTACCCCATTTCCACTGTCTGATGAATCCCAGCCTTTGAGCAGGACAAGGGTCCTCAGTCTGGGCTGGTGCACACATAGAATAATAACGGCACTACCTTTGCAGGGATCAAATGTAAATTCATTCAATAGCCCCGTGGAACAGTAACAAAGCCCTATCTTCAGATGCCGCCTGCCATGGGGTGTAAGAAACAACATTAAATACCCTGTCGGCTCACCCATGTCAGATAATTACACTGACTGCAAAACACCCAGGCTCTGAGCACTGGAAACCTTTCAGAGAGTCCTTTATCCTGCCCTGCCTTTTCCAGAATGAGACTGATTTGCTCCTATTTCAGCCAGCTCCAGCAAAGAGAGCAGGCAGAGGAGAGGAAAGAGAATGAATTGTCAGCATTATTGAAAAGACTCATGATTAGTCACACTCACTCACAGGCAAGCTCCTTGCCAGACACCACACCACTCATTAGCAGACCTGAGAACTGGCATGCCTCCCACAGCTGAGCAACAGCTCAGGGCCTGGCAGGCCCCCGGGGACCCACACAGACCCATGTTCTCCCACACCCTGCAAAGAGAGAGGCCAGTTTGGGCAGGCCTGGGTGCAATTGATTCCTCATCTGCTAAGTGAATCTGTTTTATGCCCTGTGCTGCTTAAAATATAATTATTCAGGTGCTCAGCTGGTGTGGGAATCAAGGTAACATGTCTTCATGCTACACTACACTGAAACAGTTATCCAGTGGGGGCCACCATTTTCTCCCAGAATCCCTGTGGAAGACCCAAGAACTGGGCATGCCCTTGGTTTGACAGCCTCAGCCCCATCACCTCCAGCTGGAGCTGTAAGCTTCTGCTCTGCTCAGAACTGGAAACATTACTTTTCTTGTGTAATACCAGAAATTATAACTTAAATCAACAGTGCTGGCCATTGAAGATCTCAGGTCATCAAGCACTAATCCAAGTTGTGTGCAGAAGGCACAGTGAGCTGTTGGAACCATTTATTTAAATTCCCCTAGCAGTGGAGAAACTGAGGCTGGAAGGCAAAAGGACTTGCTCCAAAGAATAAAACAAAGAAGAGTCTGGATTCAGGTTCAGTTTTACACCATTTGTTCAAGCTAC
The DNA here is from genome assembly GCF_964237555.1 of Oryctolagus cuniculus. NCBI lineage: Eukaryota > Metazoa > Chordata > Mammalia > Lagomorpha > Leporidae > Oryctolagus > Oryctolagus cuniculus. The sequence continues at coordinate 73,444,630 of NC_091440.1, read as the reverse complement.
AAGCCCAAACAAGGCGATGCCATTTCTAGTTAGGCTAGTAAATCACTCCCCACTCTATGAAAACATCACTCCATAAAGCTCAATCAAAGCAAAGCAAAAATATCTGCTCCTCCAACAATGGCCAGTATCCTGCAGAGGGGACCCGAGAGCTGAGGCCAGGGGCTAAGTCACTGTAAATGATCATGACAGATACAGACCATGGCGGATTATCATCCTCCGCCTCATATAGTACAATATCACTATGGATTCTGATGAAGAGAGGAAAATAGCTCCTTAGTATTATGTCCTGAAATCCCTCCGGTCAGAACCACCATGGGACTGGGTGACAAAGCTTGGTTTCTTTTGTGTTTGTTGAGATGCAGATTGGCTTATATTTCTTGTTACCTGAAAAAAGTGACCCTGGCCCTGAAAGAACTTCAAGTGCAATGGAAGTCTGACCCCTTCCCATCCCAGTTCTTCAGGCTGAAGGTACTCCCAGGGCCACTATGATGATCTCAGGAAAATTCCTGCAGGCTTCTAGAGTTTTCACAACTCCCTGCAAAGTGGCTAAACAGGATTTCACCTCAAGGCAACACATGGCCTGCTCAGGGAGATCTGTGATGGATGGTTACAGGGAAGGGCATTCGGCCCTTTGCAGAACACGAACTTTGTGTGTGGTGACAGCTGGTCTGCAGGAGAAGCTGTCTCTCTTCCTCCTGAGTAGGCAGAACACCTGAGCAAATGGGGACAGCCAGGGCCTGTTACCCAAGGTATCCTGTGGGGGCGGGGTAGACTGCCACTCCCTCTCTTGTATGACTCTTAATCTTTCCCACTGGCTGTGCTCCTGGGTTTAAAATTTAAAAAAAAAATTAAAAAGACAGAGCCTGAGACAGAGGGAAAAGTTAAAGGAATTTGCTCAGGAGTCACCTGGGTCTCCCCAGTGAGGGCCTGGGAGGGTTGCCCAGTGTGACTATTCATAACCAGGCAGCCCAGTGGACTAACGCGTGTTCTGGCTCGGACAGCGTCTCAGACGCTTGCGCAAGCATGCATCAGAATTTATGCATCATTTGTTTTCAGAAGGGAAGCGATAACAAGTGACAATTTTGCACACTTTTCAGAGGCGTCATCTTAAGTGTCTTTAAAAGTGGTTGCTTCTGTGAGTCCTACCCAAGACCCTGTAAGGAAATGTTTTTCTCCTGTACACAGGAGGAAACTGATACATGAAGAATCTCATATCCTGCCGCAGTCACGCCGCCAGGAAGTGGCAGAGCTGGGATTTGAACCCAGAGTCCCATGTGTGTAGCCACAATGTGGGTCAAGCGGTGCTGATGTGATTCTGTGTGGACACAGATTCTTGTGTATCTAGTGCATTTCTGAGTGTTTGGGAGTGAATTTTTCTCTTCAGTGATGTGAAAAGATGCGTAGAAAAACAAAGATGATCTGAGAAAAAAAAAGTCTCAAGGAGTTTTGGCATCTTGGTCAAGAAGAAAAGCGTGGTGAGGCACAGATCTGGCTTGCGTCCTAGTCTGTCACCTACCTGGCAGGTCACTCAGTGCTCTGAATCTATAAAATGGGCAGCAGGATTCTGGAGATGTTAAGAGGAGTGATTTCACAAAGGCAGCATTGAACAGCGGCTGGCTAACAGCAAATGCGGAACAAACATGCCTTCGACTCTTAGTCATTACAGGGATGTGGCTAGCAGGTAGCATATCAAGTTTAAAATATTCAAAGTCTATGGTATCTTCCTAGTTGTCAACTTTGTCATTGATTCGTATGAATCACAAGAAATTTCCCTTTAAAGCAATAATTTTGGAAAATAGTTCCCTTTCCCTCCACTGGCTGCTGTCATGGCTTCTACAGTGTCTCCTTCTCTCTAGGGTTTGGTAAATAATTCATAATTATCATGTGACAGCTAAACCTGGCTTTTCTACACCTCCACTCGAGACTTGAGACAGACATATGCTTGTGCTCTGCGGGTATCTGTGGGAAAGTTCTGGCCAGAGATTCCAGGACTGTCTGAGCACCCAGGCGCGAGCATGGTTCTGTCCCGTCCCATCCAATCTTCGTCATCTGCTGCGTGACTGCTCCTCACAGCTTGGCAACCTGTTGGCAGGTCGCTGGCCGGAAGCCTGCATTCCTCACAGAGGTCCTGTCACTATAATAACCATATTTTCTCTTGCGGTGAAGAGTAATTGAATTAAATTGGGCAGCATTTGATCCTGACCATACAAATTGCCTGATCCAATTGAGGGCTTGGTGAGGGCATGGGTAGAAATAAGCAGAGCAGTCAGACAGATGTCCTCATCCTGCAGGCCTTGCTGTCGTGGTCACATTTCATATGCTCTCCTCAGCAGGGGGATGGGGTTCCGTGGGCGAGGGAGGGAAGGAAGGAAGGAGGTCCCTGGGCCTGGGAAGAATACAGAGGAGCTGGCAGGGAGCAAGGCTTCACTAACATCATACACTGAGCCTATGGCAAGCAGATGTTTCAAAAAGAACAGACGGAAGCACAGGTGGTCGACGACATCCCTAAAACTACTGCGTAGGGGAGAAGGGGCAGGGAATAGAGACCAAGAAAATTGGCCAGTAAGAAGTAAGAGTTTCTCTGTGTGACATCTCAAGCTGTTCCACATTTAAAAATCACATTCTGGGACCGGTGCCGTGGCGCAGTAGGTTAATCCTCCGTCTGCGGCACCAGCATACCATATGAGCACCGGTTCTAGTCCCGGCTGCTCCTCTTCCAATCTAGCTGTGGCCTGGGAAAGCAGTAGAAGATGGCCCAAGCCCTTGGGCCCCTGCATCCGCATGGAAGACCGGGAAGAAGCTCCTGGCTCCTGGCTATGGGTCGGCGCAGCTCTGGCCATTGCGACCATTTGAGGAGTGAACCAATGGAAGGAAGACCTTTCTCTGTCTCTTCCTCTCACTGTCTATAACTCTACCTCTCAAATAAATAACAATTAAAAAAAACTTTAAAAAATCACGTGCCTTTTGAAAAATTATTTATTTTGATTGTATTTGAAAGGCAGAGAGAAAGGGAAAGAGAGAGAGACAAGAGACAGAGAAACTTCCATCCCTGGTAATGTCCACAACAGCCAAGGCTGAGAATTCAATCCAGTTTCCCATATGGGCAGCAAAGGCTCATTTACTTGAGCCATTGTTGTTGACTGCCAGGGTACGCATTAGCAAGAAGCTGGAATTAGAAGCAGAGTACATGAGATTCATACCAGGCACTCCCATATGGGATGCAGGAGTCAGTCCCAAGTGACAACTTAACGGTGGTGCCAAACACCCATCCCAAAAAAGTCACACTCTTTGGCAAACAAGCAGCCCCCATGGTCCTTATCAGGAGTAATTTATATAGGTGCTTTGCCTGTCTAAAAGTAAATAAGAAATACAATTGCCTGCCTCTAAATGTCTAGCTAATTCTATTTTTCCCTTCTTTCTGCAGATAAAATTCAGTGTAGAGGTCCATGTCTAGTTTATCAGCAGAATACATAAAGGGGCCTAGGTAGGGGAAATGGGAAAGAGTTTGAGGGGAATATGGCTTTAAAATCCCCTTTCTCTGTTATCTTCCTCATGTCTTTGCTGTCCTCCACTGGGATCTGACACCATGGCTCATCTTTCAGACATGTAACTGAGTGAACTTTGCAGACAGTTGAGCCCTTTCTTCTTAACTTCCATTTCATGATACCTGAAGGCCAACCTGGAAACAAAAAGGCACTCACACGTTGAGGGCCTCTGGAAATTCAGTTCTGCTTGCAAGATACCATCCATCCTCAGACAGGCCTGACCTCTGTCACCTCTCTATGGAAACGCCTGTGTCGGTTGTCCCTTGGTGAGTAATCAAGTTGCCAGGCTGGGAGGAGCACTTCATTTTGATCAAAGTCACCCAGGGCTTGCCAGGAAAAAAAAATTGTCAGGGTGTTTAGGACCCTAAGCAACAGCCAACTGCAGGAACTTAGCAGGCTAAATAAAAATGATTGTCCTCCAAAGACTTTCAAAAAGACAGTTTCTGACTGTGTCTGCTCTCATAATGTTGTTCCAGTAGGAGGGGAAAGGATGATTTCCCCCTTCATTTATATTCAGAAGATTCAGTGCATAAGGATAAGAATCTGTGGGATGAGAGAGAAAGGAAGTCCTAAACACCCCATAATTTTTAAATTATGAGTTATGACACATTAATGATTCCCAGGATGGGGAAAGTTTCCATTGGGACATGATTCAGCCTCATAAGAAAGCCCAATGCCTTCAATATGTGCCAAGTTGGTTCCCAACCCAACAATCCTCTAAGGTCAGACCAACTCCTTCCAAGTGAGAGGTCCTCCCAAGAGATGCCATGAATCACCAGTATTGATTGAGCAAAGAGGAGTGCCTCACTGTACTATGTGGAGCCATTATAGGAGTTTAAGATTCATACTCAAGTGAAGATAGGCAATAGAAAGCATACCCCAGACATTGGCCTAAATGTCTTCCATACGTGGACTTTTAACACCAGCGTAAAGCTTCATCCTTTCATAATGACAGTCTTAAAAAAATGTTCCTAATTGTATGACCATGGCTTACTTGTTCCCATTTATGGATTGTTAAACTACATGAAATAGCAGCTCTATCTTGTATTAAATTAATATAATGGAAACAAAACATCCTCACACTGAAAACTGGCATAGCAAAATCACTTTCTTTCTCTCTCTCTCCCCCTCTGAAATATATAAATAAATAATTTTAAAAACAACAACAATAAAATGTCCCTCCAGCATTTCCCACATTGCTGTAACTTTTTGTTTACATGTCCAAGTTCCTAGATGAAAGGGGCTGTCACTTAGGTTTATTTACTTAATGGCTGCCCACTTCAGGCTCATAACAAATGGATGTTGAATGAATGAATGAACAAATGAACAATTTATATAACAACAAGAATTTTGTTCTTAAAGGATTTGACCTTTAAATTTCTAAACTGTTCCTGCCTGATATTTAAGTTCTACTAAACTTCAGGTACTGCTGCTCTCTTTCTCCTTCCATCCTCCAAACCAACTCTGTGGGGGTAGATGTACAATTATCATGTGAATTTTTCAATAAAGAAAGGGAAGTATAATGAGGTGGTGTAACCTGACTAAGTTCCCACGGCTAGGTGGATCCCAAGCACTAATACACTCCTCCCCAAGATGCACACACTGCTTGCATAGAGAAGCCAGGACACGATTGATCATTTCCCTGATGATCCAAAGTCATGATGACTATTCTCTAAAATAGATGCCCTTGGGAACTATTGAGGTCAATTTCATCCACAGTTGATTGTCACAGATTATAGTAAATTTTTAGGTACTGATGCTAAATTTTTGGGTCTCTTGTTTTGTGGTAACCAGTGGGGCTTGTTTCTCCATGTGCCTGTCTTTGTAAAGGCCTTGTGGAGGGACTAGAAACTCTGAAATCATAGGATCTTGAACATGAATAGTGAAACTATGACATACTGGCTAGTTGACCTTCTCCAAATCTGTTTTCTCATCATTAAAAGGAATCCATAACAATAGTATACATTACTGGACACTGACTGCTGATAGGGTAAAATAAATATGTGTGAAATATTTTCTCTGTTCACTTTCTTTTCTTCTTTCTAGTTTAATCACTTGTTTCTAATGTACTGTGGGGCTTAGCACTATGCTTATTAGAACTATGCATAAGGGAAGCATAAACAAGGTTCTGGTATGGCATGCTTTGAGTAAAGCACCCTTGCATTGCGCAGCACTGCAGTCTCCTTGCCTCTCTTTCTTTGTCCATATTCCAGATAGTTGAGGCTGAGTTCCGGATAAGTGAGGGGCTCCATTGGAGCTCAACCCTAGCCAACTCACCACTTGGTGGCAGTGCTCCACACTTGCCTTATTCTTGCCCTTGGATACATGTTTGTCAAAGCAGGCACTTTGTTTCAGGGCCCATCCCCAATTCTCAACCTTGTCTTTTATTTTTTATACAAATCATCTCTTACACTTTTAGGTATTAGCAAATATTGTTTGTGTCTGTTTTTAATGCACTTATTCAGAATGATGTGAAACTTTGTCCAAGTCAAACACAGCACATTTTATTAGAACATTTCACAGGAAGGTTTTTCTTACACAAAATTATCTACAATTAAAAATGTAGAGAGATTTTCCCAGTATGGCACAGCTTTTCAAAAGATAGAGACAAAACCTTTATCGAAAAAGCAATTTATAATGCCAGTAATTTTCTTCCTCTGTCCTGCTATTATTAAGGATAGCGGTTTTTAAAAGAACTCTTAGCTCCGATCTCCCCGTTCAGCCTGTCATTCACATAATGGCCTGCCTCTAACTTCAGCCCATCGCCATGGAAGTAATTATGCCACACACTCAGAAGGGCGATTTGCCACAGAATCAAAGAGGAAGCAATTGGGTTCTACATGAAAAACAATCCCTACATATATGAGAGAAGCAGGTGTGATGAGACAGGCAGGGTCCAGAGAGTACTATTTATGTGGCAGAGTGCTGTGAATACAAGTTTTGAAATAAAATATCATCAGAATATGATAATCACATATGAAGGAAACAAAATAATTTTCATGATGCCCGGTTTCCTACTCCCAAATTTTTCTAGCAAGCACAGGGCTAGAAGGTCCCCCAACAAGTTGCTTTTTATGACTGCCGTGACATTTCTGGCAGCCAGCATTCCAAGTGAATAGTTTTATTTCTTCCATAAAGGCCTGGGAAGGAGTCACACAACTCCATGAGTTTAGATGTGATCTAGGTCATCATGTCCCATTCCTCTGCCCTCCGGAAGGTTCCAACTGAAGTTTTCCCAAGCAAATCTAAATTGATACTCGGAATAATGTGAAATCCTTCCTGTGAAGCCAAGGACAAAGTTCCTTCAGTGTAAAGGGTCAAGCAGTTAATCAAAGAAGGAACATGGGATCTAGAATCAGGAGAACCTGAGGCAAGCCTGGGATATGGGGTTGGTCCACCCCATGAACTTGGGCAAGTCATGTGATGTTCCTGCCTTGGATTCAAAATTAGCAACAGTAATCTCCATCACAGGGTTGTTGGCAAAAGATCAAGTGAGACAATGGATGGGAAATTGCCTTGTAAACTGAAGAGGGCTCTTCAAATGCCACTATCACTGTTCTGCCTTCTGCATTCACTTTTCCCTCAGCACGCTTAAGAACACCGTCCTTCCCTGTCGTCCACAAAAGAACGGTGTGCATAGGCACAACCAGCCTCAGCAGCTTGGTCTGAGAGGAGAGGGGGAGCATGAAGCCCCATGTGCAGAAGCAACTCCCTGCAGATCTGCACCTGCAGATTATCTCAGCCTTGAGCCAGTGTGGGTATTGTGGGGTGAGTGAGAGGAGATTCAGGTTCTGCCACTATCTTGCCCTAGGATTCTGGGCTATTTCTTCACTTACTTGGTTATTCATTCAAAATTGTGATTAGAGTCCCAGAATCTTGACTTGGGATTCAAGTAGCTTGGACTCAAATCATGAATCTTCCAATGGATTGAGAGGTTACTTTAGGATAAGGGCAACTATATAGCCAATACTTACTGAGCATTCTGTCCCACAGGCTTTATAGATACTAATCCAGATGATCTTCTAATACTAATCCAGATAACCCTCTGAGGTTAGCTTAGGTGTTATTCCCATGTTACAGATGATGAAACAGAGGCCAAAGCACTCTGGTAACTGACCCAAGCTCATTTGACTGGTGAACAGCTGTTTCACACACATATCACTATTGTGCTAAACTCCCCTTAAAGAAATGCCTCAATGTATTGAAGTACTGAGAGCAGTGTCTGCCACAGAGCAAACACTCATGGTTTACTACAATTTATGATTTATTGAGGATCTATTGTAACCAGTTACTTAGCTAAATGCACGCAAGATGTGCAAGCCCCTAGCTCCCACAAACATCACAGATTTCGTTATTCCCCATAGTTCTGAGCACCAAGCTCCAAAGGCAATTTATAAAGATGTACAGCAGGTGTGTAAAAAGTCAATGCATTTTGAGGGCAAATTTACTGCCACTTTCTTTTAGTGGAATTTTGCATAATGTCCTTGTAATAGGAAAAACAACTTGAGAGATAAATTATAACCTTCCTACTGGAATAAATATCTAGTACTCCAACAAGTGTCTAGAACCTACTCCATTTACCAAAGTAACAGATTACGTTTATAGTTAGATTGTCACATTAACTTCAGCCAGCAATCAGAACTCTGTACTTGTTGATTTTCCACGAAGTGGGACACATGTAATACAAAATACATGTCTGCTTTCTGCTCCAGGACTTGCTGGCCCTCTACAAGAATATTGGCAAATGAGCCTTTCTGAACACCCAATCGACTATGTCTATTGAACAAGCACCATTTGTAAAACACTATTCTAAGGGCTATATTCATTAATGCTTCCTTGAATTTATTTCCAGAGGTTGACATTAATTCTTTTAGAATTTTTGTGCTGGAAAGATCACAGAACAAATACAATAGGGACTCAAATCTCCTCCTACCTCTAAGAATGTCTTACAGGAACAAAAAAAGAGACTATTGTCATTTGTGAATATAATAAAGAACATCATGATCCTTTGAGTCCAAGAGGTATATTTCTGAGGGAGGCTGGATCAAAGTAGCATGATGATAACAGCCATTTCTTGACCACCTACTTTGACCTAAATTACGGAATATACCATTTGTATGCAGTGTTACCTTGGACAACTTACTTAACCTTTCTGGATCTCTGTTTCTTTATCTGAAAAAAAAAAGGTTAAAAAATGACATATGAAGCACTTAGAAAGTATGTATTTTTTCACTCAGTTCTCCCTAAACTCATGTGCAGTAGATGTTGTCTTCTTTCACGTCTAACTGAACTGGCTCCTCAGTTTCATGACCTAAAAGTAGAAAGCCTAAATACAGCGTCTTTATTTCCAAAGTTGCAAAATCCTGTGATCTTTTTCCCTAGATCCAAGGCCCAGGACAGTGATTAGAGAATTAGAATTAGAGAGAAATTAGAGAATTAGTGATTAGAGAAAGTCTAAGCAATAGGTTTCTGGATTTCAGTGTTGTTCAACTCAATTGTCCTCTGGCCCCAGAATTTCTTAGTATTCATGTTAGCAGTTCAGTGCTCAGAGAGAACATCTCAAAAACACAAAGGCTTGGGGCCAGCGCCATGGTGCAGTAGGTTAACCCTCCACCTGCAGCACCAGCATCTCATATGGGCGCCGGTTCTAGTCTTGGCTGCTCCTCCTCCAATCCAGCTCTCTGCTGTGGCCTGGGAAGGCAGCAGAAGATGGCCCAAGTGTTTTGGCCCCTGCACCCGCATGGGAGATCCGGAAGAGTCTCCTGGCTCCTGGCTTCAGATCTGCACAACTCCGGCTGTTGCAGCAATTTGGGGAGTGAACCAATGGAAGGAAGACCTCCCTCTCTCTGTCTCTCTCAATGTCTGTAACTCCACCTCTCAAATAAATAAATAAATAAAATCTTTAACACACACGGGGTGGGGGGGGCTCAATTTCAAAGGAAAGCAAAGCCATCCTGACTTAAAAATCAGAAAGTTCCATTTCCCCTGCTCCATGACACATTTTGTGTGCTGGAAATCACTTTCCCGGTGATAAGGGGAAGTTTGCAGAGCAGGAAAGCTGATCATGAGTGTCCAAACGGTCACTTGAGAAGAGATGGCCTTGAGCAGAAGGCTTTATCTAAGTGGACCTACTACTGGGAGTCAGGCTCAAGCAAATATCTTTTATCTCTGCCAAAGGTTTGCACCTCTGGGAGTGCCTGACATAACCGCACCACTTCTCACTCAGGCATGTGCAGCATCTAAGTAGCGGGTGAAGCTGGGAAGCTTGCTTTTGTCAGTGTGGTGGATTTTAGTGGGTTTTTTTTAATGTTTATTTTTTATTTATTTGAAAGTCAGAATTACACAGAGAGAGGAGAGAGAGAGAAGGGTCTTCCACCCAATGGTTCACTCCCCAGTTGGCCACAATTGCCGGAGTTGTGCTTATTCGAAGCCTGGAGCAAGGAGCTTCTTCCAGGTAGGTCTCCCATGTGGGTGCAGGGGCCCAAGGACTTGGGCCATCTTCTGCTGCTTTCCAGGCCATAGCAGAGAGCTGGATTGGAAGAAGAGCAGCTGGGACTAGAACTGGCGCCCATATGGAGCTTCAGGCCAGGGCATTAACCCATTGTGCCACAGTGCTGGCCCCAGATTTTAGTGTCTTAAAGTTCAGGATGGTGTCTTGTATGGCTCCTTGTCCTCCTCTTCTCTTATCTTCTTCTGTCTCCACTTCCTCTCCTCTCTCCCCCTCCTTCACCTCTTCTTTCTCCTCCTTCATCACCCGTAGAACAGTAACCAGTCCACTCAACTCTAAATCTGTATTGCCATCTGTATTTAGAATTTTTATTTCTCTAAATCCTCACAACAAACCCTGCCAGTGACATGAATATCTATGTACCACTGTTTCATAAACTTGCCCCTAGAAATTGAATTTCCTTTGCAGTCAGTCCTTTTGCCTGTGACAGAAAGACGCTGACCAGGAGTACTGCTTCATTGTGCTCTCCGAGTCTCAGATGTAGGAAGGACAGCTAGGGAAGTTTCGAGAGGCAGTGCTGAGATCCATATCTAATGAAGTTAGAATAAATTATCATATCCAACGGTAAGAGGCACTTAGTATCATCCCCAAAGGAAAATTTAACAGCACTTTAAATCAGAGGACTCTCATGAATGTTCTTAACACTCTGTGAAAGGAGTCCACACTTGAGCAGAATGGAATAGAAAATGCAACAAAATGAGGGCTCTTGCTTTAGTCATTTTGTTGTCTTCCTCCCAGAGAAGACTCCAGGGAGATCTGGGAGAAGAGGCGCAGGGTCCGCTCCAAGCCCAGCCACACGCTCAGGGACTCTCCTGTTCTCAGCAAAGGCAGCCCCAGACTTCCCCAGTGCGGCTCCCCACCTGCTATGCCGAGCATCCAAGGAGTGACACCACCTGCTCATCCCGACAGCAGCAGATTCCCCAGGAGCCAGTGTGACAGAGCCAGCTGTGGGTTTTCCAGGTTTCCCTTTATGCTCTGAGACTGAGAATTCCTTGTGCGACAGTGTTGTGTAAACTTGGCAGCCTTTATCATATATTTGCCCTTGGCCTCCTTGCTGAAAAGAGTGCTGCTCTTAGAGCCTTTTCTGAGATCTTTCTGAACTCCTCTTCTCCATGGTTCCCTTCTGACTTCTCCATAGAAAATGTTTTCTTCTTTGGTGATTCAGGTCAGATCTGCAGAGCCCAAAGTCAGTGAGGGCTTACATAATTTTCCACATTGGCTGTGTTCCGTGCTCAGATTCAGCTGAAAATTACTTAATTCTCTGCTCTACTCTGGCTGCATAGATGTAGCCCAAAATTCTTAAATTTGTCACAGCCATCCCCAAGATCCTTCAATTTAACTCTACTCATCCCTCATGTTAGTAGTGATGCTATATATAGACTGAAAGGTGAACGATGTACTCATAAAGCCCAGCAAAGAGAGAGCATCTTGATCACAGCAAGATTTCAAATATGTTATGCCGTCACTGGCTTTAGTATGTGAAGTAGTGCAATTCCATTTCAAAAGGCTCTGAATTGAGCAACAAGAAACTTGGATCTAGCCCCTGTTCCTAATGATTAAAAAGTACAAGGTTTGTGTTTGTTTGTTTGTTTGTTTGTTTTTGCAGGCAGAGTCAGACAGTGAGAGAGAGAGAGACGGAGAGAAAGGTCTTCCTTCTGTTGGTTCCCCCGGCTGGCATGCTGTGCTGATCTGAAGCCAGGAGCCAGGTGCTTCCTCCTGGTCTCCCATGCGGGCGCAAGGCCCAAGCACTTGGGCCATCCTCCACTGCCTTCCTGGGCCACAACAGAGAGCAGGACTGGAAGAGGAGCAACCAGGACAGAATCCGGCACCCCATCCGGGACTAGAACCCGGGGTGCTCACGCCGCAGGCAGAGGATTAGCCTAGTGAGTTACAGCACTGGCCAAGTACAAGGTTCTTAACATTTATTTCCATCATAGGCTCCTTGGAAAATCTGCTGAATCACATCTGTACAGAATCTCAAGGAGGTTTCCCACAGTCTGCCCCAGGGTAGAAATCTCACCCTAGTGTCTCCCTAGTGTATTTTACAGCACTCGCATCCATAGAGTCCATTAATTCTTTATTAGGAGGGAAACAATCCATCCAAAATATCTATCAAGTTAAATTTTGTTAATGTTCAAAATGCTAATTGTCTCATGTAGCCTTGAGAGCAAAAACAGAATAGTACTGGGAAGTTTAATCAACTGGTAGTGTTGCTCCATCTTGTCCTCAGCTTTCATGAAATGCTAAAATTATCCCCAACTCCTCAGAGCGTTATTTGCAGTTCCATATGGTTTATATTCTAGCAATCTAGCAATTCATCAATCTGTTTACATACTGATGTTATACTTAGATTGATATTGAACTCTTCTCAGAATCATTGCCCCTCGAAAGATTTATAAATGACTGCTTTGCAGTATTAGAATAGATATCACAGTAAATGGAAAATAGTAATAATTTAGTTACAAATCATGATCTCTTTCCTTTTATTTACCCAAATATAACCACATATTTACACACAAGCACATGGAGCTGGCTATGTCAGAGTCCCCAACACTGACAATTACGTCAGTACTGAGTGTTGATTTGTGAAACAGCAACTGAAGTTCTGATTATAAACAGCCTCCCATAAAAATGTATATAGAATAAATATGCTTTTTCTACTTATTTTTATTTCATGGTGTATATAATAGGGCCACTGGGAAGTTGGTTTTTCTTTTGAATTTTTACTTATTTATTTCAGAGGCAGAGAAAGGCAGACACACACACATACACACACACACACAGAGTTCTCATTGGCGGGTTCACTACCCAAATAACCACAACAGTCAGGGCAGGGCCAGGAGCTAGGAACTCAATCTAGGTCACCCACATGGATGGCTACCTGAGTCATCCCTGCTGTCTCCCACGGAACTGCATATTAGAAAGAAGTAAGAGTCAGGAACTGGAGCCAGGTGTTGAATCCAGGTACTTGGATGTAAAAGGTATGTATCTTAGCCACCAGGCCAAATACTCATCTCACAGGGGTATTTAAAATCTGTTGGAAGAGGCAGATATTTAGCCTAGTAGCTAAAAAAACAGATAAGACACCTGTATACCATATCAGAGCACCTGGGTTTGAGTCTCAGCTCCTGATTCCAGCTTCCTACTAATACAGACCCTGAGAGGCAGCAGGAGATGGCTTAAGTAGTCAGGTTCCTGCCATCTACATTCAAGACCTGGATTGAGTTCCTAACTCCTGGCTCCAGCCCTAGCCATTGTTAACAGATGGGCTCTCTCCACACCCCCTTTCTCTCTCTCTCTCTCTCTCTCTCTCTCTCTCTCTCTCTCTTTCCCACCATCTCTTTTCCTCTCAAATAAATTTTTTAAATAAATTACATCAGGAAACACCAAAAATGTATGAAATAAATAGTCTTTTTCTCCTACTATAGTACCATAGAATCTTAAAGTTGGAAGATATTATAAAGGTTGTTTACTTTGGCTTCTAATGCAATGCAGGAATTTTATCTTTTGCAAACTTGACAGATGATTACAGAAGTTTTGACCTGAATTTTTCTTGTGATGGGGAATTCATCCCTGTACAGATCTAAATGTAATTAATCCTTTCTAATAGCAATAGCATATATTGGCTTGATGCCAATATATGTCCCTAGTAATTTTCATGGCAGATATAAATAAACTTGTCTCCCTCTTCAAACTAGCTCCTTCTTTTATGTTTACCATTCTAACTTGTAGAACCACTGATCAACCACTAAGAAACTATACATTAGATTTCGTTTCCCTATTCAATGGGTTACCAAGCCTAAGTGAGTCTGTCTTTCTAAATCAGCCTCTCGGATCTCTTACCTTCCCTCTGTCTCAAGGATTTGATTGCTTCTTTCTTGAGCCATTTCTTTCTTTTTCCTTTTATTAAGTTTATTTGTTTACTTATTTGAAAGGCAGAATTACAGAGAGGCAGAGGCAGGGAGAGAGACAGAAGTCTTCCATCCACTGGTTCACTCCCCAAATGGCCACAACAGCCAGAGCTGGACCAATCTGAAGCCAGGAGCCAGGCGCTTCTTCCAGGTCTCCCACGCAAGTATAGGGGCCCAAAAACTTGGGACATTTTCCATTTTTTTCAGGCCACAGCATAGAGTTGAATAGGAAGAGGAGCAGCTGGGACTCAAACCGGTGCACATATTGGATGCTGGAACTGCCCATACGGGATGCTGGCACTTCTTTACTTGCTAGGCCACAGCATCGGCTCCTTGAGCTATTTCAATACCCAATAACTGATCACTCTTCCTCTAACCTCATCCTTTATGGTCATTACCCAAATCAAATCTAGACTTTACTTTCTAAATCCCTGCAATGAAGCTGGATACCAACATTGGAGGTTGAACCCCCATCTCATGGTCAAGCTTTTGCTTAACTCCTTTACTGTAGGTGTCACTGCTCCTCACAGAACCTTTCCCATTACACACTCCATCCCAGCCCTATGGAAGCTCTTATAGTTAGCATGATGGTAACTGTATGGTTACCTATGTTGTCATGAATATTGTTACTTTGCCTGAAGAACTACTCCCCTTGTTCTTCCTGGGTCAGTTCTGCTGATCTCCCCAGATCCCAGTGTAGTGTCCATCCTTCCCTAACATCCTTCTTGTCACTCTACCCAACTCAATCTTCTGTCCATCTCAAGCACAGTAACTATTACTTTCAGGACATTCATTTAAAAATTCACCTCCCCACTAGAATGGAACCCCATGGAATCATCGTTTTGGCATCACAGGGGAATTGCATGGTGCTGAACTCTCAGCAGGAAGTAGAAGTTCCACAAGTTTCTTGTAGCACAGCTCAATCGATCTTACCCTGTTTGTTATAAGTAAGCAAGTTGAAAGGAAGGGAGGGAGGGAGGGAGAGTGAGAGGGAAGGAGGAAGAGAAGGAGGGAAGAAATAGTAGAAAAAGTGCTTGTCCTACACAATAGCCATTATCATTATAGATAGCTAGTTCTATGCCAAAGTTTGAAAACTACCCTGAAATACTATTTTTCCTACCAATTATTTTTCATAAAATGTTTTTACAGGCATTTTATCCTCCTGATTCCCTTATTAGATGAATTATAGGTCTGAACAAAATGCCCCACATACATCTGACCCATGAGAAAATGGTTTGTTTGGCTGTATAGTGATGATTAAAATACTCCTGATGTTAATTATTTGGTGCGTATTGCAGCTGTGCCCCACCTCTCCGATATTTTTATGCATGAGTCCCTTCTACATCTTGGTACTTCGATTCTAGGCTTGTGTAGTACACATACCCTCTTCTCCAGAGACTTCACCACCAATCCTCCTGGCGGCCCAGATGAGCCTCCATCCTCTGGCCCACAGTTGATTGGATAGTTTGTAAACATCTCATCTCCTCCAGAGGTAGCATCTTCATTTAGATACCAAACTGAGACCTATGGAGCATGTGGTCAGATGGTGATGGGGCCTTGAACCGTGCATTATTTTGCAAAGGGTGGGGCAGACTTTTGACCAATTTGCACACTGAGGAGTAAACAGAGAAAGTTGGTTGGAAAACCAAGTGGGCTAATGGACAGACACCCAAGAGAAGAGAGACAAGAGACCATGGAGGGAGAAAAGAGAAAGAAAAGAGATGATGCAGGGAAAGGAAAAGGAGGGAAGGGAGCTGCCTCAGTCCCAGGCTGGCTTTATGAGGCCTGCCTGGGTTTATGCTCCTGGGAGACGACTCTGGATCGTTTTGGTGATCACTGACCATGAACACTCACTCAGGATACACTCAGCCTAAAATTCAGGAAATGCAGAGTTTTGTTTCCTACAAACAAGATGCAGTTTCCTAGAATTCTTGGCCTGCTGATTTTTGAATTTTAAGAACCAAGCCTGTTTACTCCTGTCAAATCTAATTTATTTACATTTGTCCATTATTCTGATGTTGCAGGACTTCAGATTGATATTTCATAAAAGTCTCTCTTCGTACCTTTTGATGGTATATTCCCAAGATCCTTCAGGCTAATCACAATGTGGAGAAAGAACATGAAGCTTGAATCCATGAAAGGTCCTCGCATTAACTCTGTCTCTTGTAAAAATTTACAGCATTTCTGTTTAATCTTCTAACCTAGAATTTCAAAAACTAAGACACGGCCTCATTTCATGTATTCATCCCATGTATTCCATTCTTCACAATTATCCACGTACTTTCCTGTTGTCACATCATATGGCAGTGTTTTTGTACTTAGTGTATTGATCTGTCTCTTTCTCATCTGAAACTCTTTCTTGTTGTTGAAGAAACTGGAATTCACACAGAAACAGGGAAATTTATTCTGTTGTGCTGAAGCATCATTACCCCCACTCAGTCCTTGTGTAGGGTTACCTCCTTGAAATTCTAAACTGAGGTCTTCTGCCTCTAGCAAGCCCTGAGTCTACCATTTTGAAGTATCATATCAAAGTAGAGTTTTATGCTTGTCACTTCTTTCCAAATTCACTCAGTCTGACTATATAGTACACATACAGTGAATATTTGTTTGTACTACTGTATATCCCACACCAGGTTAAATACCTGCATCAGCTCATGCAATCCTCACAACAATGCAATGAATTTGTTAATTACAATAATTATTTGAAATTGTCACAAATTTATAACTCACTAATTGTTCACATTTTCATATAAAGATCTACAGCTTAGAAAGTTGGTGGGATTTGATAAACAATACTCAGTTAGCAGATGGCAGGGCAGAGATCTGAGTGCAATCGCCACTTCCTGCCTGCCTAGTCCTGTGCTGATGAGTACAGGGAGAAGGAGGTTAGGGCAGGGGCTAGCGCCAGCACCCACTCTCTTAACCACTGTGCTCATAAAGTTACCTCTTATCACTTGTTGGTATTGAATGATTAGGGGTTTAATGGTACTATGAAACCTGAATATTGGATAATCTGATACTTCCCAATGTCAATACCAATAGACCCCAAACCAACAAGTTGGTAAATCAGCCATTGACATATATAAATTCTCAAATTATTCATGGACTCTGTTCAAAGTTGTGTTTCTAAATCACTGTTTAAGATTCCAAACACATTTCCTCATTGAAAAAATGTATTATTTAAGGAAAGCCCACACAAATTAAGCAATGGTACTCTGCACATACAATTAAAACAATAGAACTCAACTCTTTTATAAATATATAACACTGTACTTTAGCTGCACATTCTTTTTTAAACTTTTATTTAATAAATATAAATTTCCAAAGTACAGCTTATGGATTACAATGGCTTTTCCTCCCCATAACTTCCCTCCCACCCGCAACCCTCCCATCTCCTGCTCCCTCTCTCATCCCATTCACATCAAAATTCATTTTCAATCATCATTATATACAGAAGATCAGTTTAGTATATATTAAGTAAAGATTTCATCAGTTTGCACCCACACCAAAACACAAAGTGTAAAATATTGTTTGAGTACTAGTTATAGCATTAATTCACGTTGAACAACACATTAAAGACAGAGATCCTACATGGGGAGTAAGTGCACAGTGACTCCTGTTGTTGACTTAACAAATTGACACTCTTGTTTATGGCGTCAGTAATCACCCTAGGCTCTTGTCATGAGTTGCCAAGGCTATGGAAGCCTTTTGAGTTCACCGACTCTGATCATATTTAAATGAGGTCATAGTCAAAATGGAAGTTCTCTCCTCCCTTCAGAGAAAGGTACCTCCTTCTTTGATGGCCTGTTCTTTCCACTGGGATCTCACTCGCAGAGATGGTTCATTTAGGTTGTTTGCTTGTTTGTTTGTTTTCTTTGTTTGTTTTTTGCCAGAGTGCCTTGGCTTTCCATGCCTAAAATACTCTCATGGGCTCTTCAACCACATCCAAATGCCTTAAGAGCTAATTCTGAGGCCAGAGAGCTGTTTAAGGCATGTGCCATCTATGAGTCTGCTGTGTATCCCACTTCCCATGTTGGATCATTCTCTCCTTCTTAATTCTATCAGATAGTATTAGCAGACACTAGTCTTGTTTATGTGATCTCTTTGACTCTTAGTCCTTTCATTATGATCAATTGTGAACTGAAATTTATCACTTTGACTAGTGAGATGGCATTGGTACATGCCACCTTGATGGGATTGAATTGGAATCCCCTGGCACATTTCTAATTCTACCATTTGGGAGTCAGCTTGAGCATGTCCCAAATTGTACATCTCCTCCCTCTCTTATTCCTTCCTTATATTCAACAGAGATCACTTTTCAGTTAATTCTAAACACCTAAGAATAATTGTGTGTTAATTACAGAGTTCAACCAATAGTATTAAGTTAGCTGCAGATTCTTAGCAGTCCTAGCTGTCCCTAAAAAAATTGTCCAGAAATAATTACATTGAAATGCGTTCATGTTGAAGTCTACATGAGAAAGGTCAGATAATTCTTTAGTCCATTCATCTTTGTGTGCTGCCACTCATATCCAAGGGCTTGGACCAAGCAAGCACACAGTAAATGCTCCCTGGATGGATAAAAACATTTAGTGGTGAGGAGTTAAGGAGCCCAAGGATAATAGTGTGGAGTAGTGAGCAAGATTCACTGAGATTCTGAGATAGGCCAAACATTCATACTAGTGTAGCTTTAACTTTTCTCTAACTCCCATCTTTGATAGTTATAGGGAGAAGGTAGGTTGCACTGGTGCTAAGTGTATAATCTGCAGTGAGGTTTATTAATTATTTTGAATCTTATGAATACTATAGATTCCAATATAGCTATATTAAGTAGGAGACATGGCTGTACCACATACCACCACCAAGTTGGCCAAAAAAGGAAATTTTACTCAAACTGACTCTGAAGAAGTCTGTTAGTAAACAACCCTCCCCCCCCCCCACACACACACACATACAAGCTCTAAACTCTTCCTTAGCAATTAAGCACAATTACCCATGATTGGAAGAAGAATTCATCCCTCACACACAAGTGACCTACACTGGGAATTGACAGAATCCATGCAAATATTTCTTTAACCACCAAGATCACCTTAGGCCCACTAAGTTGATTGGTTGCCAACATGTGCTTAGATTCTTCCCCACGGGGCTCAGAGAAACAGAGTTAATTTTAATATCTGTTCAATAAGTGTGCTCAGTGAAAATAACAACCGGCTCCTGCTGCAAGCAGCCCATGTTTAACTGACAGGTCTGGGCCTGACTGATGACTGACTAAGGAAATATTTTCTTCCCTCTTCCCAGGGGTCCCGTAAGTCTTTCAGTCTCTGATTGTTCATCTGGAAACTTTGATGCATCTCTTCAAACAGAATGTCTAATGAAAATGTATGTATGTGCCAAACACTTCACACAAATGTTTGTAGCTTTATTTATGATCACCAAAAAAATAGAAATAATCTCAATCTCTTTCAGTGGATGAATGGATACCCAAACTGCCCTGTATCCATGTAACAGAATACTACTCAGCAACATACAAGAGCAAGCTGTTGATACATCCAGTAACGTGGATCAAACTCAAGTGTGTTATGATATGTAAAAGAAGCCAGACCCAAAAGGCTACATACTGTGTGAGTGAATATGCAGGTTGTGTTCTGGAAAAAGCAAAGCTATAGAAACAGAATGCCAATCAATTGTAGTCAAAGGCTACAAAAGCTGGCTAAAAAAGACATAAAGGAGTTTCAGAAGGTAGCAGAACTGTTCTACAAGTATATGTTGACCATCATGGTGGCCACACAAGAATATGTGTTTGTCAAAATTCATAGAACTGTGCACTAAAAATGCATGGATTTTAGTATGTGTATATTATACTTCAGTAAGTGTGGCTAAAATAACTTTAAAATATTCTTTTTTATAAAAAGAAACCAGATAATTGAGATTGTACTATTTCTAGGGTGTGTTGGTAGCATATGGTGGGATGACAAAGCAATGGGAAGGGTAAAAGTCATACCTGTGCTCATGGGTTCATGTTCTTCCATGGAACACCTCTAGGGCAAAGGAGATGTCTGAATGCATTATGGGAAAAACCACCAAGCTATGTATACATAATTTCTGAGTGCTCTGCTCAGACTCTTACTGACCCCTCCCAAGTTCCTTCCATGATAGGAGTCATCCTCCTGCTGTGCAGGTGAACAAACTGAGGTGGGGGAATGTGGCTTAGCCAGATCAAATCAAGGCAATGAACTGCAGTGCTGAGCTGCAGGACTTCCGAATTCATGCTTATTTGGTGCTTAGTTTGTTCAGTGGCAGTGGCAGTGGTAGTGGAGGTGGGGATGTTTAAATAGCACTGAGGCTCTTCATTCTTGACCTGAGTCCACCATCGAAGTAAAAAGAAAGATTGATGGAGACAAAAAAATATTTTCTTTCTCTGCAAAGAACATTTTTGAAAAAGACACAAAGCAAATGTCATTATTTTGTCCAGAATAGTCAGGCTGTGTTGACATGAGACCAACCTTCTGATTTACAATGGTAGAGTTAGGGAAGCTTTCAGGTGTTTTCACTACACAATTGAAACAACCTGGATATTTGGGGTTCTCAGATTGTCTGACATTTCCCAAATGGGCCAGGGGTCTGCAAATTTTAATTGACATACCCCTCAGTGAGGCAGTGAAGGCACACAACAGTTAAGTGCAAACAATCCACAGTTTTGTTGTTATATCTGACATCACTAGATTCTCCATACCAAAGAATGGACAATAAATCAAACCTTTCACACCTCTTCCTGGTACTGTAGAGCACACTGCTACACTGCACAAGAAACATAGATCATGTAATGTTTTTGGTTGGCATAGGAACAGCCTTGGAAATCTTCATACCAGAAGGGTCAGGATGTTAGAAGTTTTTAGCAGGGAAAATTCTTGTGGTGACTACTGATAAGCTAAATATCCTGACTAGACTCTCTCTGGCATACTGCCTAGGTAAAAAAAAAAAAAAAAAAAAAAAGAATTCTATGTGGTTCTGTAATCATCACACAAAACACAGGGCACTCTCACAACACATACCCTTGTTTAAAGAACTTCAGAGGTCCTGCAGTGTCTATACAGGAAAATAAAAGCCAACAGCACAAGATGCATGGGTGGTGGGGGTACTGGGAAAAATAGGAATGCGCACAGGACAAGTGTGGTGTGTGCACTGTCAGAAGTCACACTCAGTCTCCCTTCCCAGTCAGGCTATGTGTCAGAAAGAGGGGAGTTGTCACAAGTGGCTTAATTCCACCCTACTAGTTCTCCATACACTGATGTTCATACCCCAATCCCTTTTGCACAGATCTCAACTTTCCTCATCACCACCCCCCCCCACCCCGGCAAGAGGTGTCATTTCTGGAATAAAGTGAAGAGCATTTAGAAGGTCTCTCTTCTCTTTGTTCGTGGGATGGAGAAGGGGGTGAGTGAGGGGATAGGAGCTATGGGATGGGGAGGGGGTACAAGTCAGTGAACAAGGAAACTGAAGTCCTCAGACCCCAGTGCCTGGGAGGATCCACATACACTAGTGGTCCCGCATCTCCATGCACTTGCCTACAGCCCACCTTTAACAATTCTTGTGTGTCTTGTTTGGAGCAATCCCAGGGTGTGAAACTCTGGATTTTCACAGAAGACAAATTGTGGATTGATATTCCGTTGGCAATGAGGACATTTTGAAACTGTTCATAAACACTTCCATTCAGCAGCCAGCTATTTCTAGCACATTTTAAATGTGACTGGATTCTTAAAAATGTGATTTTCTCATGTAGCTCTTTGGGACCACACCTACTGGGTAAAATGAATCACCCCTGTAATGAAGTGAAAGATTCCAGAGAAGAATGTTCCCCATTTCTTCCCCTCAGCCCCACTTAGGTTAGTACGTGGGTGGGATTCATGCAGAAGCAATGAACGTGAGCCTCAGGAGGACTTCTGTTGCAAGTCAGGGGTGCGCCATGTTGAACACTGTTCCTGGAGAGATTCACAAGGTTACAATAATTTCTCTGGGCCAGAGTCTTGCACACAGCAGAATAGAAGGCAAACTCCCAACTTACATGGAAAAGGGGGAGGGAGAAATAAGGTGGCTAGAGGGATGAGCTTCTTGATGACTTTAGTTTCCATAGCTCTGGGTTTTACGGGGCCAGAAGAATAAGGTGCGTGAACTATGAGTGAAGTAAAGCAGTCCAATTGCCTTTCCGACCTTATGTTTTTTATACTGTCTCTCAAGATGCAATTTGAGCTTTGAACGTTCCTGTGCTCAGACTGCACTTTACAAGGGCAAAACACTAAGAGTATCTTGACTTGGCCCAAACCCTATTTATGGTATTAAAATCATTTTATATTCTGTAGAAAGGACCATCCAAGGGTGCACTTCAGGTCACTGAAATGGCTCCAAGTGTAACAGCCACTTGTTTGGTCCACAAGTACTTATTGAGCACTGAGCAGGTTCTAAGCTCTGCTCAAGGCAGCAAGGTATTCACTTTGAAAATATCCTGGATTCTGGCTTAATTTGCTGTCAAATTGGCAGATAAATACCTATACAAATGACTCCAAGGCTACCCAGGAAGGACTAGAAAAAAAGAACACAAAATAACTGTGGCATGAAGATAAGACTCATCAAAGCAACCCAAAAGTTAGACGGGGTACACATAGGGAAGGCTATCCCTGGAGAATGGGACTCCGCTGCAGAAAGTGATGATGATGACATTTGCATGAATCCAGAACCAGCAGTCCCCTCTTCAGGCATTTTTGCTCCTGAAGAATTTCTCTATCCAAACAGCACTTTTTTTTCCGATTTTTCATCAGGAAGATTGCCAATTTGATTTTTTTAAAGATTTATTTATTTATTTATTTGAAAGATAGGGAGAGACAGAGAGAAAGAGATCTTCCATCTGCTGGGTCACTCCTCAATGGCCACAGTGATCAGGACTGGGTCAGGCCTAAGCTGGGAGTGAGGAAGTCCATCTGGACTTCCCACGTGGATACATTTGCAAGGAGCTGGATTACAAGCAGCTGAAACTCAAGCTGGCACTCCAATATGAGGTGCTGGTATCACAGGTGGCAGCTCAACCAACCCACTGTGCCACAACGTTGGCCCCTCCAATTTGATTTTTTCGAGAAAAGACTCACATATATACTCATACACAATCACTTACTTGCCTTCCCCATTTTGTCAAATGGATAGCAATTATTTTTTACTTTATCTTCTCAGGTTATGGATGCATTCAAATATAAATTCCAAAGATGAATCAAGAGCAAATGCACCTCATTTCTATGATTTCAAGCACTCTGGGGAAAGATTTAGGGTAGTAAGTGAATAACAATTAGCAATATTTTCCCATCTGATTGGCAGATCACATGGTGTTTGCTCTTTAGAATTAATTTAGCTTTCTAGTAAGGTTATCTTGCACACTTTCCAGGGTCCCCTGATATAAATAGACTAAGCAGTAAGAAGGAAATCAAAACAAGTGTTCATTTGTCTGGAACACAGTGACAACTATGCAGTGTGGAGGAAGATAAATAAATACAAGAAAACAACAATTAATAGAAAGCTTTAGAACATGGCTAGTCACCACAATACCTTCATCAGATCTACTGGTTGACCTTAAAGGACTGTGTTAGAAACACAAGTCAAGGTCCAGCAAAGTTATAGGCTGCAGAGAAGAGATGCAGGACTTTTGTCTCTCCTAATTTATTTTAAAATCAATTAGAGGTTGGCAAATTTCTTTTTTAAAAAAAAAGACCTATTCATTGATTTGAAAGGCAGAGTTACAGAGAGGTAGATGCAGACAGAGAGAGGGAGAGAGAGAGACTGAGAGAGAGAGAGGTCTTCCATCCACTGGCTCACTCCCCAAATGGTCACAGTACTCAGAGCTGGGCCAATCTGAAGCCAGGAGCCAGAAGCTTCTTCCGGGTCTCCCACTTGGGTGTAAGGGCATAAGCACTTGGGTCATCTTCTAGTGCTTTCCCAGGCCATAGCAGAGAGTTGGATCAAAAGTGGAGCAGCTGGCCAGTGCTGTAGCTCAATAGGCTAATCCTCTACCTGTGGCACCGGCACACTGGGTTCTAGTCCCGGTTGGGGCGCCGGATTCTGTCCCGGTTGCCCCTCTTCCAGGTCAGCTCTCTGCTGTGGCCAGGGAGTGCAGTGGAGGATGGCCCAAGTGCTTGGGCCCTGCACCCCATGGGAGACCAGGATAAGCACCTGGCTCCTGCCTTCGGATCAGCGTGGTGTGCCGGCCGCAGCGCGCCAGCCACGGCGGCCATTGGAGGGTGAACCAACGGCAAAGGAAGACCTTTCTCTCTGTCTCTCTCTCACTGTCCACTCTGCCTGTCAAAAAAATAAATAAATAAATAAATAAAAGTGGAGCAGCTGGGACTTTGGTGCCCATATGGGATGCGGGCACTGCAGGCAGTGGCTTTAACCACTATGCCACAGCACTGGCTCCTAGCAAATTTCTTATGAAAATAACAAAAAAAGAGAAAACTCCTTATTTTGGTAAACAAAGAGAAATGTTTAGTCCAGTTCCAGAAGTCACCTAGAATCAAGTGCGTGTCAATGGCAAGCTGGGGAACATAAGTGAAGATTTACCAACTTAAACACCTCAGTTCTCCTCACTTTTTTTTTAAAGGGTATGGAAAATAAGTGACTATATTTACCTTTCTTGTTTGTAAATTTGTAAAAATGTCCTTCATGATGCAGATTCCCAAACAGGGAAGGGTGAACAGCATCCCTGTTTGGCCAGGACTGTCCCTGTTTTATGGCACTGGGAGTGGCTGGAAATCCCTCAGGCATGGACAAAGCAAATGGGCTCTGAAATATATTCCTACCAGAGGAATCTAGGACGGAAGAGGCCGTTTGTCTAGAGGTCAAAGCACCCCTCATGCCAACCACTGACTCAGCCTGTGCTGACTCCTGGGCCTGTGATGGGAAAGGAATAAAGGAGCAATCTCTTCTTTCCCCACATTGGCTCTCAGGGCCAGTGCTTATTGCCCATGGCCAACCCGGTGACTGACAGACAGACACAGCTGGTCAAGCTTTTGCTAAATGACAGTGTCTACCTGTCAACAGTGAGCTGGGCATTTCAAGAGGCATTAGGATCGTTCCCCCAGGATCAGTGGATGGCACTGCCCAGGGAACCTGTTAGATGTGCGAACCCCCAGGTGCCATCTCAGACACTCTGAATCAGGAGTCCTGGAGGGTCAGGGTCCAGCACGTGGTGCTTCAACATATCCTCGGGATGGTTTTTACACAAGCTCAAGTCTGGGGATGGAACCGTTGCTCCAGTGACTGATCTTGAAAGATCAGATGCAGTAACAACACCCAATGTACCTATTACAGGTAAAAACAGTAAAGGCAGAATTCAGCACATGAATCTAAAGAATTTTTATTGCAGTTAGAATAATGCCTAACCACCATCCTCTCACCCTACTGATTTATACCCCATGAAGTAGCCAAGCACCATTAGCGTTAAACACAAGGTCAGATACACAATGCATTCTCGTTCTCTAAATCTCCATAGAACAGCTATAACCTGCATTTCAGAAAGCAAGGAAACAAGTGCCATTTTAATTGGAAACAATTCCTAGAAAACATTGGCCCATACCATTGCCCTGTACCAGAGTTGCAAATTAAGGACAAAAGCATCTGTAAATCCTGAAGAATGGACAGAGGTCACCTTCTCCTCTCCTCATTTCCTTTCCCACACCTCCACCCTCACCACGCCTATCCTTTTCCACCTGGAAGCAGCAGAAGTCAGACACTAGAACTGTTTAAGTGTCACTCCAATATAGATCCCATCAGGTAAGTGACACCTCTTGGGTAGGCGTCTTGGTCTCTACTCTCCTGAATAAAACTGATTCAAGGTTGCCCGGCAGCCTGCCTTCTCAGCCTTCGGAAATGGTTGATGGATTCATTTAGAATCAGGGGTTACAGAGCTGGGAGCTCAGGTGCTGCAGAAATGGCAGGTGGCTGGAGCTGACTTGACAGCAATTAAATCTACAAATCTTTGATTAGGCTCCTGGGAATGGAGTCATTAGCAACACTGAATGGACCAGCTTGCTTTCCAACGCCTCATTAGCTGCTCCACTGATGTTACTTTAAAAAGCCAAGAGAAGGAAAAGAAGAAAAAACCTCTCCAACACAGGATGAGGGAAGTTGAGTGACAAAGCAGGCAGGAAGGAGAAGAAGCCAGTGTAAGCATTTCTAGCTGAACAAACAGGTCCCGGCCTTTTTGCTGCACGGTCACCGACATGAGCATGCATGTTTGCTGGACCGTGAAATTGCCCCTTACCTGTCTGCTTCATCTGCCAAGAAGGGCTTTCTCTTTTTTCGATATGCCTTTTCAAAACCTTCAGCTGATTCCCTGTTCCCAAAGCCTCAGTTCAGAGTCCTTATCTTGCAGATCCAGTGTGGAGCTACCTCAGTGTCCCCTATACCTTCCCCAGTGGCCGCTTGGCCTGGGGTCTGCATTCCACCCTTTGGGTACAACAGAATCTCAGTGTCAATATTCTGCTCCTATTGTCCGGTCTGGACTCTGTCTGTGGTCTGTGTTGATGTCGACTTTGGAGATTTCTTTCACCTTACTGGAGAACCAAAATTTGGATGAATACAACCTTGCATGGTAAATAATCTTCCCTACAGGGGCCTTTAAAATGAAAGGAAAATGTGTCTCACAATTGTAATGTAAAATTCCTGTGTGACTAATTATGTGATAAGACCCTAATTCATGGCATAATTTATTGCTTTCATTGTTCACAAACTGCCAGTCAGAGTAATATTTATAAAACATACTCCAAAAGCATTTATTGATCACCTGTTATAAACCTCATATTAATCTGCAGTGGGAAAGCCATAAGCAGTGGATAGTCTCTCTATTTCAGTTGAGAATCTATTAGAAGGAAACTTCATTCACATCTTCGCTCACTTGTTCATTCATTTATTCAACAAACACCTGCTGTGTGTCTGCTTAGTGTAAGCATTGCTCCTGCACGAAAAAAAGAGACAACATTGCAGAAAAATTACAATTACCTTCTGATAGGCATCGTATATGTATTTCACTCAATCCTCACAGCAAGTCTTTGAGTCCGACACTGCTATTTCCTCTGTTTTAGAAACAGGGAAACTGAAGCACAGAAGGCTGAAGTAATTTGCCCAAGGCCACACTGCTAGTAATAACAGTACTAGGATTTAAGCCCGGGCAGGCTGGCTGCTTAGCCAATATGCTATGCTCCTTCCAGGTGCTGTTAGCTTAATAGGGAAGACAAACATCAAAACCAACCTTTTCAACCCATTGTGATAGGCACATCTGTGCAAAGTATACACAAGTGCATGGTAGGTAGAGAAGGGGATTACTAAGTGCTCATGGAGAAGAACTCACGGTGCGTTATTTTTGTTTGGTTTTTTTTTAAGATTTATTTTATTTATTTGAAAGAGTTACACAGAGAGAGGAGAGGCAGAGAAAGAGAGAGAGAGAGGTCTTCCATCCGTTGGTTCACTCCCCAGATGGCTGCAATGGCCCGAGCTGCGCCAATCTGAAGCCAGGAGCCAGGAGTTTCTTCTGGATCTCCCACGTGGGTGCAGGGGCCCAAGGACTTGGGCCATCTTCTACTGCTATCCCAGGCCACAGCAGAGAGCTGGATCGGAAGAGGAGCAGCCAGGACTAGAACCAGTGCCCATATGGGATGCTGGCGCTTCAGGCCAGGGCTTTAACCCACAGTGCCACAGCGCCGGCCCCGAACTGTGGGTTTTGAATTAGAAAGAAAAAAAGCTACAGCTTTCAGTAAGTTATAATAAGATACTTCCCTCAATGGCCTTGACACCATCATGATGGAGATTTTTAAAACAAATATATCAAATATATTGGGAACCTTGGAAAAGAAAAGATAGTATCCGCATTTGAGAGTTGATTCAATGATGGAGGTGAACCGTAAGCAAAGACTTAAAGAGATGGTTGATGTTTAAGAAGACTGGGTGAAATCAGGGAAGTCCAGAGAAGAGGAAAGGAGAGAGGATCAGCGGAGAGAGAACAAGGATCAAAACTGTGTTTGCAAGGAGGAGATAATGTTGGAATAAGGATCTGAGCATAAACATAGGAGGCATTGAATGAGAAGTTTCTCTTAATGATAAAAATTTACTGAAGTTTTTAAGAATGGGGGTGAAATAAAAATGATTTAGCAATGCTGAGAAAAGCAGTAGAGAAATACAAACAAATTAATATAATGAAAAAGTTCATTTTTGAGCTAAGACTTGGAAGGGATTTCTTTTACTATGAATAACAACTCACTACAGAGACTTTTTGTGAAGATCAAATATAATAAAAGGAAGTCCTTCATAAACCATAATGTGCTGTCCAAATACTATTATTACTTCAAAAAACATATTTATGTGGCTTTCCACACAATGATCTTTTATCCAAAGTAAGGATGATCCCAAGCTGTTGGCATGCCTCTGTGGGTCATTAAATGGGACAGGGCTTCTCACAGGAATTTCGATTTTGCAGGTGACTAACGAGCAGCTTTTTCCAAATAGCCGGGGAATGGGGAATCAGCATGTGGGCTTCTCAGAGGTTCCTGGCCTCGTGAAAAAGGGCAGTGATACATCTCAGGTGCTTTGGGTTCTTTCTCTGCCATCTCCTCTGAAGGGTGATCTCCAGCCAAGGGAAGGGCGTAACCATTGCTTGTAAGCCAACCAATAACCTAAAAAGCTGGTTCTACCAAATAAGGTAACACTACTACCTTCTTCTCTATGTCCTTAATTTTCCATCCAACTCTTGGATGCCTGTTAGACTACAGCTTGCTTCTTTAAAAAATAATCTGTGTATCTTTCTGGCCTCACTCTAACTTTGGGGACTATCTGGGTTCATTTTCCACCATAGGTTCCAGATGCTTGTGTGTTAGCGATGTCTTGTTTTGTCATTTCTGTCTAAAGTTGGATGAGCTTTCCTCTGCAGATCTGGGAAAGCGCTCACTTCACCTTTGCTAACCGTGCATAAAGTCCACGCTATCCCCCAGGTCATTAGGGAAATGCCTGATTGCCATGAAAGGTCATCCAGTGACTGAAGTTTCCAAAGCTTCAAACTGATACATCACCCTAGGGCAAGGAGAAGGAGACATTTAAAGTTAAACGTATTGTTTTTCAAGTTGTGAATCAGTGCAAAAATGAAAATAGGGTCTCATCTGTTAAATAACAATGATTAGAAGATACATGTAATTTCTTCAAAGGCAGTTTCTTTCCCTTGGGCCTTTTTGGGGTAAACAAGAAGACAAAAGGAGTATTGTTAGCATCCTGAGTCTGATTTTATGGCTGTTTCTTGAAACTATTTCACCAGCATCCCCAATAGCCTTGCATTCTTGGACTTTCCCTGTACCTCATGACAAAGCTCTACTGCTGAGTGAAGTCCACAGCCTTCATTTTTTAACTTCTGTGCTCAACTCATTAATTGAAAGAGTAAAAAATATTGCCCATCAGTGTGGATGGGTGCTGCCACAACTTCCCGGTCTTCCTCAACTGAGCTTCAGGACTGGTGGCCAACCCTCCTCTCAACCTTGTTCAGTGTTCTATTTTTTTTTTTAGATTTTATTTTTATTTATTTGAGAGGTAGAGTCACAAACAGTGTGAGGGAGAGACAGAGAGAAAGGTCTCCCATCTACTGGTTCACTCTCCAAATGGCTGCAATGGCCACAGCTGAGCCAATGCAAAACCAGGAGCCAGGAGCTTCTTCCAGGTCATCTATGTGGATGCAGGGGCCCAAGCGCTTGGGCCGTTTTCTACTGCTTTCCCAGGCCATAGCAGAGAGCTGGATGGGAAGAGGAGCAGGTGAGACTCGAACAAGTGCCCATATATGATGCCGACGCCACAGGTGGAGGATTAACCTACTGTGCCACAGCACCGGCCCCTCAGCATTCTCTTAGTAGACACTTCAAATCTTCACAGCTCTCCAGGATGAGATAACTATTCACTTACACTCATCAGTAATAACATATGACCCCTACTTGTACCTCTTTAAAAATCTTGAGAATCTTACACACAAACTTTAAGCTCATTTCCACCTGTAAGAACTTACTCAGGGACCCACATTGTGTTGCAGGAAGTTAAGCCACCCCCTCTGACACCAGCACTGGTTCGAGTCCCGGCTACTCTGCTGCCTTTCCAGCTCCCTGCTAATGTGCCTGGGATGACCCAAGTGCTTGTACCCCTGTCACCCACATGGGAGACCTGGATGGAGTTCCAGGTTCCTGACTTCAGCCTGGCCCATACCTGGGCATTGCCGCTGTTTGGGGAGTGAATCAGTGGATGGAAGATCCCCCTCCCTCTCTCTAACATTGATTTTCAAAAAGATAAATAAATCTTATAAAAAAGACTCTTCAAAAAAATCCACTCTAGGGGCCAGTGCTGTGGTGCAGAAGGCTAAAGCACTGGCCTGAGGCACCAGCATCCCATATGGGCACTAGTTTGAGTCCTGGATGCTCCACTTCTGACCCAGATCTCTGCTATGGATCAAGTTCTTGGGCCCCTGCACACACGTGGGAGACCCGGAAGAAGCTCTTGGCTCCTGGTTTCAGATCGTCTGTCAGCTCCAGCCATTGCGGCCATCTGGGGAATGAAACAGTGGATGGAAGACTGACCTCTCTCTCTCTCTCTCTCTCTCTGCCTCTGCCTCTCTGTAACTCTTCCTTTCAAGTACGTTAATAAATAAATCTTTTAAAAAATCCACTCATTCTCTTGTCTATGGCCTCTAAAACATGGAAAATAAGGTGAATTTTGTTGTTTCCTATTCTGTTGTGCACCAACACCTTTGCTTATGAGCTTTTGATATCACGTCCACCTATCTCCTTTTGGATTTTTATCCCTCAAACATCTTCATTTACTGTTGCCCCTACAACCTCTGCCTCTCCATAAATTATTTCCTATCGGATGTTAACTTTATTCAACCTCTTCCATTTGAAGAAAAAAATTTAAGCATCCTCTAAGTCTGTTTTCACCTACCTTCCTCCTCTACTTTTCTATTTTTTCTCAACAAAATATCTCAGATAGTCAACATCCTCTCTCTCTCTCCACATCTCACATTTCCTCCTCCCTCCTGTGCCAGATCAGCTGGCCTTTGTCTATCCTACTTCAGTGGGCCTACATTTGGCATTTAAGTCAGTTGATCTCTCCCTTTTCCTTCAAACTCTGTTCTCTTAGTTTCTATTACATTGGACTCCTTTGTCTCTCCTTCAGCTACTCTTATCCATCCTTCTTGGCTCTATGGGCTACTTTTCCTCTGTTGTTCCTTCAATAGTAGTGGTGCTCAGTGTTTTGTCCTTGATTCTCTTCTTTCATCACACTGCATTTTGTCCGTTGTCAATCTCAACCACTCTCATGGTTCCACGATCATTACTGTGCCAGCAACATTCAAATCTGTGCTTCCACCTGGGATTTTCCAATTAGTTTCTGTGTCATGTTTCCAATGGTCTAGAAAAAATATCAGAAAGAGAATAGTAACCTGCTAAAAACTCCACAGTTAGTCAGGTCCTTTACACTGATTTACGTTCTCAGCTTCCCTTCCAACCACCCACCTCCACTTTTGCACATTTGTCCTGCCTCTGGCCTTCCAGCCTCTACATTCCTCCTTGTACCATCTTGACTATCTTCTTCTACCAATTCTTATCAATGCTTCAATAGCAGCTCTGGTAGCACTTTCTGTCTACAGCCTATCTCTCTTGTATTCCTAACCAGAAGTGAGCTTCCAATAGTTAGCCTCTACATGAATCATTTAGGAAGCAATTGAACAGCGAAACTCATCGTATAAGGCCACAAAGCATCCTTCTTCACAGTCTGGACTGTTTCCAAAATCAATTGTTTGTTGTTCAAGTCTTTGTATACTTGTGTCTTTTCTCTCTAGAGAGACTATAACTACTCTGAATGGTCTGCAGCTTTCTCTCACACTGCTCAATGTATATGGGACTGATCTACTTCTCCATCTGTGGGTCTCCAGCCCTAGACTGGGGGGCTCCCAGCCTGTGGAGCCCACTACTAGCCAGTGCTAGGAGATGACTCAGCAGGACAATCCAGAGATTTCCTCTACTCTGTGGTCTCTATTTCTCCAAAAGTACCCATTCTAGCTATGTGACTACTAATTAAGCAAAACCTAAAAGCTCGTGTCCATTGGTGTGCTTTCAGTAACCCAACAAGGGAAGGAGCTAACAGACAACACACTTGCAGAATACCTGCAATTCTGAGGAAATTGGTAAAGTCTCTAAAGCAATGAAAGATGTAGATAGCAGCTGCTTTTGCTAAGCCTTTGAGCTGGAATCAATTCACATGGAACAATTAATGCACCCTTGCAAGGTGTAATGAAACCAGTTTATTTGTAGTTTAATTTTCCATTCAATATGCTGTTCTATTTTATGAGCCATATAACTTGGTGAAGCGATTACAGACACCACACAGAACCAGGCAGGAAGCAGGAACCACGAGCTGGTTACAAAGGAACATCACACGGGTCTACCCCTGATGCAGAGAAGCCAGGGGCCTTGACTCAGGCAGAAGTGGCTGGGAAAGGCCTTGCCTGAAGAGATCGGTGACTGCAATGGTAGCATCCGAGCATGAGCACAGCAATATGAACAGGAGTTCTGGCAGACGTGCGAGAGTGGTAAATAAAAGTGGGCAACTTCCGCTCAGAATTTCATGTTATCTCTTTGTGGAACCAGATTGTGGGTATCATAGCCCACCCCACTATCTCCTACACCGGTGACCACATTAAACAATGTCAACCTGGCAAAAAAAAAAAAAAAAAAAAAAAAAAAAAAGACTTGCAGAACCTATATAGTGAAATAATAATTCAGTACTCACTGGGGGCCAAATGCTGCTAGTTCTAAGTGCTTTGCAGCGTTAGCTCAGGCGAGCCTTTCAACAAAGCCATTTCATAGCTATCATCATCATTCCTCTTGTAGAAATAAGGAAACTGAGGCTGAGAAAGTTTAGTTTTTTTAAATATTCATTTTTTATTTGTAAGTTAAGAGCTTTCCCATCTATTGGTTTACTCCCTAAATGCCCACAACATCCAGGCCTGAGCCAATCCAATACCAGAAGCCAGGAACTCAGTCAAGGATGATAGGTACACAACCACTCGATTCATCACCTGCTATCTCTCGGGGGAGCATGTGGGCGAGAACTGGAATCAAGAGCAGAGCCAGGACTTGAACCCAGGCATGCCAATATGGGAAGCAGGTGTCCTGGGCAGCACGTCAACTGTGCTGAACGTCTGCAATGAAACTCACACAGCCTCGCCGTGGCAGCATTCGGACACTGGCAGCCTGCTGCCGCCTCCCATGATGTCCCTGCGTGATGTCTGACTACTTGTACATGGTTGTCTAGGTGCTGTGTCCTATTGTAAGCATTTTATATATGCCTACTCTTAATTCTCACAACCACCCAGTAAATTAAGGACTATCATGTTCTCCAGAGAATGGGTGAGGAAACCGAGGCCTAGCGACTGCAAGGCTTGCCGAGGCCACGCCACAGCTGGGCAGAGCTCTGATAGGAAGGCAGCTGCTCTGGTCCTAGCCCCATGCTCTGCTCACTGATTGCATGACCCACTCACTGGGGATAAGCAGCATAAGAAGGGCCACCTCCCCCAGCCACCCAGAGATACGGGATATAAAGCAGGAGCCCCACCCCACACACCCACCTTCCCAAACTCTGAAGACTCCACACCAGCTCAGTGGGTGCACTCTCTCCCTCTTTCCTGGCAGAAGGCGCCCAGGGGGCCCTGTCTTCGTGCTGCTGTTCTCTTCCCGGCAAACCAGGTGGCTTCCTGGGGACAGGTTTTTGTTTCCCACACCGCATGCAAGCTGAGCCATCATCGCGTGGCTGCAAGACATGGTTTTGCTAGAAAAGGACTCAGCAGGACTAAAGTCGTTGTGTTTCCGCAGCATGTGTCCTAATCCCTTTCTTGGCACTTGGACGACACGGGCCCAGTGGTCAGTCCGGCTCGTTCTGTCGCCTCTCCCAGAGGCCTTTCAGATGGTCTGTGTGTTAGCCTGCACTTTTGGCTTCACATCACACACTGCTTACTTATCTGCCTGCTTGTTCTCGGTTAATAAATTGGAATTGATTTGGCAACTCCACAAACAAGTGGAGTCTCAATCCTGTTTAAAAACGGAGGGAGGGGTGAAATGGAGGGCAGACAAGGGGGACTGGAGACACCCCTGCTTTTACAGGTTGCTTAGCCAAGCTTATGCAAAGGAAGTGGGTGGGGGAAGGGCAGCAACACTGGGAATGAAAGCTCATCCCTTCTGTTAGGGCAAACCTTGCAGAATTTCTAAATGATGATTTTCAATGGTTTTCAATTGATTTACAAAGCAAGAATGGGCTGGCATAGTACCATGAACAGGCAAACGATGGGGAAATAGCACTTCCAGATTATGCTGTACTTACGAATTTAGCAGGGAGTCAAGTTCAGGGTACAGAGCAAGACCTGGAGTCCAGGTGCCTGTTCCTGCCCCAACACAACCACCAACTGTGTGGCCTCGGAGTAAGAAACAGACCTTGCCATGCTCAGCCTCCTCCTCTGCACAAGGGGGTGGTGGAAGCTGGGCCCTCCCGATGGGGAGCTGGTGGAAGTCATGGAGTTATTGCTTGCAAGCACCAAGCACACGGTCTGGTGCGTCACCAATTCTCAATAGAGATTAGTGATCATTGTTATATGTGAGTCACGTAATAGGAACCTGAGCCAGGACAGGTGGCTATGAGAAGGAATCCCTCAAAGGCTCTGAAAAAAACATAAGCTTAAACTATGTGTTCTGTTGCCTCTCCTGATGCTTTTCATGTTGTCTGTTTGTGGACCTGTGTTTGCCTTGCTAACATGTGCAAACAAGTGATGCATCTGTAATACCATTCTATACTTTAGTGGTGTCTACTTGTTCTCAGAATACATTGTCTTCAGCATGCTAGGGTTTTGTGATGGGTTCTTTTTTGTCTGAAGTGTGTTATCCTCTTTCTGGAAACTCTTTTTAAAAATTTCATGTAATAATATTAATACTCCAGAAACAAGAAGAAGGAAATGGGTACAAGGGAAAAAAAAAAAAAAAAAAAAAAGCAAACAGCTAACAATGCACTATGGGAAATATCTGGAGTGAGACAGACCTGAGTCTGAATTCCAGCTGTATCATTCCCAGGTTGGGTGTCTTTGGGCAATTTACTCACTCTTCTGTTATTTTTTTTTCCTCATTAAACAGGCTTGGGACAGGTATTGTGATGCAATAAGTTAAGCCATTGCTTCCAACACCCACATCCCCTATATAAGTGCCAGTTCATGTCCCAGCTCTACTTTCAGCCCAGCTCCCTACTTTTGTGCCCAGGAAGCAGCAGATGATGATCCAAGAACTTGGACCCCTGCCAACCATGATGGAGACCCAGAAGGAGTTTCTAGCTCCAGGCTTTGGTCTTGCTCAGCCCCAACTGTTGTGGCCATTAGGAAAGTAAATCAGCAAATGGAAGACTCTCTCTCTTTCTCTCTCTCTTTCTCTCTCTCTATTTCATCTCCCCTTTCCCTCCCTCACAGTCACTCTGGCTTTCAAATAAATAAATACTTGTTAATAGTAGATTTCTAATCTTTGATGCCAGAATTGCAGTGACATGTGAATCAGCTGGCATATCTCATTGTCCAGCCAATCACATAACAGACCCTCAACAAACGTGAACTCTCTCCTTCCTATAATAGAGGAGTATATGCAAAGGGTCTTCAAAAACACTTGTG
Organism: Oryctolagus cuniculus; assembly: GCF_964237555.1. Taxonomy (NCBI): domain Eukaryota; kingdom Metazoa; phylum Chordata; class Mammalia; order Lagomorpha; family Leporidae; genus Oryctolagus; species Oryctolagus cuniculus. The sequence goes on along the minus strand of NC_091440.1, from coordinate 73,408,921 downwards.
AGAAATACCCACTAAGAAAAGTTGATGCTGGGTTGGCATTGTGGTAAAAGACACCGCTGGCGGTACCAGCTCAGCTACTGATCCAGTTCCCTGCTAAAGTACCTGGGAAAGCAGAAGATGGCCCAAGTGTTAGGGGCCCTGCACCCATATGGGAGACCTGGAAGAAGCTCCTGGCTTCAGCCTAGCCTAGCCCTGGCTGTTATAGCCATTTGGGAAGTGAACCAGAGGATGAAAGATCTCTTTCTCTGTCTCTACTTCTCTCTCTCCCTATAACTGTGCCTTTCAAATAAGTAAATCTTTTTTAAAAAGAAAAAACATGTATCAATTCCAAAAATTTTTGCACCAATATAACTTCTCTTTTCATTTCATTTTTCCATGATTTTTTTGAAGTCCTCCTATAAGGGGGTTGGGGGTAGGGAGGAATGGGGAAGGTGTACTGGGGAGAAGACTCTAAGGCTGATAATCTGAGCTTTGTGGATTTGATTAGAAATGGGCTTTGTTAAGATGGACTCAAAGCAAACATGTTTAATAGGTGTAAGGAGAACAGATTTGTAAATTCTTCCAAGAATAAATAGAGTCTGAGAGCCTTTTCTTCCCCAGCCGATGGATTAAGACCCTCCCTTATGTTGAGAATCCCCTATGTTAAGACCCTCCACCCATTTTGAGAATCTCTAATCCAAAAATCCAAAATCTGAAATTTTTGAGCTCCAACATATCATAAGTGGAAAATTCCATGCCTGACCTTATGTAGCAGGTGATAGATACACTAAAAATATTGTATAAAACTACCTTCAGGCTATGTGTATATGGTATATATCAAATGTAAATGAATTTGTGTTTGCACTTGGGTTCTATCTCCAAGGTATCTCATTATGTATTTGCAAATATCCCCAAATGTGAAATAATCAGGAATCCATAGCTCTTCTGGCCCCAAGCATTTCCAAGAAGGGATTCTCAGCTCATTTGATATATCAATGGCAGTCTTAAAACATAGTGATTTCTAAGGAAATTTGCGCTTCAATTACGGAAGAGCCATAAACCAAAAGAACAAACTACCGGTAGGTGGATGTCAGTGCGCACTGTAAAGGAGGGACTTTGGTTTTGTTCTTATTTTGGCATGGGGGAGGGACTGAAGGAAAGGCCTTGCCGGGTTGTTGAAATCACAGCACATAAATACCAGCTGCCTGTCATTATCAGCGAAGTCTGCTACATGAATGAAGGGGAAAATGAGAAGCTCTCACTCAGCACTGCTTGCTTGCACGTAGACTCTGGTGGACAGTGGGGATCCCGGATGGTCACAGCCCAGAAAGAAATGGAGCAAGAGTTTCAGCCAAATGCACAGACTCAGCACACTGGGTTCAGAAGGAATCATGGGTCTGAAGACCTGAGAGGAGGAGGGGAAATGGCCTGGATATGCTGGGTGATGGAGGAGATTTAGTGGATATTATCCCACTTAATCCTCTCAACAACGCAAGGAAGACACTGCACTGTTATCTCCATCATACACACAGCAAACAAAGCTGAGGGAGACTAGGCAGACACTCACCATCATACAACTCTCATCTGGTAGAGCGAGGATTCCTACTTAAGTCTACCTGACGCCAAACCTCCTCACCTGATTGCATATCCTGTGTCTCCATGACAACCTACTAAACCCACCCAAGCAACAGTGACTAGGGTGATGGGTGGAGTGTGTGTGTCCCTTGTTCTGGCTCTGTGCTCTTCCTCGTCTCTGCATCTAGAAAGGGGAGAGGGCAAGGGCCAGCCCTGTCACCCTTGCTGCCATCCTTCCTGTATAAATCTGTCTTCAGATAATTTGCCTTGAGCCCTAGCAGACCCATCTTCCTGGGAGGCCATGTTGGGGCTGGTTCTGGCTGACAGCCGGCCTGGCCTCTCCAGCGCCTGCAGGAAGGCCTTTGTCTCACATCCTTCCTCCCTGCCCTCTTCTCTCTAACCCACCTCCAGCTTGGGTCCATATGGGCCATTTGCTATTTCCCTTCCCAGAGCTTGGTTCACTCCCTGGGTAAGCACACAGAAGGCCACTTCTTACAGTACTGATGGGCCACTCTTCTCAGGATCCCATGGACACTAGTGATGATGACGGTGAAGTCAAGCACAGTCAAACAACCCAAATCAGACCTTAGGGGAAGACCAACTCTTTCTTTGGGGTTCTTGGTTGGGGCTTTGAGATAAATACTCCACTGTCATTTATCCCATAACACAAGTAGGTTGCATTAAAAAGTGAGGCAGGATAAGAGGAAAGAGCAAATTCTTCATCTTGCAGCTCTGGGGGCCTGAAGTTAGAGCTATAGAGAAGCCTGATAGGAGAAGGGGGAAGGTGGGGCACTTGGAGGGTGGGAGGAAGCCATTTCAGGTTGGAAAATAGAAACAGCCCCTGAATCTTACACTTCTGTCATAGGAAGTGGCAACAACAATATGGGCAGTTTGGGAACCTCCAGCCTCATCAGTTAGTAGCCCCTGGAACCATTCCTGAGTTGATGCTAACAGGATGACTTGTGGTAAGCCCCTAGGTAGCTTCAGGGTAGAGCCTGGCCATGCCAGAATGACCAACCAAGTAGGTAGAGGCCTGGTGTTTTGAGACACATGAGAATAGCCCAGCCTTCCAGGATGGAGATTAGATGTTGAGTTCAAACACATGGCCAGTGACTCAGTCACAACCACATGATGAAACCCCAGTGAAAACTCTGGACCCGAGGCTTGGGTGGGCCTCCTTGTTGGTGCACATATCCTTGTGCCAGCAGGGCTATGCATCTTGATTCTACTGGGAAAAGGCACATAAGCTCTACTTTTGAGACTTACCCAGGCCTTTCTGGAGTCTCCTCTTTTGGTTTGTCCTGATTTGCCTCTTTCAACCGGCATCACAAATATGGTGCTTTCCTGAGTTCCGTGAGTTATTCTGGGAAGCTATTGAACCCGGGAGGTTAATGAGTATCCCTGAATTGAAAGTCAAATGACCAGAAACACAAAGTAGCTAAGGAGGACCTGGAGTTTGTGGCTGGTATCTAAGGTGAGGAGGCTTTGTGGAGGACTGCATCCTTAATTGATGGTTTACCCAACATGGTATCAAAATCGCATGACAGCATAGTTTTGAGCCAATGACTGTACCTCCTACAGTCCAGTGAGGGAGGTAAAGCAAATAGTCATCCATCCACCCAGCCACCGCACTCTCCTAGTGGCCAGCCTGACTCGGCTTAATGTCAGCTGCCTCTTTGGGGCAAGCGGGGATTAGGATCCAGGTTTTAGAGCCTGTTCTCATACCATCCCAGGGGCTGTGCCCACACCATGCCACAGACTTGACATTTTTGGAGTCTGGTCAGCCGTTTCGGCTGCTATAACATGCTGGTGCTGAGGAGTGAAGTGATTACTGAATAATCAGACTCATTTGGTGTCTTTAAAATGGAGATAATTTCACATAGTTCAGACACAGCCCAATTATTTTGTTGTTAAGAAAAGTGAATTGGCTTGGCCTTTTGCAATTCGATCGGTTGCTTGGCAATCAACTTGCCAATAGTTTTTGCCTCTCCATTTTTCTCTCTGATTTTAATTGTAGCATTGGAATAAAAGAATAGTCCACCCATCTGCTGCCTTGGATTTTGAGGCTTCATTTAAAAAGTCAATCCTTAGCCTGCTTTTCAAAATTCTCAGGCTGAAGGAATCCAGCTATTATTTTAAAACTCTTTTGTCCCTTTCCTTTCACCCACATCCCATAGTCTCATCAGTATATTTTGCTTTTCTTCTTTTTTAAAAAAAATTATGGAAATAACGCTGAATATAATAAAGATTTAGCCAATATTTAGAATACAAGAAATCTTATTGGTTGCTGTACATTATTTTCTAAATCAATATCATTATGCACACTTTGTTTATTCAGATTCATCTGTGCTTTGTTCTACCATGACATCCAGAACTTCGTATTCTATGTTTTCTTGGATTTCCAAACCTCCCGTCTCACCATCACTCCCCTTCCCTACATTCCTTGCATCTGTATATAATTTGCTTACTCCTGAATTTATTATTTGGTTCTATTTACTAATTAATAAATTTATTATTAGTTCTAGAAACAATAATTCTATTCTGTGCATAATTTATCAAAGCCCACTTCAAAATTTCTCCATATTTTAAGTACCTAGTGGTAATATCCAAATTTATGACATTTGCCTGTTATTAGAACTGTTGATTTTTCCTGTAATGAGAGCTTTTCAACTTTTTTTGTTCAATTTTTGGAAGCCTGTAGTAAAACGTGGTTAGATCACGTCTGTGTCCCTTTCTCTCTCTCTTTTTAAAGATTTATTTATTTATTTATTTATTTGAAAGTCAGAGTTACAAAGAGAGAGACAGAGAGGCAGAGAGAGAGAGAGAGAGAGAGAGAATCTTCCATCCACTGGATCATTCTCCAGTTGGCCACTATGGCTGGAGCTGAGCTGATCTGAAGCCAAGAGCCAGGAACTTCTTCAGGGTCTTCCATGCGGGTGCAGGGGCCCAAAGATTTGGGCCATATTCTACTGCTATCCCAGGCCATAAGGGAGAGCTGGATCAGAAGTGGAGCAGACAGGACTCGAACCAGCACCCATATGGGATGCTGGCACTTCAGGCAGCGGCTTTACCCACTACGCCACAGCACCAGCCCCCACCCCCCACTCTCTTTTTTTAAAACATTTATTTATTTATTTATTTATCTAGTTGAAAGTCAGAGTTATGGGGCGGGGGGAGGAGTATCCCTGCTGGAACAGCAGCCCTAGAGATGTCCTTACTACTGCTGTCCTCATCTCATTGGACTGGCAGTAAAAACCTGTGACAAGGCTGCCCTTCATCACTCAGGGGACACTGAATTGAGACATACACAGAGGTTCAGCTTGTTAGCCATTGGGGCCAGGGTTGCACTGGTGTCTTGGTAAGGCCAGGAGTAGCCTTGAGTCAGCTGAAGTTAAGAGCAAGTCAAAACTGGAGAAACTAAATTAAACAGTAGACAGAATGTGGAGAAGTTGTACTAAGTCAAGGGCCGTGGGACGAGAAGCTAAGGACGCACGGTGATGGAAACAGGCCAGTGTCTCACCCTCAGAGTTTTCAAGAAGAAAGAGCGTCTGGGCTGAATTCAGACATCCACATGGCCCCTGGTGGGGCTTGAGGCAGCCCTGATGCCATTGCTAGGTCACACTTCTTTCTCATGGGCTGGCCCCAAGTCCTCCACAGCAAAGAGGACTTGCCCCCTCCCTAAACATGATTGTGATCTCCCACCTGTGTCTCCAGCTGAGAGAGAGCCACCCTTGCATGCATCCAGCTAATCTGAAGTGTTTGTAGGGCTGCTTTGTGTGATTCTCTTACTCTCCCACCCTCTCTTGTACTTTCACAAAAGGCACAGCATTTTCAACTATTGGCTCAGTTTTCATAATGCTGTTACCCATGTGAAGGGGACCAAGATCAGTTGACTATGTCGTCACAGTAGAAACCAGAGTCCTTGAAGAGTGAGGTGTGCAGGTGACACCTGTGGCCCTGAGCACGAGGCCCTGTGTCTTTAAGCAGAGAACAGCAAGCCTAGTAACCAGCTTTGTGTCTCCGGGGAGGAGGTGACCAGCCTGCCTGCCTGCCAGCAGTACCTGGAGCTGTGGGCGTTCTCTGGGGAGGCTGCTGCATGAGTCAGGCCTGAGCAGAGTTGGGGATCGGAGTCCTTGACAAGCTCATTGATGATTCAGGGACACAGCTGAGACCTCGGTGCGCCAGGTTAAGTGAGTAAAGCACTCTCTCTGGCACGGAGTTGGCCCTGCACCGGTGGTGGGGCACCCTCTTGATTGAACAGTCACAGAATCAGCACTAACAGAGGCAGACTGGAGAGCGTTTTCCCCTAGAATCAGCCCTGGTGTGTTCACACATGAGCCATGGCATCGTGGGATCAGTTGGACCTGGATGGCCAGTCCTCTTGGAATAAATATATTCAGACCTGGGCTCTTGGGCCCAACCTCAGAGTTTCTGTTTCAGGATGTCTGATAGGAGTCCACGTTCCTGTCTTTTTTACAGGCTACTTGGGTGATTCTCACAGGTTTGAAAATAATTCTTTAGAAATGTGTGGTACACACACACACCCACACACAACCCCTGCATTACCAGAATACTTTAAAACATTGGTGGAAAATGGAATTAAAATGATAAGTTTAGGGTGAGCAATGTGGTATAGGAGTTAAGACTTTGCTTGGGACTCCAGCATCCCATACTCTGATTCCAGCTTTCTGCTAATTCTGGGAGGAAGTGGGTGATGGTTCAAGTACGTGAGTCCCTGCCACCCACATGGGAGACCTGTATGGAGCTCCTGGTTCCTGGCTTTGACCTGCCAGCCCCAGTTGTTGTGAGTATTTGGGGAATGAACCAGCAGATGGAATATTTCTCTGTCTTTGTCTCTTTCTCTGTTGTATCTCTCAAATAAATAAAAACAAATAAAAAAACTTTTTTTAAAAAAATCAAAGTTAAGCTTATTTGTGTGCCAAAAGCTTTCTAAACACAGGAATAATTTTTTCAGAATATTCATGTTCCATGATTTAAGACACCTCATATATGTAGATATGACTACATGTTATGTTCTCATAGAAGACACCAAAAACCGCAGGAGAGGTGTGTATAAGTGAGGGTCTTGTCTAGAAATGCAGGAAACCTTCCATTAGCTAAACAAAATAATCCTGAATAAGTCACTTCTTCGGGCCTCAGTAGGAAGTACAAATTTAGATTAAATCCTCTCCAAGATTTTCCCAGCTCCAAATAATGATGATGCTGTGAATACTACAAACCTCTCACTGGCCCCCAGACTTTAATTTTTCTTTTGGGTAATTAGCTGTTATTTGAAAAGAGCCCTACAGTGGAGCCAACTTGGAAGGATCTTTTTATTATATTCCTTCCACTTGGGTGACTAATATTTAGAAGTATAGGCAACAAGAGCAGGTAGTGGGAGTATGAATTAAAGAGGGTGAGCCATCTGAGGTGTAATTGAAACCTTCCTCATCAAGTAAATATAATGAAGCCCACAGTAAACTGTAAACACAGAAACTCCACAGCTGTGCATTGTGGGAGGTGCCGTGGGTAAAGGAGTTTATACCGGGAGATGTGGCTGACTAGCAACAAGGGATTTGGGAGAGATCAGAGATGAGGAGTAAAAAACAAGATGGCAGCCACGAGGGAAAGGAACCCAGTCTTCTTTGTTCTTTCCCTGTCGAACTGAGATGGGAGTTCAGGTATTTGAGAGCTTCAGGTAGAAATAAGCCAGCAAGGCAAAAATTACCACATGCCCTGTTGATTCCAAAGACACAGAAAATGAGGAGTCTGAGACCACAGAAGAGGTGGCATTTCAAATAGGGGAATCTGGGGCCAGCGCCTTGGCATAGTAGGTTAATCCTCCACCTGCAAGTACCAGCATCCCATATGGGTGCCGGTTCTAGTCCAGGCTGCCCCTCTTCTGATCCAGCTCTCTGCTTTGGCCTGGGAAAGCAGTAGACGATGGTCCAAGTCCTTGGGCCCCTGTACCCAATATGGGAGACCAGGAAGAAGCACCTGGCTCCTGGCTTCGGAGGCACAGCTCCGGCCATTACAACCATTTGGGGAGTGAACCAATGGATGGAAGACTTTTCTTTCTGTTTCTCTCTCTCACTGTCTGCAACTCTACCTCTCAAATAAATAAATAAAATCTTTTTAAAAATTTAAAAAAATAAAGTGAGGGAATCTGAAAGAATGTTCCTAACCTCCCTCATTTGCTCACCATGGCTAGGTGAAAAGCCCGAACTCTGATGAATAATTAAATTAATTCAGAGTTGGGAGCTCAAGGAAGACTCCTGAGAAGGAGAACATAAACAGAGTCTATTCATTTTGCAACACAATGGATGAAACTAGAAAACATCATACATAGTGAAATAACCCAGCCCAAAAGGACAAATATCTTAAAGTCTTCAACAAAGTAAATCTCAGCAGTTGTTGAGAACTTTGTAACCTTCAGTGATTATTTGCAGTTTACACAGATAATGTTTAATGACTATTACATAGTATTTTTGGTAAATCAAATTTCTTCATGTTAATTTGAGATGAAGAAAGAAAAGTCTCTAGCTTTGGAAAACCATCTTTCCCCATCAGTGATCAGAACTCTCTATCCTACTTTATGCGTTTGCCATAGATATGCCACATTCCTGTTAGTATCTATTTTTCCCTCCCATCATAAACTTAACATTTCATAGGTCCTTATAATTCTGAAGACATGCTCAAAAGTCATTATTTTATATTTCTGAAGCCACCATGTCTTTTTTTTTTTCCTTTTTTGACAGGCAGAGTGGACAGTGAGAGAGAGACAGAGAGAAAGGTCTTCCTTTTTGCCATTAGTTCACCCTCCAGTGGCCGCCGCAGCAGGCGTGCTGCGGCCAGCACATGGCGCTGATCCAAAGCCAGGAGCAACCGGGACAGAATCCGGCGCCCCGACCAGGACTAGAACCCGGTGTGCCAGCGCCGCAAGGTGGAGGATTAGCCTAGCGAGCCGCGGCGCCGACCCCACCATGTTTTTTTTTTTTTTTTTTTTTTTGGCATTTCATGCCTCAGGACTTCGAGTTTCTCATTCCAACATGACCACCTTCAGCTTCCTTACCCTCTGCCATGTGACTTTCATACTCATGGAATCCATCAGTGTTCCCTTCCTAATCAAACACAATGATGCTGTTGGGTTCCCATCTTTAGGAATTATCCTTTTTTTTTTTTTTTTCTATCAGTTAGTATTAGCAGACAATAGTCTTGTTTAAGCGATCCCTTTGACTCTTAGACCTATCATTATGATCTATTGTGACCTGAAATTGATCACTTGGACTAGTGAGATGGCATCGGTACATGCAACCTTGATGGGATTGTATTGGAATCCCCTAGTACATTTCTAAGTACACCACTTGGGGCAAGTCAGCTTGACCATGTCCCAAATTGTACATCTCCTCCAAGGAATTATTCTTTAATGCTCTACCCACACCACACCACCCACCCCACATCAATAAATAACTTCTTCCAGTTCTCATGTTATCTGCTCTCTCATTTTGTTTCTATCAATGGGTGCACAGTCAGATGACAGCATGGCCTAGACAAGCAACATAAGTGATCAAGGCTGGCCAGGGAGGAACTAGAGCTAATGATGTACTAAACTAAAGGGGCCTGGCTGAGTGCACTTTGACTGTGACCAATAATTGCATTCAAGAGAAAAAAGAAGCCCCAGGCTATTAAGGATTCAAAGTTTTCAAGAGAATCCAGAGATCTGGATTTTAATGGGAGAAATCTCTTTCAAGCATCAGAAATCCATTCAAAACAATTCTCTTACCAATACTTGTGGGACAAACCATGCACAAGAAAGGGTTGGTATCAGTTTGCAAACTGTGCTTTCCACTTCTGCCTCATACTGCTTCCACTCTTCTGCTACATAAATGACCTGAGACTCTAAGGTCAACAGGGTCATATGAGATCTTGGGAGTAGCACAACAATGTAGAATAGTTTGGCATGGAATGGAATTATGCACTGGTATGGAAATCTCCTGGAAGGGACTGGAGAAGCAGAAGGGGATTCAGGAGACAGATAGAAGCATCTGGATTGCAAGAGTCTTTGTTGGTTACAAAGGGAAAGGCTATGTCCTAGTTCCCAACAGCATTGGAGGTTCGGTGCATGGGCATAGACAAGATCCAAGGTGGTTGTAACAATCTGATTACCCACTGAACCACCAGCAGCAGTATCTTCGAGACTCGTCTCTGGTCTTTCTTTTTTAATAAGCCTCAGTTACTGTCAAATTCCAGCGACCTTCTACCCCTTTCTTCTTGGGCCCCGCTTCCCCACTAGTGGGCGTTTGCCCGCATGTCCGATTGAGCACCCTCAGAATTCTGTTTGGCCTGGTTAATCATTTCATGACCCTATTTGTGCATTGCTTTTGTGCCAAGTTACCTCTGAGGCTGCAAGCCAGGTAGGAATTCCTTTTCCCAATGTTACCAAATAAATGCAATTGTTCATTCTTTTTGTGAAAGGGGAAACCAAGTGGAAATATATTTTTCACTTTGTAGTTAAGAATGCAGAGTGGGGGAAGGGACCCCCTTATCATTCTCAGGTCAGATGACCAAGCTTTGTTTTAAAAATTCACTGATAAAATAAATTTCCTTATTAAGCCAAATTTTTTTTTGAGCATTCACTATAAGCAAGCAGATCAGATCTCCGCCCTCAAGGAAGGCACATGATGATGGATAAATGACCTTTATGTGTTGAAGTGTTTAGTCAAGGGTGATTCAGGCCTAGGGAGAGAATTTCTTTAAGAATCTTAGTAAGTTTTCCTCACATAATAAATCTTAAGTGTGGAAATGCAGCTGAAAGATCAGTTCTAATAACAAAGGCACCTGGCTGAGAAATGAAACTTCCTACATGGAAAAACTGAGAAGTTGACACTACAGATTGACTTCTTCAAATTCTAAGCACCAAATTGTGCTTTCTCTAAGCATACCCAGGCTTTGCTGGACAGGAAGCAGGGAATCTCTAGAGAGAACATCATCACCATGGGAGGGACAAATCCCAGGCAAGGACCAATGGGATAGAGAGCCAGCTAAGCACGGGTATATACCCAGTGTGAGGGCCTGCCTATGTCTAACATCTCCTGAATCTTCTTTCATGTTCCCAGACACCTGGGAGCATTTCCCGGGGGTGTCCCCAGCTGGTTCTCCACCCTTACACCTACCTGGAAGGTGATGCTGTCATTGGCCTCCTCCTTGCTCCCATGGGAGCAAATGAATCCTTGGTTTGAAACATGAAGCAGGTGTTAACACCTGGTGAAGGTAACAAGTTCAGAGCCTGCAAGGATCCATTACCCCTTGTGCTCCAGAAGTGCTGATATCTGTTGCAACAGGGTCACTGACATCCTGCAGGTTAAGGTTCTTGACTCCTCCTGGTGCAGCAGTTCTCAAACTGTGAAGCATTGGAATCCCCTGGAAGCCTTGTTCAAACCCACATTGCAGGTCCTCACCCCCAGATTTTCTGATTCAGTGGGGCTGAAGGATTTGAGTTTCTGAAAAACTCCTAGCAATCCTGATGCTGCTGATTGGGCAATCAAATCTTAGAGAATCCTTGATTTCCCTGAAATTCTGAGCATGATCAATACGTGTGTTCCTGCATGATTTTTGCCATAGAGTGTGCTTCATAGCTTTCATCAGAATCTCAAATGAATTAAACTGACCAAATAAAAGTGAGCGCCTTTAAGAACATCAACTAAAGCAAGATGTCCAGAGAAAGGCTGATTCCAAATAAAGCACACACAGTAGAATAGAAAGTATAAATATGTTGGATAGAGCCAACTCCACAATAAGTACTCAGAGTTATTGGGTAAGAACCTGGTAATGGTTCATGGACACAAACGACATAAAGAAACTTGGATAAGAATTAATATTCTCACCCTACAGGAATTTATCTTTAATTATAGATAATTACGCTGAATTACAACAAGATGATTTGAAGCATTACACTAATTCAGGAGTAATAAAGCATGAATTACTGATGCAATCTTTAAAAATGTAACCTATCAATCAACACTGGAACAGCAACAGACAAAAGGCTGATCTGACATTATTATTTGATGGTGTCATAGCTCACTGGCCTTCAACTTACCCTTTACAAGCCCCCAAAGGGCAATGAAAGATGCCAAATGGCAGTGGCTCCATGTGAAGCCATGTGAGAATCTGCATCCCTGGAGGCTGCCCTCCTCACTGGTTGGCTCTTGGATTCCCCTGCCTTTTACAGGCAGTGGGACACAACCCACACATTCACAAACTTGTAACCAGTCAGAACTTGGTTCAAATCCCAGCTCTGGCCTGTACTAGCTATATGACCTTGAACAAGACTTCAACCTCTGTGAGCTTCAGTTGCTTTATCTATAAAATGGTGGTGAATGGCCTTACACACAATGCTTTCCTGAGGACTGCGTGACATACTGCATAAAACATCCCCCACACAGTAAGAAGTCAATGAATAGTAACACAGATCAGAGCCTGCCCCCAGGGGTGATGCTGCTAGTGGAATCATATTTAGTTATTAGAATTAGAAACTAGAACCTAAGTCTTCCAAAGAACTCTCATGGACCCAGCGTTGTTTCACAGAACATGCAAGGCTGTCTAGTTTTTGTATAACTAACATCTGACAGGTGTTGTGGTTCACAGCAAAGATGCTACCTGAGCTTGCAGGCCAAGGGAGGTCCTTTTAGTCAGTGCTACAAGACAGTGGTTGCTCCACCTCCTCCACTTTAATTGCTGACTGAAAATCGGCCCAGTGTACATTCTCTCTCATGAGTGCAGGGGACCACAGACTGAAGAAGGCAGAGGGGGAGGGGAGACATAGATTACAAATGTCTCCCACGCAGTGACTGCAAATGTCTGCAGCAAGAAACTAATACTGTGGCTACCTTACTCAAAGTGAAAATGCTCCATGAGAGAGGAAAGGAAAATCAGCAATGGGCACCATCTATGAGTCAGTTTTGCTTGCATCTTATTACATAATGCCCTTTTTGTAGAGGAAAAAATAGAAAACCATTGCCTAAGTTTATAGAGCCAATGAATAGTAGAGTTAGTATTAAAACCCAGGTCTGTCTCATTCCAAAATGTCACATGTTTTCAGTTAAACCATTTTGTCTTTACCAAAATAACTGAATTCTCCTACTTCATAGCATTTTAAGGATGGGGGGAGAGACAGGCAGACAGATGGTAGATAGAGAAGAAAGACCAGTCTGTACCACAAATCATTGAAAGTAAGTCAAGGAGGGGACCACCATGCTGGCATAGTAGGCTAAGCCTCCGCCTGCAGTGCCAGCATCCTATATGGGTGCCAGCTCTTGTCCCAGCTGCTCTTCTTCCTATCCAGATCTCAGCTTATGGCCAGGGAAAGCAGTAAGGGATGGTCCAAGTCCTTGGGCCCCTGCACCAATGTGGGAGATCTGGAAGAAACTCCTGGCTCCTGGCTTCAGATGGGCCCAGCTCCAGCCATGGTGGCCATTTAGAGAGTGAGCCAGCAGACAGAAGACCTCTCTATCTATTACTTTCTCTGTAACTTTACCTCTCAAATAAATGAATAGATAACTCTTAAAAATAAAAGAAAGTAAGTCAAGGAAAAATACTTTCCACATACAACCAACACAAAAAAATAATGATTGAGCACACAAAAAATCACTTGACACAAAATACTAGATCAGTCTCAGACTAAGATTTTCATCTCTTCCAGAACTTAAAAGAGTAATCACCAGGGTAAATGGCAAAGACAATGAGGTCAAGGACCTGCTGAGGGCAGCAGAGAGTTGGAACTGGACATAGCACCCCTGGCTATCAAACTCACAGAAGGAAGCCAACAGTCTTGCCTGGTGATCTTTTATTCACCTTTAAGGATGGGATGCTTTGCTTAAAGGTAGATGTGGGTTAGTTACAATAGACCCAAGACCGATCTATGTACTTAGGTCCAGGCAGACATTTGCATTTGAGTCAACGTGGCAAAAGTGATTTAAACAGAGAACAACTGACTGTAGCAGTGAATTAGAGAACCCAGAAGAACTGATGAAGTTAGAGCCATAGTTATGTATGAGTACCCTACAGAGACATGTACTGCTCAACCCTCTGGCCCTAATCAGCAGATCACCTGCCAGATGTGGCCATCAGACAGACAGGTGTGGGTCTGCCTTCCCAGTATTCCCTTGTTGCAATAATATGCAGCTAGGTGGGCATAGCTCATCTTAGTTACTTGAGTGATCCACCAAAGGCATGAGTTTGAGACTCTTGGTTTTAAAAGAACATTACCCCAGGAGATAACTTTTGAATCTGCTAACACTCATCATTGAAATTTTAGATGCCATAGACAGAAATGAAATTCAGAATCTGCATGGTGGAGAGGGCAACAAGAGAAGATTCCGCAAATGCAGAACACAGATAATGTTTATCTTCTCTGCATTTAGATTTAAGGAGCACTCATTGTGGATCTGATGCTATGCTCAATCTAATGAATACAAAGATGTATGAGGATATGGTGACTGCCCTCCAAGGGACTGTGTCACAGCATAATTGGGGACATGTGACCTACTTGTAAAACAGTTGTAAAGACTGCCTTGGCATCTTAAATGCCAAGTGAGGGGCTGGGCTGTGGTGTATTAGCTAAGGCTGCCACCTGCAGTGTTGGCATCCCATATGGGTGCAAGTCCCAGACCTGGCTGCTCTACTTCCAATCCAACTCTCTACTATGGCCTGGGAAAACAGTGGAGAATGGTCCAAGTCTTTGGGACCCTGAACCCATGTGGGAGTCCTGGAGGAGACTCCTGGCTCCTTACGGGCCCAGATCCGGTCGTTGTGGCCATTTGGGGGGTAAATCAGTGGATGGAGGATTGATCTCTTTCTCTCTCTCTCTCTCTCTCTCTCTCTAACTCAGCCTTTCAAATAAATAAATAAATAATCTTTTTAAAAAGTGCCAAGTGAGAGTGTTGACAATAAGGGATGCGGTGTTCAGAAATTCGTTGAGGTTTGAGATGGTTTAGGTTGACTTCACAAAGTGGGTGGAATATTAACTGGCTCTTGGATCAAGGTTAGGTTCAGACAAGTAGAACAATAGAAAAGAGAGTATTCTAAGAATGAGAAACTGCATTAACTAAGGAGAGGCGCAGGAATGTATGTGGCAATGTTGGAGAACAAGAAGTAGATCAATCTGCCTGAAGTTGGTGAATTCATACAGAAAGTAGAACATACATCCAGAAATTTTAATAAAAATTTAGTATCTGCAAACTCCTAATTATAGGTTTGGAAAAATATGGTTGTACATGAATGTCACCATATTTTAAAACTTAATAAACCTCTTGACACCAGGAAGCAAGCCCTGTTTATAATTCTTTTGTTGTATCCTTATCATAATCTTTGGAACTTAATAGGTTAAGTGACCCAAGATACTTTGTTCTCTATACATTGAGAGTTGTGTTCCTACTAATATTAAATTATCAAAAATCACACGGGGACATGGGGCTAAACTTTCAAATGTGAAGTTACAAGATCTTTTTTTTTTGAGTGAAAAAACCGTATAATAGCATAGCTTAAAAGCTAAACATCTTTGAACAAAGCAATCTATAGAGTTTAAGAAACAGGAATCACTTTTCCTATCATATGCAGGATTGGGTTACTCGTACTTTCTCATCATCTGCTCGTGAGCCAAATAAACCACACAGCTTCTCCAAGCAGCTGTAAGGTTAGACATGAGCATTTTTTTCCTTAAGAAGTCATGATTACTGGCTAGTTTTAGAATACAATTGTTTATAATTAGTAACAATGGGTATAGTTCATTATTTTTAATAAGCTAATCCCATCATTTCCATTTCTTATTGTAAAACTTCTACTGTAGAAGAAATGCCTATGTTGTGGTTGAATGAATGAATGAATGAATGAACGCAGAAGACTTGTTGGTGACAGTCCTCTAGATGTCTCTCAAAATGTACTCAGTGAACTGCTGACATCAGAACCAGCCTGAATACTGATGTAAAATGAAAAGTTCTCAAAGATGAGGCTATGAAACCTGCATTTTAGCAAGTTGCTCAGGTGATTCAGATGAGCTAGAATCTTTGCTATTGAGTAAGGAGGGAGCAGACTTTGGGACACATGGAAATTAAGCCTATACATATTTCTACTAGCTCCTGAATGCACAGCAGAGCACAGCCAGGACCGAGAACTCCGACGATCTCCCTGAGGCTACTCTAGGCAAAGGTGTTCTGAACGTATGATATGACACAGGGGCTTGGAGAAAAAGATTGTCATGAGAGTGTCACAAGACATAGAGAATACGCAACAGTCTGGGACGCTGAGACCAGACGAGCCAGGGTGCCATGCACCAGCACAAGTGATGACTGCTTCCAGGACAGTGTCACTCCCTTGGCTGTTAGCATCCTTTCAAAAATGAAACAACACAGGCCTGTGGGATGTAAGAAACTCCCCCAGAGCAAGACATAATCCCACAAGGGCAGGTCATAGCAGACTGGATCCTTTGGGAAGACTATGGTTTTCAAGAGTTGTCTGGACTTTGATCTGCACATGGCTGGCGTGACTTGGCACTCGATTTTCAAGTTGAAGGCTGATATGTCCAGAAGAGCACTGTGGCAGATGAATCTGAGATGTGTGTGAAGATTGCATTGGAGGGAATAGAAATCATAGGCAAGGAATCCAGTAAGGCGACTGCTGCCTCAGTTTACCTGTTATACTCTGCCTCTATCTTTTGATGGCTGTCATGTTTTCTGCCAGAGCTAATCCCTTTAGACTGACTCAAGTATAGAAACAGTGTCTGCTTAGTCTTTGGGTGTCCTGCTATGCACAGTGCTGACCTAAATTGAGCAATTTCATTCCAGCTATACTATGTTATAATCATGAAAATATATTTGGGATTTAATTCAATGCAAATCATATTGAGCAGCTTTTTCTATTCATTCAATAAATATTGTGCCAGACACTGAACTGAACACATGGTGCCTGCCTCCTGAGGAAGTGCTGTCTCCTGGGAGACAGGCATGAAAGGCAAAGGGCATGCAAGGGCCTTTCAGGCATCAGAGCACAGGTGATGGAGCCATAGTCCCAGAGAGGACTCTGTCCTCGATGCTGATGAAGGAAAGATCTCATAAGGCAGGACAGTGAGCGTGGAGGGAGGCCTTGGCCTTGCATGTCCTGCAAAGGACTATGAAATTCAACCTACAGTTGTTATGAAGCCACTGGAGGTTTTTAAAGCAGGTGAGTTGACGGTCTAGATCTGGATTCCAGAAAATAGCTATTATAACAAAGCACAATACCAACTAGAAAGCTGGAATGTCCATAGAAGCATATTATTTAGAATGGTACTGCAATCGTCCAGGTAAAAGTGATGAAGACCTAGGCCAAGAGGCCATAAAGGGAGACAATAAAATGCAAAGGCAGTTCATTGACAGACAGTGAGAGAGGCAGACTAGGCAAGGAGTAGAGCAATGCCCCTGTCCTGCTGACATGGGGGAAGATAGTGCCATTCATTAGAATAGGCGACTAGAAGGAAGAGTTTGAGTGAAGCAGGCTGGTGTGTTCAGTTTTAATTCATCCTTTAACATTTAAGTTAAACTTATTGATTCAACCACAGCTCTTAGTCTCTCTGAGCAACCCAGTGTAGCACAAATAGTTGACATAATCAGGTGCAAACTTAGTACTCCTGCTGCTACCACTGTTTATTGGATGACTACTGCGTCAAGGTCTGGCGGTAGATGTCATTTTTTGCTGGGTGGGTTAAATGGTGAATTAAGATGTAGCTCCTGTTTCACAAGGTCACAAGCAAGAAGCAGTTGACTCAGTCATTTTTCCCATGAACCCCAGATACATAAGTTACTGGGCTAGTGGATCCACCCACATAAACAACTTAGGTGTCGAGGCTGCTCTAAGACTACACCTATAGCTGTAGTCTGTAACTCATGATTGTGAACATTTGTTCATTAGGACTGTTTTATTTTTCTTAGTTACCATAAAGGGAAAGTGATCATTTTAAACATGAGATGTTGCCCTTATCTGCTTACTGTGGAAATATTGCACGTGAATATTTCATTTGAAATAACAACGCAGCTGTTTAAATTTTAAAGAGGAGTTTGACAGTTTAAAAACCACTGGGCGCACATAGCAGTTTCCCGTCACTGCAGACACCTGATAAGCACTGGTAAGTCACATGCTACCATGACAGCACTGCCACACAATCTCCACACAATGTTATGCCCCAATCCAGCTTTACACAGGCTTGTCTAAACTTCATCTGAGTGTTCACAGCATGCAAAAACAGCTGCTTAATTCAATTTTTAAAATTCAGTCACCCAGATTTTTTTTTCCTCCAAGACACCAGCCAAGTATTAGGATTTATTTTTTTTTCCAGAAAATGTATTGGTTCACATCACACAGACAAGAACTCTGTGTCCAAGGAACTTGGAGTTTCAAAGTGACTTAATGATGCAATGAGACATTTTGACCAAATTCCACCCTGGAGTTGATGAATCCACCCAAAAGGAGAGGAAGGGCCACTTTGGGGTCCAAATAGTTCTTAAGGCCGTGGTGCATAGGACCCGGCATGTGGAAGCCAGCACTTTCTCACCATTACCAATCACGTAGGAAATCTGGGCTAACTTGCTCAGATGGCTTCACTTGAGAAGTGAACTTTTTGGACCAATTGTTTTCATGAGCTTCACTTCACTTTCAAAATTGAACCATTCCAAGAATGTCTTTGAAAGAACACTTCTCCAACTTTGGCACACTGGATACATATGATCTGGTCACAGTGAAATTTCCCGTTCTTGGTAATTATAATTAATTAGTAGAAATCTATGGCATAAAAATTAATTGTGGTGCAATAGGGATTATAAAACATCTAGCCAGATGGCGGAGAGATGAACTAAGAGAAGAAACTTCCTTTTCGATTCCAAAGCCCTATTTCAAGTGTTGTAGGCTGCTCAGACTTGGGTGGTGCCAGCAAGTCACCAGCAGTTTTTGCAAGCAAGGCCCAGCCTAGACTCAGCCTGTCTGAAACACTCCAGACTGGGCAGAAATATGGCATTGAGGTAGTGAGAGCTAACTGTTCTGGGTTTGAGGACAAAGAGCCTGCTCAAGACAGGTAGCAGGAAAGTGTCTTAGTACAGGTGGCGCAAGTCAGGTCTGAGTGTCTGTCTTGTTTACTGTAAAGCTGAAAAGTAGGGTCTTTTAGGAAAGAGAGAGAGAGGAAGGAAGGAAGGAAGGAAGGAAGGGAGGGAGGGAGGGAGGAAGGGAGGAAGGAAGGGAGGAAGGGAGGAAGGGAGGCAGGGAAGGAAGAAGGAAGAAAGGTTTCTTAAGGCCTCCTGGGCTTTTCTGTGCCTCACTCTGGCTAGGAGGCACAGGGTTTTATCAAGCTATTCCTTCATGTCTGCATATCTTAAGAGTGATTTCAGAAACTTTGGGTGACAGTGCACTTTGGAAGCAGTTCTGGGTTTTTTGAAATCCTGGTGGTGTCTGGTCTCGGCCCTTGCTGTGTTTATCCTTAAATCCTGGGGGCCCTCCCTTCTCTCATTCTCTGATGATGCGGATTCCAACTGATGGCTCAGTATGGAATTGTTTTCAACTTTGCAGTCATTTCAGCATAGGGGTAAGACCTTCAAGGTGAGTTAGTGCGAAAAGCGGCACATTCTGCCCTCGGACCTGTGAGTGCTGAGGGTTTTGTTTTACAAACTGAGTGAGTTTATTCCAGCGTCTTGAGCCAACATGCTGGCCCTCTCTGGAAGACAAGATGGGCCTCAAGCCACAAATACACACCAGACCCACACCTACATTTTCGCAAGTGGGTTGGCCCAGATACAGTATAGAAAAGACCTAGGAAAGCACGTGAGTGGTTAACCTAACTCCAACAAATGATTAACTAAAATGTGAGAAGAAAAACAATAACAGGAACCCACAGTGGTATGAACACAGCAATGAATCATCTGTCAGCCTCTGCTGATTGACGTCAGAATGGCCCCAAACAGTGCTCTACAAGGAAAGGGCAAGGTGACCTCCAGGGTCGCGTGCCGCATGGGGCTCCGGCTTATTTTCTTTCATCCAGGTGCCATCTCTAAAGGTGAACAACTGCGTAGCAAGGGGGCTCTCAGCAAGTTGGGGTCCAATGTTCAGAACTGCTGCCTCAGAGAGATCTAGAAGGTCTGAGTTCTTCTAAGGGAACAAAACCTTGAACAATGTCAAAACTTCACAACAAAAATGTATACACACACACACACACACAATCTGACCACTGCATTCACTTTTTTTTCTGTTTCCTCTCTGCTTCTAGCAATTATAACCCTTTCCTCTATGCTATTTTTCTCCCTTGGGGTGCTTATTACCATCTGACATGCTGGATATTTATCAATTATCTTCCCCATATTCCTCTGGAATGTGAATTTCTTGAGGACAGGGACTTTGCTGTCTTCTCTGCCATATCTTCAATATATAGCCCACTGCCCAACTCCCAGCTACAGATGAATGAATGAATGAATCTAATCAAGCATGTGTCAGAAGGACATTCGGTAAATGTTGTGTGAACAGTAAATAAATGGGCATGTGTATAAAGAAAGGCCTAGAGGGGAAAGCCACCACCTATGAATGCCAGCATCCCTTATGGGCACCAGTTTGAGTTCCAGATGCTCTGCTTCCAATCCAGCTCCCTGCTAATGGCCTGGGAGAAGCAACAGAAGATGGCCCAAGTACTTGGGCCCCTGCACCCATGTGGAAGGCCCACTTGAAGCTCCTGGCTCCTTGCTTCTGCCTGACTCAGCCCTGACCTTTGCAGCCACTTGGAGAGTGAACCATTAGATGAGAGATATCTGTCTCTCTTTCTCTCCCTCTCTCTTGTAACTCTTTCAACTAAAATAAATAAATCTTAGAAAAAAATTAAGGGAAGAGACAGATTAACTGGCTCCCTGTAGTATGACTTAAAGTAATAGGAGACAGCAACATCATCATCATCTTTACTATTTGGGTTACCGTAGATTTATCACGTCTCTCTTGCTTTCTACATTCCTCACCTTATTTAGGCCTCTTCTCACAGACAGGTGGCCTTTCTGTGATTTTCAATGGCCTACCACCCCAGAGACAGCCTCCTGGAACTTCCACATGGTCATGGGATGAAATCCTGATGGTGATTACCTCTTACCCAAACTGTGTACACATTCTTATTAGACAGTAAAGGAAAAATCTGAATAAGAAAATAAAGGCAGCAATTAGAAGGGAGAAGGCTTAATTAGCAGAGGAATTCCTGATCATAGAAGAGCAAAAAAGGGGGGGGGGGGCTGATTAATCAATTGATTTCAGAGAACATCTGACACTCTAGTTTCTTTCAATAAAATGTATTCATGTATCTACTTGATTTTAGATGCTTCACTAGGCATTCCTTTAAAAAAAAAAAGCAGATTACAAAAGAAAACTGAAAGTTCTGTAGTGTACAGCTAATTATTGGTGGTGGCTAGAGAGTTAGAGAGTTTAGCCAAGTTCTTATATTTAATAAAGATGTATGAAATGACTGTTGGAAAAAAATGTTACTTTAGGGAAATACAATTTTATTATGTAGTGGCCCCTCAGATATAAATAACTCAGTCTTATACATTGGGTTTAATTTTATAAGATTACTTGGGTACATACTGACCCAAGCAGCATTGAGTGCATAATATATTTGCTCTAGGTCTTTTGGGACAATACTATGTCAAAAATATCTTTCTATGAGTCATTGGAGACCCTTAGGCTGAGTGAAATACTACAAAAAGTATTTTTTCACAATTTTAGTGTAATGGGTGTAATATATTTAATTCAAAGGCAACATCAGTCAGGGTCTCTAAAGACTTGGCTGTTAACACTTGCCAACACCCTGAAAACAGGGCCTGATGAATGTAGGGGATCATGCAGGGTGCAACAAGGGCTAAGGAGTTCTTTTGCCCTCAAGGGTCATAAATGGTCCACTGAGTGCTGGAGCTGAGGGAGGCAGGCCCTAGAGTGTTTCGTCTTTCATCCTTTCACTTAAAGGTAACAAGTGGCTCCTTGGGGAATATAGAAAATTTGGATTTCTGTCTGGATTCTCAGGATGACAGAGATAGGAAAAGACTAGGGTCACATAATTCAGATCTTTGGTTTCTTATTGATTGTGACTCAAAAATTTAAAATTAAACAAGTCAAAAGCACTACAAAATTCAATACTTAGCCTAGTGGGTAAATGATGGTTAGAGTATCTATATCCCACATTGGAATACCTGGGTTCAATTCTCAGCTTCAGCTTCTTACTAATACAGATCCTGGCAGGTAGAGCTGGTGACTCAAGGAATTGAGTTTCTGCAACCCATGTGTGAGATCTGAATTGAGTTTTTGGTTCCTGGCTTCAGGCTGACCCAGTTCTGGCACAGTCTTGACCGTTGTGGAAATTCTGCAAGTAAACCAGCAGATGGGAGCTCTCACTGTCTCCGACTCTCAAAGAAATCAATAAAATTAAAAAATCAGGACTTAAGGGCCAGTGCTGTGGTATAGCGGGTAAAGCCACTGCCCGCAGTGCTGGTGTCCCATATGGGCACGAGTTCCAGACCCGGCTGCTCCGCTTCCAATCCAGCTCTCTGCTATGGCCCGGGAAAACAGTAGAAGATGGCCCAAGTGCTTGGGCCCCTGCACCCGCGTGCCAGACCCAGAAGAAGTACCTGGCTCCTGGCTTCGGATCAGCTCAGCTCTGGCCTGTAGCTACCAACAGGGGAGTGAACCAGTAGATGGAAGATCTCTCTTTCTGTGTGTGTGTGTGTGTGTGCCTCTCCTTCTCTGTGTGTGTAACTCTGACTTTCAAGTAAAATAAATTAATCTTTTCAAAAAAAATCAGGGCTTAAACTGAAAATTATCTCACCAACCTCTTGACTTTATTTGGGTAAGAAATGTCAGAAATGCTTGGAAGGTACAGCTTTCACTGACATGAGACAAAAATATCTTTCTATTAGTCATTGAAGACCCTTAGGCTGAATGAAATAGTACAAAAAGTATTTTTCACAATTTTAGTGTAATGGGTGTAATATATTTAATTCAAAGGCAACATCAGTCAGGGTCTCTGTAAAGAGTTGGCTGTTAATGCTTGCCACATGAACACCCTTCTGGTAGACACACTTTCTGCATAGGCATTTGTTCACTTCTCTACAAAAGGAGTGAAGGACCAGGTGGCTCAAATACTCCATGAGGATTATCCTGTCTTCCAGGGAGGCAGCTAGCCATTACGACCAAGATTCTTCCAGAACGGGGCTGGTGCTGTGGTACAATGGGTAAAGCCGCTGCCTGCAGTGTTGGCATCCCATATGGGCACCAGTTCAAGTCCCAGCTGCCCCACTTTTGATCCAGCTCTTGGTCATGGCCTGGGAAAGCAGTAGAAGATGGCCAAGTCCTTGGGCCCTTGTACCCGTGTGGGAGACCTGGAAGAAGCTCCTGGCTCCTGGCTTTGGATCAGGACAACTCTTGCGACTGCAGCCATCTGGAGCATGAACCAGCGGATGGAAGACCTACCTCTCTCTCTCTCTCTCTCTCTCACTCTGCCTCAGCCTCTCTGTAATTCTGCCATTCAAATAAAATAAATAAATATTTAAGAAAACACAAAAGATTCTTCCAGAATCATCAGGATAGGTCAGGAATGCTACACAACCGTAATTAAAGAAACTCAAGGCCGGCACCATGGCTCACTAGGCTAATCCTCCACCTGCAGTGCCAGCACCCCAGGTTCTAGTCCAGGTCGGGTAGCTGGATTCTGTCCCGGTTGCCCCTCTTCCAGTCCAGCTCTCTGCTGTGGCCAGGGAGTGCAGTGGAGGATGGTCCAAGCGCTTGGGCCTTGCACCCGCATGGGAGACCAGGAGAAGCACCTGGCTCCTGGCTTCGGATTGGTGCAGTGCACCGACCGCAACGCACTGGCTGTAGCGGCCACTTGGGGGGTGAACCAATGGAAGGAAGACCTTTCTCTCTGTCTCTCTCTCTCTCTCACTGCCTAACTCTGCCTGTCAAAAAAAATAATAAAGAAAAGAAACTCAAAAAAATGTAAATACAACCTTGTAATAAAGATGCAAACAATAAGTAAGTCCTGGAGGAGGAGTGATAGAACTATCTAGATGAAGATTCATACTGCACTTGAGCTGTCTGCCTGTCACAAAAGGGTAGAGGAGCAATAAGACCAATATCATAATCTTTGCTCATTAATAAAAGGGAGCATGACAGTTTATCAAAGGAGAAATACAATGAAATAGCCAAAAATCTAAATAGAATTTATAGCCTAGTTCACTGTGTAAGAAAGGATGCAAAACATAAATGAAAGTATCAGCAAGAACAGATTTTAAAAGCTCCAAAAATGTCTTTTGATATATTTTCTCTTCTTAAATAACAATAAAATAGCATCAATAAGGACCACAGTAATGATGAACCAAGGGACCTAAAGTAAAACAGCATGGCTATCTATTGTTTTCTACGGGCCTGATTTAGTAAATAGATCACCTTGAAGCAATAGATCTCTGATGGTCATTGAGACAAATCTTTTGAAACTTCAGTCCGTTCATACTGGCATTTGACATGATACAGACCATGTCTGGGCAAGGCTCATGTTCATACAATGAAGAAACGTTATAATGATATGATTATTGGGCCACATCAACTTACATGAAGCAGGTCATTAGATTTGTTAGTGACTTTTTACTTGAGCTAATGACTGACTAGGGATCTACCATTAATGTAGCAGCTGGGTAGGCAGAGCTTTCTCAGTAAATGGTTTGGCCCTTTCAGGAGAAAGCCAAACTTCAGGAGGTGGGAAGATGAACATGGGTTGTGGTTCTTCTTTGGAATTACATGAGAAGAGTCAGTTTGCTCAGGGTTTTCCTGGCTGAAAAAGAAGGTGTTTGAGCTTCTAAGTTTCTTTCTTCTTTTCTTTCTTTCTTTCTTTCTTTCTTTCTTTCTTTCTTTCTTTCTTTCTGAGATATGCTTCATTTGCATTTGGATAGCATCATGTGCCATGTTTCCATAAATAAACAAATAAATAAATAAAATGTGTGTCTGCTGCTTCCTTGTGCATTTACATATCAAACAATTATAGACATGCAACTATGCAATACAAAACCTTGTATTTGCTTGACACTAATAAATCTGTAGAGTAGACACCAGAATGTTACTTGATCACATAGTATTTTGATGTGTTACAGGTGACAAAAATCTAACCACTAGTTTTTTAAACCAATGACAGCTTCCACAGACATATATTCTCCATTAGCACCAAGATGCTCATCACAGTGTTGTTTTACTTCATCATTTATTTGAAGGACAGAGTTAGAGAGAGAGAGAGAAAGAGAGAGATCTTCCATCTGCTAGTTCACTACCCAGATGGCCACAATACCCAGGACTGGACCAGGCCAAAGCCAGGAGCATGAAACTCCACTGGGTCTCCCACATAGGTGGCAGGGGTTCACGCACTTCTTCCATCATTCACTGCTTTCTCAGGCATTTTTTTATTTATTTATTTATTTATTTTTTGCACACAAGCCTATGGTTCAGCAGGAGGTATCTGCTGGTCTCAGATGCACTCTTTCAGGTATCTGTGGTCAGCTGGCAGATGCACTAGGAACCCACTGGTCAAAGAAGCCTTCGCTGGGACAACCAATAAGATCAGGGTTTCTTTCCACTCCTAGCTGGTTTAGGGTTTTTCTGATGATGGTAGTCTGTCCACACCAGGGTTTCAAGAAGGCAAGTAGATGTATGCAAGGATTCTAGAAGGCTTGGATGTGACATATCATCACCGTTGCTACTTTGTGTTGGCCAAAACAAGTCACAATGCCTGTCCAAGTCCAAGGGTTAGAAAATAAGCTTCAGTCTCTAATAGGAGGAGCTACACAATCACATTGTAACAGATGTAGAAACAGGGAGAGGGTAGAATTAGAAGCATTTTTGCAATCTGCCATCATGCTGTATTTAACAGGTGGATTATTCACCACTCATTTAAAATGAAGCCTATGCAGCAAGATTAGGAAGTATTAACTTTTATTACAATCATGTGAATATACATACCAAAAGGTTAGAGGAGAAAACACAGCAATGATAGTTGCATGGTGGCCAATTTTATGGTGTTAACTATTTTTTAAAATACTCTGACAACTTCAGTGGAGAAAGTCAGTCCAGCATCCCATCTGCATGCAGCGTGAGCCACATTTCATTCCTTCAATAGCACTTGGCTGAAGCATTCAGTGAATGAACAAAAGAATCATGAAGAGAAAAAAATGACCCATTTTTTTTTCTTTTTTGGACAAAATGATTCAACTGATAAATCTCATGCCAGACAATTCAGCTGATAGAATGTTATGTGAAATAGCATGCTGGCTGTTTCTAGGGAAATGGAGTTAGGGCTTCTAGGATACAAGGCAAAAAGCCTTTGGCTGTTGAAGTATTTTGCCAGGAGTGAAAACTTTTCACTGTTTGGTGAAATCAATGGAGATAACCTCCTCAGTCAGAATCCCCTTTGTACGCATCCTCTGAGTGCACCACTTGCTCTGGGTTTGGCAGTCAAGTTCGCCAGTAAATGCTTCAATCCAAGGTAGGACTGAGCTGAACACTGAAGTTATCGAGTAGATATTGAGTTCATGGCCTTCAACTCCTTCTGAGGCCAGCCATGGGCTTGCACGTTGAACTCAGTCTCAGGGCTCAATGTTCGCTCCCTGGGGCATTGTTTTACCAGTTTCCATTTAATGACACTGATTCTAACACAAACCTTCTCTGGGGCACAATTTCTTGAAGCCTGCTTCTAACCAAACTCATCTGTGGCCTCCTTAGTAGGCAAACCATGGACAATTATGGAGTGTTCAAGGCAAGTTTACCCTTATGATGTGTCTACACCTCTGATCAAAAGACACCGTTCTGTTTTTAAAACTGGTTTCACAGGGGCCAGTGCTGTGGAGGAATTTGATAGGCCTCCGCCTGTGGTACCAGCATCCCATATGGGCACTGGTACATGTCCTGGCTGCTCCTCTTCCCATCCAGCTCTCTGCTGTGGCCTGGTAAAGCAGTAGAGGATGTCCCAGGTACGTGGGCCCCTGCACCTGTGTGGGAGACCAGAAGAAGTTCCAAGCTCCTGGCTTCAGATAGGCCCAGCTCTGGCTGTTGCGGTCATTTGGAGAGTGAAACAGTAGATGGAAGACCTTTCACTCTGTCTTTCCTTCTCTTTCTTTAGCTCAGTCTCTCAAATAAATAAATAAATCTTTAAAAAAAAAAAAAAAACTGCTTCACTCCCTAAATGGCTGCAATGACCAGGGCTGGGTCAGGCCGAAGTCAGGAGCCTGGAGCTCCCTCTGAGCCTCCCACATGGATACAGGAGCACAAGTGCTTGGGCCGTCATCCACTGCCATCCCAGGAGTTGGTCCAGATGTGGAGCAGCTGGCATTCCAACTGGTGCTCACATGGGATGTCTTACATCACAGGTTGTGGCTTAACCCACTGTGTCACAATGCAGGCCCCAAAAGATACCCTCCTTATGGTCAGACAGTAAGATCCACAGTTAAAGAACTCCAGATCTGGACAGTGATTTAGGCTATAAAGTCAGGTCCAGAAACACTAAGTTCTGTGTTCTTGTCCCAGAATTAGCTGTAGAGAGTGTGCTCCAAGCTTCCTCTGCAAGTGCCCACTCCACTGTTGTCTTGCTCCTATGGATTCTTCATCCTTCAACAGACAGCAGCGGGCTAGGAGCATCACATTGATGCCCCCTGCAGAACATGCGGAGCTGGTCCAGACAGAGAAGACTCAGTCCAGAAGAGAGTGCATCATCTCCCTCCCATTTCCCCTGCTCTCGCTTCCTCTCAGAACTCCCCGTGGAAGAAGATTCATCACTGCTCTTGTGTTTTCAGTCTTTTATCCTGCCCGTTCCTATTTCCTCCTCTCCCAGATTCCTAGCGTAACCTTCTACCCCAGCCCAGGAGCTGTGTCCTCAAACTTTCTTCTCTGCTCTTAGCAAAATAGTGCTCAGAGCCATTTGCACAGTCATGTATAGCATGTTGAAAGCTCAGAGTGCAAATCCCCTTGCAGGTATTTGTATGGCCACAGGCTTGGGTCTTCGAGGACTGGACGGCTCATATGTTGACCTCAGATTTGTGCCTAAGGGAAGGGGCACTGGCAGGCAAGTCACAAAAGTGACGCAAGCCCAGGGACAGGAGTGAGGGGATCTTTGTAACATGGGTCGCAGTGCCCATCACCAGGTTAACAAGATAGATCCACAGTAGCTAGATGAGGTGAGAGGGGTCAGTGCTCAGTTGGCTACTGAGACATCCTGGCATGGGGAGTCAAGAAACTGTGGGGTTCAGGGCCTGGCCAGACTCCTCAGCTCCCACTGTCAGAACCAGATTACCCTCCTCAGGGAAATTCTGCTCCTAGCCCCCCATCACCACTTTTTCTTTTTTCAATTTTTTTCAAAAGAGGCTACATATCTGGATTTTGTAAGAAATCTTCTGATTCCTAAACACTGGAAATCAGTTCCTATTGTGGCAACTCTTTCGGGGGAAGAGGAAAGCATAAATAATCTGCCCCTCAGAATGCCCTTTTATGGCTTTGATTGAGAGTAGGATTTGCACACAGAGGGTGGGGATGGATAAGGTGGGAGAAAGCAGACCCTCCTCCAATCATATCAGGGAAAGCAGGGAGAGGCATAACGGGTTGGAGGGAGCGTTACCAGCATCTTCTTGGGCAGAATGAAGGCATCAAGTGTAGGATATTTGTTTCATGTTTCTTAGAAAAAGACTTCTGGTGCAGCAGGAGGTACTCTTACAGAGAAGGCCAACAGTGTAGAATCTTGGATTCTCGGTGCTCAAAGCCATCATAGCAGTCATCTGTCCAACCTGACGTTTTACGTAAATATACTGACCCCAAAGAAGGAAGAGACTTCTTGCTCTCAACCTGCACAGCTGGTTCAGAGCTGGGACCACAGCCCAAGCCCTGCTACCAGTGCAGGGTTTGTCATCGAAACCTTCCCTGTCCTCACTCCATCCTCACTCCTGAAGGAGTTGGCATAAAGGGAACAGGTGGATTTAAGATACATGCAAGATTCATCTTGGTGTCTTGTTAAGGCTCTTCTTATCAAAAATATCACACACAAGAAAAAACAATTATTTCTCAATCCATGCAATTCTTTCTCAATGTAGGGCTCAGAAAAAAACAGACACCAAATCATTTTATACTTTGCTTAATCATGATGAGGAGCTGAGCAAGTGTAAGTACCTGACCCTCCACCAAGCATCTAGTACACATGGCTGCATTGTAATCTTCATTATTCTCTCCAATTAACAGTTGAGGGAACTCAGCTCAGGGGCCGGCACTGTGGCGCAGCGAGGTTAAAGCCCTGGCCTGAAGCTCCAGCATCCCATATGGGCGCCGGTTCTAGTCCTGGTTACTCCTCTTCCAATCCAGCTCTCTGCTATGGCCTGGAATATTGGTAGAATATGGTCCAAGTCCTTGGGCCCCAGCACTCACGTGGGAGACCGGGAAGAAGCTCCTGGCTTCTGGCTTCGGATCAGCACAGCTCCAGCCATTGCAGCCATCTGGGGGGTGAACCGGCGGATGGAAGACCTCTCTCTCTCTCTCTCTCTCTCTGCCTCTCACCTCTCTGTGTAACTCTTTCAGATAAATAAAATAAATCTTTTTTTTAAAGAAATCAATTCAAAGGTTCACAGTTATTAAGTGATACAGTCAGGATTTGAATCTACCCAGTGTGGCTCAGAGCCCTAATATGATAAATGTGGCCCCCTTTATAGCATTTCAACCCAAAAGAGAGCCACTTCCAAAGATCCGGTTCAAAGAAAACCCTCACCCAGCAAACCTGGTGCTCTGTTGCTGTGCTGGCTTCTAAGGAACAGTGGCTGATGCAGAACCCTGTTCTGGAACCCCTCCATCATACACTATTTTTTGCAGGCTCCAAAATTATGGTCTTCCCTTATTATGTCAGAGCAGATGGCGGTCGTCTACTCAGTGGTTAACCATTCAACACTGGTGGGGAAAAAAACTCCTGGGAGTTTCACTTCCAATATGATAAGCATCAGCCCAAAGGAAAATTCTTTTAATAATTTGAGGGGGAGGGGAGGGGAGAGTTCTAGAGACTTTCCACAGCTTCCACCAAAATGGCATGGAATGTGTACCCTATAATGGCACAGTGTCTCGATCCCAGAATACACACAAACAGAAGAGGTAATTGGAGCCATCATTTTGACACCTGGAATGATGACAGGAAACCTTGAGCCCACCGATAATCAGCAGAATGCCCTGTCATTGTGAGGGCCTCAGCCAGCTCTGGGATACCACATTAGCAAGCTGGCTGACCTCTTAGAGGCATGCGGTTCTTTCCTATACTCAGCCCTGAAGTGGAGAGGATTCAAAACAGCTTCCTTGTCTCTGACATGCATCCAAATTTTTAATAGCAGCTAAGTACCTTACTAAGCAATTGAGTAAAGTAATGCATTCAAGCCCCAGAAAACCTTTTCAGATCTCTTTTTATCTCTACATTCTACTGATGGAAAATGGTTTGTAATTCAAATTTATATACTGGGCACATGCCGTGCAATGGATTTTTATTTTCTTTGTAAAACTCAAGCATTCCAAACTATTGAGGGAGTTAAGCAATTTTGATCATTTTGAAACTAGCTGTCAGATTTAATCTGTGCTAAGGAGACAGAGGGCAAATGTATTCTGAAGCTTGTTATATAATTTACAGATTATTTTTGCAATTTATATTCCATCAAATAGGGTATATTAGATGCTTAGAAAGCACATAATGATCAATTAATTTCAGCAGAGCAATCCTGGTGTCACTTATGGGACCGACATGATTAGACCTTTTTCTAGCTGAGCCCCAAGGTCAAGTCATCAAATATGACTGATTACATTTTCTAATGGTTTCTCCATGCCCATTAAAGAGCACTCAACTATTCAAGTTCTCCTCTGATCATGACATTTGAAATTTGCTCTGATGGCTCCTGACAAGCAAAAATGTATTCTCTAATCTTTAACCACATAAACAATAGCTAACCACTTGTAATTGAGTTTAAATTGATTTCAGGTGGCTTCAGAGAAAAGCAATTTCTACAACAGATTAACCTCTTAATTAAAGTATATTAAGAATACTGTCAGGTGTAGAGATTCTACTACAGCAGAAAATTATACCTCATTGACATTCATTTGTGAAAGAATTGCTGTTGCATTCTCAGGTAACAGGTTACTTATTTGTGCTTCTTGCTTCACTAGGTCAATGCCAACCTAATTTCTGCTCCAGGATATCAGTCTTTTATATGGGACAGGGTGAAGGGAAAGGGACGAGGCATCTGAGGAGGAGGATGTAAAATAAGGAGGATGTTGTCCTTGTACTTTTGTCTTCAGAAAGCTTCTTTTCTCAAGGAAAGGGACCCTTCTGCAGAAGCCAGGGACTCCTTGACATAGCTGATGAATGAGAACAGCACAAGTCACCCATCACCAAACAGCAACAGGTTTTTGCAAGGTGCTCTTCAATGCAATCTATGTAACTCCGTGCCTGTCCTCTAAGTCCTTGCTACTTAAAGGGGTCCTCAGACCAGCATCCTCAGACTTGATGACCTGGGAGAAATGCAGAATCTCAGGCCTCTCAGGCCCCACTCCAGAACTACTGAATTCAAATAAGCATTTTCTCAAGATCCCTGGGCATTTGCTTGAGATATTAAAGTTGGAGAATTATTGTGGAACATTTGTGCTTGGATTCCCTTATCTCAGGTAATGATTATACATCAAACACACTTGATCAAATTGGTCAAACAGATACAATGGAATCTATTATTGAGCATTGTGTGGACCACACTGTTGCTCTGTATGTTTTACATCTCCATCCTTTCAAGACCTTCCTAGGTTCCTACATTTCAGATTGTGGCTGTGAATGCTGCAAGTGAATCCGATCCTACCCTGTCAGAACCTGGGCTACAGCTGGCTTTAGAATCAAGCTTGACTTATCTCTGCGCTGGCCTCATGAGCCTGGGCCCATCTGACCCTTTGCTGTGGCCACTGACTCTCTCCACATGGAAAGCTCCTCAGGCCCAGCCCGTTAGCCACAGCCTGGGGTTTGGCTGCTGCTCTCTGAATCTCAGACGTGGCTGCACGTTAGACTCTCCTGGGGAGATTCAAATTTTCCAGTGTCAAAGATCTCATCTCAGATCGATGAAATCAGAATCTCATATGTAGTTATAAAATGTTTCTAGGTAATTCTAACATGCAGAGTTAGGAAAAAATAGTTTAAAGGAATTTTTCCTGTGTCACCCATGCTCATCTGCACTCACTGTTACGGTCTGCAGCTGCTATTTACTTCTCCTTATTTACTACTTAGTTTCTCTCATCATCATCATTATCATCATCATCTTTGTCATCATCATTAGACCATTCATAAAATAATAAATGAAGAAAAGCTTGTCATGTGTTTGGATGGGGTGAGGGGAACCATGGGGAGGCAGAGGAAGACTCTCCATGTGCGATCTATTAGATTGCTAAGGCTATGCAAAGAGACGTTTACCTGTGATAGATTTTATTAAACTGGCCACCCCAAACTTCTCTCAGTTCCCATTATACAATTAGTGTAGAATCACAGAAAATGAGAAAATATACCCCAGGAATCATAACCACCCCCAAGCCTGGAAGGAAGACAGACAAAGGCCAGGAGAAGAGATTCAACATGACCCAGCTCATGTTTTTCCATTGCAAATATTCTAAATAAAAAATACACCCAAACAGTGGGTGTCCATAACTGACTGTCCTAAACCTAAAGTGAGTGTCCTCCAGTCTTTGGAGACAAAGCAGGAGGACACAGCGTGCTCTGATAAAGGGTTAATCTGTCGAGGGTAAAGATTAAAGTGAGAAAGACAAGATTGCAATTCATGCCAAGGCTCCTAGCCTGGTGTCTGTCCCTGAGTGGGTTTGAGTAAGGTTACAATAGCTTCTGAGGTTGAAGGAAGAGGAAGCCAAGGAGCTCTGAACAGGCTTCTTGTGCATACCTTTTCACTCACAAGTTGGGAATTCGTAACAAGTGCTGCAATTTGCTGGGTTCTCCAGGTGTCAGCCCCAGCCCAGCCAATGAGCATTATTCAGACCTGCAAGAAGCCCACCTCCAGCTTCCTGAACCAGATGCTTTGTAGCTTACGAAGCCCTCAGGAGATTCCTATGCACACTACAGTTTGAGACCCACTCCTTTGCTGTACCCTTACTTACAGTTTGATTTTGTGCCTTCTCAGTCACCCTTCTCACCTGGCCTGGTAAGGGGAGGAGACCTTGCAAATGCCTGTTCTCCCTGCAGACTGCCTGGTGGTGCAGAATCACAGATGGGGTTACTGGCCATTTGTTCCCAAGGTCCCCTTTCTCACCTCTAGTCCTCTGGTTTCCAGTACTTGCAGTGTGGCTTCCTGGACATGATCGTTGTCTGTTGAACCTGAGAGAGCTGCCTCCCCTTTCTTGCCTCAGTTTTTCTCCCAGCCTTTCAGCCCTGCTGCTCTGTCTAGGCCTCCCCACTATGATTCATCTCTCATAAAAGTTGAGGCCCTTCCTCAACCACTGGTCAACATGGATCCTTCAGAATTGATATATTGGCCCCTCCTGGCCTGGTGCCTGCTGTTAACAACCAATGTTTTGTTATCAGCAAATATGTTGAAATGAAAGAATTAAGCACTTCTCTTTTTTTGACAGGCAGAGTGGAGAGTGAGAGAGAGAGACAGAGAGAAAGGTCTTCCTTTTTGCCGTTGGTTCACCCTCCAATGGCAGCTGTGGCCGGTGCACCATGCTGATCCGATGGCAGGAGCCAGGTACTTATCCTGGTCTCCCATGGGGTGCAGGGCCCAAGGACTTGGACCATCCTCCACTGCATTCCCTGGTCACAGCAAAGAGCTGGCCTGGAAGAGGGGCAACCAGGACAGAATCCGGCGCCCCTTAAGCACTTCTTAATTTCCAAAATCCTTCCACTTATGCTATCTCATCAGATCATTGCAATAGTCAGAGAACTCCAATATTATCCAAGTTACAGTCCATTGGTAGTAAAGACTGGAATTTGGACCTCCTCAATCCTGACTCAATGTTCTTTCCACTATGCTGCATTGCTTTCGCCACGCTCTTAATTCATCTCTTCAATAGCATTTTCCACTCTCCTCAGTAGCACACCATTGACATTTCATGCAAGGCATGTATTTGTCCTCAGCACTCACCTACAGCAAACACTGGCTTAAACTGGGCAAACTGCAGCAAATGTCCTTTACCTCACTGCACAGGTGCACACCGAACGATTCAGCAGAAGATAAGAGGATGGAGGTTTGGGACACACACAGCGATCATCTGCAATTGCAGAGATCAGTTCCTGGGGTACAGTGAAGCTTGGCTGTAATGGGGCAAGAGCTCCTGCAGAAGTTGAGAGATGAAGATTTTTTTTTTTTGACAGGCAGAGTGGACAGTGAGAGAGAGAGACAGAGAGAAAGGTCTTCCTTTTCCGTTGGTTCACCCTCCAGTGGCCACTGCAGCCAGCGTGCTGTGGCCAGCGCACCGCGCTGATCCGTAGCCAGGAGCCAGGTGCTTCTTCCTGGTCTCCCATGCAGGTGCAGGGCCCAAGGACCTGGGCCATCCTCCACTGCACTCCCGGGCCACAGCAGAGAGCTGGACAGGAAGAGGAGCGACCGGAACAGAATCCGGTGCCCCGACCGGGACTAGAACCTGGTGTGCCGGCGCCACAGGCGGAGGATTAGCCTATTGAGCCGCGGTGCCTGCCAAAGATTTTTTTAACTTAAACCTTGTATGATCCTCCACTTACCTCTCATTGTTCAAGAATGGCCATAACCAATTTGGGCCCTTGAGAAAAAGTGTGATTTCCTTTAGGAGGGCCCTCTTTTGCCAGCTTCAGTCTCTGCACAACAGTGCTTTGCTTGGAGGAGAAGCACCCTCCTGCTAGCCTGGGACTATCCAGAGGTTAGAGGGGTGAAACCCTGGATTTGAGACACAACCATTTGCCGAGATGTGCTGGGGCGATTGGGTGGTTTACTCATTTACCCCAGATTCTGAACTCATATCTCAGCTTCTCAGAGCAAGTCCACTGTTGAAACCAGACAAGTGCCCATTGCCTCAGCCTCCATGACTGAGTGTCGCTCCCCGTCTTCGTGGAGGAACGACACAGGACCCTGCGCTGTTCTTTCGTCTGCTTGGCCCTTCCCAGGTTTGCTGCTGGTTCTTCCCGGGTTGGCTACTGTCCCTTCCACCTCCGTGGAAGGGCGGTTCCCCCTGCCACTTTTCCCCACTTCCACGGGGGAGCGGCACACCACCGGCCGGCTCTCTCGGGGGCTGCACAGGTGTTCCTTCAGATAGATGTTCCCTTTAGATGTTCCTGGTGCATGTTGTCTCTCTCCTCCTTTATAGTCCTCCTCCGCCAATCCCAACTCCGCTGCCCACACGCCGAGTACGCTGCTCTCCTCCAATCAGGAGCAGGATCAGCTCCTGGAGGTCATCACTCAAGTTGGCAAGAGGCAGCTGCGTAGAAGCTGTTTTCTCCTCTTCCAGCGCCATATTGTGGGAGAGCAGATGCATAGAATAAGTCTTAATTCCAGTAACTCAGTCCAGTCCGGGTTGCTCCCCACAACTGAGCACTTGCCCACTCTCACTGCCTGTCTACCTGGGGTACTCGCTACCCTGCATTCTCTGTGGACCTTCACATTCTCCCCTCCTCTAGCCTACTAGGATGCCAGATCACGGCCACACTCTCTGGTTCTGACTGCAGCTCTACCTTTGTGGCATGTGGCATGTGCCAACCACAAGCCCGTTTCACATCATCACCTACCCCTCTGACCCTACTTGCTTAGATGGTCCCTCCCAAGTCCCACTGCTTTCCAGTTTCACTTCTTCCTGGTCCCCTCTGGTTCATGCTTCCTGTGACCTGACAGTGAAAGAGCCATGCACTCTCTCCAGCTCAGTGAATAGTCAGCTTAGGTTGAGCTGCCTGAGTTTTAAACTCTGAACATGGCTGGAGTTTAACAAATGATAGTGAGGGGAAAAAATGAATGTCTGAAAGATGGAATGGATGGATGGAGGGCATTTGAAGAAAGAAAAGAATGAGCATAACCATATTGGCCTTGACATTCAAATTCAAGGGAGCTCACCATCCATTGTCCAAGTGAGATTACCCTGAATCCTACAGTAATTTCCATACTCTTCACAAGGGTCTCAATTTGCAGCTGTCAAGAGATGATCGTGCACTTCCCAAGTCTGAGGCAATGAAGAGGATGACAAAAAAAGGAAAAATAAGAAGGAGGAGAAGGAAACAAGTGATTTAAAAGTATTTTGGGAAGGGGGGGGCAGCGCTGTGGAGTAGTAGGTTAAAGCCCTGGCCTAAAGCACCGGCATCCCATATGGGTGCCGGTTTGAGTCCCGGCTGCTCCTCTTCTATTCCAGCTCTCTGATATGGCCTGGGAAAGCAGTAGAAGATGGTCCAAGTCCTTGGGCCCCTGCACCCACATGGGCGACCCAGAAGAAGCTCCCGGTCCTGGCTTCAGATCGATTCAGCTCGGCTGTTGCGGCCATCTTGGGAGTGAACCAGCAGATGGAAGACCTCTATCTCTGTCTCTACCTCTCTCTGTATCTCTGTCTTTCAAATAAATCTTTTTTTAAAAAGTAATTTTTAATGAGCACTTTTGCTGTGCCAGGCACTGTGCTAAACAGCAGAGTAGCAGGTTAAAGTCTTATAATAATTTTATCTTTTAATACTATGATTCCCCATTACATAGTTGCTGAAACTGTGGTGGAGTCAAAGTTTGATTCCAAGCATGCACTCTTAATCACCTTGTTAAGCTTCCTTATCCCACAGAATCCAGATTCTCTGCCCATAGGTTTAGTTCACACTAATTTGGCCTCAAAAATCGGTGGCTTCATGACAGGCATTTGAAGTAGCAGCTAAGGTGCTCATGTTGGAGTGCCTCTGTCTTGTGTCTTGAGTCCTCTGTCTGCTTCCTTCAGATCCCAGCTTCCTGGTAATGTGCACCATGGAAAGTAGCAGGTGTTGGCTTAAGTATATGAGTCCCTGCCCCCAGTGGAATACCCAGATTGAGTTCCTAGCTCCTGGCTCCCACCTGACCAAGTCCTGGCTGCTGCAGACGTTTGGGAAGTGAACAATGGATGGAATCTCTCTCAGTCTCTATCTCTGTGTGGCTCTGCCCTTCAAATACAAAAAAATTAAAATATTTTAACAACAACAATGACAAAAAGTGGTATCTTGATTGTCCAGTCCCTATCATTTTTTAAAGATTTACTTATTTATTTGAAAGGCAGACAGAAAGAGAGAGAGAGAGAGAGAGAGAGAGAGAGAGAAAGATAACTTCCATTTGCTGGTTTACTCCCCAAAGGCCCACAACAGTCAAGACTGCACCAAGTCTCTCACTTGGGTAGGAGGGGCCCCAGTAGTTGGGCCAGATGACTTATCATTTCAATATGTGATTTTTAAAAAATTAACACACAATATAATCCCACGTAAAGTTGAAAAAAATCAATTTGAGGCTAAGCAATTTCAGCTCATGTGTCCTGGAAAGAAAGCTGGACTTAGGTCTTCTTCCCTGCCCTGGCCACATGGCTTTGAGCCCCACTGACCACATCTGAAGCTGCTCTCTAACACTTTGTCTCCAGTTTTAAATGAGTTACGGATGCGGGAGCCCTCCAGGAACCGTACATCACTATGAACAGTAAAAATGATTATTATGTCACAAAATCAGCTCAACTCTTTTTTCTGCTGAATTTTCTAACTGCATTAGAGTCATGGCTGGGTTGATTCCAACAGCAACACTTTCCGCAAACATCTCTTACAGTCCTACTATGGACCCAGGTGCTTTTATAGCTAGTTTCTTTTTTTCAGAGACAAGCAACAGCACATTTGTGATGGACCTGCTTCAGCATCTTCACATATTTTTGGTGGGTTCTTATAGCTGCTGAGGATGAAATACCTAGAGTTGAGACTTAATTGGGATTCAGACACCGTGGTTTGATCCCACAAACACCAAATTGCCCTCACCTTGCCTCAGCTCACAAATGTGCACACACCATTGTGGCCCGTGTGGCAAAGTCAAGTTGCTTGTTCAAGGAGTGCCCACAGGAGTGGGGATGAATCACAGCAGATCCATCACCCTTGCAGCAACAGCTCGAATGCCCGCCCTGCTGAGCATGAGTCAGGGTCAGAGCAGTCTCATTCTTGGCTTTCTACTTTTTTCCGTCTGGCTTCTCTTCCTGGGTTTGTTTTGCTTTTTGCTTTCTTTTTTTAATTAACATTATAGTTAGCATTCAATTTTTTTTCTGGGTGCTTTGGCTAAGAAAGACAGCACTTAAGTGGAGAAATGCATTCAATATAAACACTCATGGCAGACTATGGTATTTCTCAATTTCTTTTACATAAGCATATACTAGAAACTTATTTTTAACAGATATGTTTGAATCCAGATATAATTCCAATACCCTAGAGTCCACCCACTTAAAAATTTTATGATTCAATGGGGTTTAATATGTTCACAGAGTTGTAAACCATCACCACAATCAATATTAGAACATTTTATCACCTGAAAAAGACA
Organism: Oryctolagus cuniculus; assembly: GCF_964237555.1. Lineage (NCBI taxonomy): Eukaryota > Metazoa > Chordata > Mammalia > Lagomorpha > Leporidae > Oryctolagus > Oryctolagus cuniculus. The sequence goes on along the minus strand of NC_091440.1, from coordinate 73,370,792 downwards.
CATCATCCTAAATTGGTGATTACCCACCCCATATTCCCTCTGGACCTCACAGTCACAGGCACAACTAAGCTACTTTCTATCTGTATAAGTTTGTCTGCTCTGGACATTTTATTACTGAATCATCCAATATGTGACCTTTTGTGATTGGGCTTCTTGCATTCAGTGTAATATTTTCTTTTTTGTATTTATTTTTTATTTTTATTTATTTTTTTTGACAGGCAGAGTGGACAGTGAGAGAGAGAGAGACAGAGAGAAAGGTCTTCCTTTGCCGTTGGTTCACCCTCCAATGGCCGCCACGGCCGGTGCGCTGTGGCCGGCGCACTGCGCTGATCCGATGGCAGGAGCCAAGTACTTATCCTGGTCTCCCATGGGGTGCAGGGCCCAAGGACTTGGGCCATCCTCCACTGCACTTCCCTGGCCACAGCAGAGAGTTGGCCTGGAAGAAGGGCAACCGGGACAGAATCCGGCGCCCAGACTGGGACTAGAACCCAGTGTGCCGGCACCGCAAGGCGGAGGATTAGCCTAGTGAGCCGCAGTGCCAGCCTCAATGTAATATTTTCAAGGTCCATCCATGTTATCTAGTTCTCAGAAACTTTTGCATTTCTTCGGTTAGGAACTCAAACTCATGCTGTTTCTTGCCATGGGAATTTACTTTTGCTTCTCTTGGAATGATAATAATAACAAATAATAATAAAAGTATCCTCTAATGGATGCCGATTTATGCCAGGTACTACACACACGTTTTATCCTGTCCCACCCTCACATCAAGGCATAAAGGAGTTGTCATGGTCACTACTTTCCAAAGAAATCAAGAAAAGTCATACTGCTCATTAGGTGATAGAACCAATATTCCTTTTGTTCTCATGGGGGAGGGGTGGCGGGGAGACGTTCTATCTACAAGTTCACTTCCTAAATGTCCAGGATCCAGGAAGCCAATTCAGATCCACTAACTGGGTGGTAGGGACTCATGTACTTGAATCATCACCTGCTGCCACACAGGGTGCACATCAGAAGGAAGCTGGAACAGAGAGCAGAGCCAGGCTCTCCCACATGGGATGCAGGTGTCCTAAGCAGTGGCTTAACCACTGCTAATATTCTAACTTGGAGATCTAATTCTAAGTTATTTATCTCCTCTATCTTCAAAGATGAGTTGTAATTATCACCAGCACCATCATAAACACCTTTGTCACATTTCTCTGAAATCCAGCACTGGCCCACAGTTATGGCTTTGACTTGCAGCAGAGGAATAGGACAGAACAAGCTCCCTTGATGTGAAATGCCCTAGGACACCACCTGCCCTGGAAACGAGGCAGGATGCACAGCATGTGACATTCTAGAGTCCTGAAGACCTACCTTCAGATCCCAGATGTGTCACCTTTTAGGTGCGTATGATGACAGTAATTTCCCAGTTCTCCATCATGTCAAATGGGGAGGATGGAGCCTACCTCATAGGGTTGTCATGGGAATAAAATTAACTTTATTTATGACCCTTAAAATTCACTATATGTATGTGTGCATGTGTACATATGCAATCAACATATGAATATATGACTGATGTGGTAATTTTGCTTTAAGTCATACATAATTTAAGGAAATTAGGAGAATACAGGCCAGTATTGTGGCACAGCAGGGTAAGCTGCTGCCTCTGATACTGGCATCCTGTTTTAGCACCAACATGTCAAATGGGGAGGATGGATCCTACCTCGTAGGGTTGTCATGGGAATGAAATTAAAAGATGAGGGCTTAGCACAGTACCTGGCCCAAAGTCTGTGCAACAATATTTGCTACTACAGAGAATCATTATTGCATTAGACAAAGATGAAACAGTATCACCAGCCACCCAAGAAGCATTCATTCATGGTACTTCACACACACACACACACACACACACACACACTTTGGGGCCAGAGGGGGTGAATTCTTCATGCATCTATTATGATCTCTGGGGTAACTTGTTTGTAAAAGGAAAAAACGTAAATGCAAAAGAGGGAAAAGGAAGAGCAGACCTACAGCAGTGGACAATGCCCCATCCCCTGAGCCAGTGATCTTCACAGAGCCCTGAAGTACAGGGGAGAGGAAGCATGTGGGGAGAGAAATGCAGCTTAGCTGTCATTGTTTTGCTACAGCAAACTATGGATGGAAAGGAGCCTTTAGAAAGTTCACTGAGTATTGCAAAACCATGACTGCAGTAGTGTAGGAGTTTTCCAAATTATGCAATTTGGAGAAAGACTCTCCTGACCACCCCCGTGAGGATGTTTGGCTCCTGGTTAGGCCAAAAGCAGTTGCTGACCAAAAAAAATCATTTATTTTTAATTTTTGGCATATGGCAGAAGGCAGAGAAGTAGAACAAAAACCCTAGAGGAGTTTTTTGGTTTTTGTTTTTTTCCCCTAACCTTTTACAAAAATCATTTTACAGCTTTGGCAAAATGGCATTAGCCAAAACATAATGAAACTCATTTAAAATCTTTTAATTGAGGGAAATGAATTCTTGTGAAAGTTTTGGATGAGGAATCTACTTTTAGATATTTGTTCATTTGTACATAATGATGCACAAGGGCATTTGGCCCAACACTTCATCATTACGAGAAAAAATTGAAAAGTCCAAAACCATAGTACATTTAAGTGAAATGTGGTACCTACCTCTCGCAGAATACTATAGAACTATAGAAATTAATGGTTCAAGTGGTTGAGTTCCTGCCATTCACATGGGGAATGTAGATCACATGCCTGGTTTCCAGCTTCTTCCCCTGATATGGACTTTGTGGAGTGAACCAATGGATGGGACAACTTTCTCTCTCTCTCTCTCTCTCTCTCTCTCACTCTTTGCCTCTCAAATAAATAAATACGATTTTTAAAAAATAAATAATATGTCATTTTATAGGCCAGGAAATGAGCCAGTGCAACAGACATGACAAGAGAAGCTTTGCCCCAAATTTCCCATAAAATGAGTGGGTGAGGCAGCCCAAGTTTATGAGTTAGTGCTGTCTCCAGAGACAAACTTTTATATGAAATACATCCATGCTAGTGTGGTTAATTACAGTATTTTCATAGTAAAATCTTATTTCCTCAATAAAAATTTATGAAGTGGTTGTAGTTCATCTAAGTCACAGTAGAACCCTGTGGGAATCCCACCCCCAACCCACCCAACACACACCCTTTCCCAGGAGAGTTTACCTAGCAGTCAGGTAGCAATTTCTGTCCTCTGGATGGGCTCACAGGTTTGGCTTAATGGCAGACATTTAAAGCCAAAATCAGCCTCCTCTACAAAGCCCTTGAGTACTGTAAGGCACTTGGGAAATTTCTCTCTCTAAACATGGTTCTCTTCCATCTGAGCAGTGTACTTGTAAGCTTTTGCAAGGTAATCACTTTTAATCAATTCATCCTAACTAACACAGATCTCATTTAATAAGGTACAACATAATATCTTACAGGTAAAATCTAAAACCTTGCCTTGTTTCACATTAGCCTGTCTCCTTGCACACCTGACTCTCACTTGCAGGCCTCCAGCTTTTTTTCCTCCTACCAGGCCTTTGCTCTTGCTGTGCCTGCTTTGAAGAACGCTCTTCCTCAAGTCATTATCGCTTCCTTTGACAGGTCATCCACTCTTGCCTCATCTGCCCCCTACCAGGTTCTCTCTCCTATACTAGCTTTAGGGTTTTTCCTAGCATGTCTCATAGTCTTTAAGTCTTGCTTATCACTATTTCTATGATTTGAACAGGATTTGGCTCACAAACTCATGCAGGCATTCAAATCCCAAGTCATAATTAAATGGAACAAAAGGGTAAAACATAATCCAATTATGCTATTTGGTGGCAGGCTTTGTCAGAGCTCCATATATCCATTGAGGATGTATTGTTAAAAGGGAGTTCTCATGAGAGGATCAGTTATAAAGCCTGAGTTGAGCTGTGCCACTCTCTCTGCTTTCTAGCTCACTATGTAATCCTTCTTCCAAATGTATTCTACCATCACCATCCACCACTCTCACCAGATGCCCAACCACTGGAGTCACCCAATGTTGGACTTGAACTTCCAAAATTGTGAGCTAAATAAACCCTCTTTCCTTCACAAATAGTTTGCCACAGGTATTTCATTGTAGTTGTGAAAAGCTGACTATATTTAACTCTATTCCCAATGTCTAGCACACAATAGGTGTTCAATAAATATCTTCTAAATAAATAAATGAATAAGAACTATCCCTGATGTTGACATAGTATGATGAACACAAATGATTGTGCTGACAACTAATAATTGATAAAATAGACGATACACAAAAGTGAAGAGAATAAAAATCTTCAGAGTAAACGGGCAGAGAGAGAAGCAATTTCAGGAACTATATATAATTAAAAGAAATAGTTTTCTCAGAGAATAATGGAAGAAGTAGACACTCTGGACAAAGAATGGATCAATATAAAGAAATTTGCACCAAAAAAAATCTTACAGCCATGCAGCAGGTCCCCAGCCAATAAACCAAAGTTCTGGAAAAGGACTCAAATATTTAAAGATCAATGAAACTAGCAGGCCCTTGGTCGATGGTCCTACCCCCAAGTCTATGGGAACCAGACAAAATTCTTTAGGTAAAAGCCCAGGTAGGATCCAGAATTAAGCAAGAGCTTCTTTGTTTTGATCCCTTCTCTCTAAGACATAAGCATCAATGATTGAGCCCTAGGGATTGGGGTGTATTATGCCTACTGGCGTGGATTGGGGTGAGGAGAAGTCTGGAAAAAATTCAGGGACACAAAGAGGAGATCAGACATTCATCAGCATGATGATATTCAGAAATGCATTTGGAAATGAGGAACTCCATTTCCGAAGGACACCTGTGGACCCTCACCCAGTGACAAAGTACTCTCTAGACCTCACTCATACCATGCATTTCCTCCTCTCACACCTTTGCCTTTTCTCTTTCCTATTCTTTGGAATACCTTCCTGACTTTCTACTTGGCAAACTCTCCTCACTCTACAGAGGCCAACTCAAAAGCCAACTCTACAGAGAGCCCACACAATGCCACATGATAGACACATCTGTGTCTCTGGCCTTGCATGTCCCATGGCATCTCTTCTGTCTCTGAAACAATCACAGCACAGGAAGAGCTCGCCTATGCTTCCTCTCTCCAAGCTCACCCTCAGTGCAGACAGGTTGGCATTGTGAGAACCAAAAGCTGAGCACACGTCTAGTACACTGCCCCTTAGGGTCAGAATCTTCACCACCTGTTGGCGAGATCCAGGCACAGCACTCGACATGAGACAGTGTCTCCATGCTGAGCTCACACAACCCATTAGCTGCTCTTTGGAAACTGCCAGTGTTTGTGGGGTCTGGTACTCTTCCTACCTGCCTGTTGAGTTCAGGGTTCAATAACCCAAGAACTCAAAAACAATGCTTTCCATTGCCAGACATGTCTGTCTGCTCCGTGGCCTCTCTCAGCCAGCCAGTCACTCGGTCAACACTGACCAAGGGAGTGGAACATGACACAGTGCCAGGTTTCATGCAGCTGGATGGAGAAACTCATATTTGGGAAACAGAATCAGTGGTGCTGCAGTGCTGCTCTGCCCAGGACTGTCGATGAAGGACCACCAGTTTGCGAAAGGTGCAGTCAAGGGAGCTTTTCAGGGCTGGGGAGATGAAACAAGCCGCAGGATGGCTCAACAATGATAAGCCTGAAGTCCAAAACCTAACGAGTTGAAATATGACATAAACTCTCCAAAACTGAAGTTTCCTTTTTCTTTTGAATTATGCTCTTGGAAACAAGAACGTAGGATGGGTCCCGTGAAAATCATACATGTGTGATACATATGTAATAGTTAGTGAGTTTGTAGCTATATGAGATTGTGCTAGTGGGAAGTCCTCACATTTTACATTCTGATGGGCCTTACTCTATATCCAACTTCTGCAACACCAGTGGTTCTGTGTGACTCTGCAACAAAATACAAATGAGTTTGTTGTTAGGACTTCTAGGACAATCAAAGACTATATGTAACAGTTTTGGCACCATATCTCCCCTTTGTAGACATAAAGAATTCTATTTTTGAAAAATATCCTGCTGTATTTCCCAGGGTTATTGCCCCAAGTGAAGATGAAGTTAATTCCACCTAGATCAAAGAAAGCTGTAGAGAAGAAAAGTACAAATAAGCCAGTAAAATATTCCATAAAGTGGAAAAGGAGAGTGATGGGACATTAATGAGTGCTCCTTCCAATGAGCAGATGAGGAGAGGGCTGGTAAGCAGATAGAGAAGGGAACAGAGGAGAGCAGGGAACAGAGGAGAGTACAGGGCAGGCGCAAGCCTCTGAGTAGGGTTCCCGCTCTCTTTGTCCACTGGCCCTCTGGTGCACCTTGAGAGACAGGAAGAGGGATTGGGAAGAAACTCTCTACAGATAGGGGAAGTTCTAAAATGCTGGGACTAGGTTCCTCTTTCCTTGAACACAGTTTGAAAAGCTAAAAGACTTCGGTAGGGGCCAGCATTGGGATCCAGGGAACTAGCGATGGTGAGGGTGCAGGTGAAGGTGCACAGACCTTGGCGGGCAGAGCACAGGGAGAGCCTCCTGGAACTCCCATGATGGAGGCAGGTAGGGAAAGTGTTGCTGAAGATTCTGCAGCCTCCAAGAGCCTCTGCAATGCTGAATATACCAAAAGACCAGAAGGGGGGCCAGCATTGTGACGTAATGGGTTAAGCCACCACCTGCAATGCCAGCAGCCCATATGGGTGCCAGTTCAAATCTGGTTGCTCCACTTCCATTCCAGCTGCCTGATAATTTGCCTGGGAAAGCAGTGGAAGGTGGCCCAAGTGCTTGGGCCTCTGGACCCACACTGGAGATCTAGAAGTTCCTGGCTTCTAGCTTTGGCCTGGCCCAGCCCCACACATTGTTGCCATTTGGGGAGTGAACCAGTGGATGGGAGATCTTCTTCCTCTCCCCCTTCCCTATAACTCTGCCTTTCAAATAAGTAAAATAAATCTGAAAAATAAAAAGACCAGAAGGGTCAAAGGTCAGGAACAGGAAGATGCAGATCCAGGGACCTCTGAACAGAGGCAGAGGCCCAGTTCATGGACACCCACAGGAGTCCTTGCACACACCTGTGCAGGATGGCCAGAGCCAGGCAGGAAGAGGCCACTTCAGGAAAGACCAATGGGTACCTGAGGACACCTGCGAGGACTGTGTCCCTGCCACCATGATGCTGCACAAGCTTCCTCTTAGGCACCATTAGATGAAGGTATAGAGAAGAGCATGAGAAATCCCAAAATACTGCTAGCTCGCCAAATAAACTATATTAACCTGGAAGAGAACATTTTAAATCAGAGGCAGAATTGCATCAAATCAGAAAATTTAAGCACACACTTCCTCCTTCATCTACCTTCTGCTCCTGCATGAATGAGGCTTGACTGGGATGGATGGTTGGTGTAGAATTTAAGACACTTATTGGGATACCCACATCCCACACTGGAGTGCTTGGGTTCAAGACCTAACTCTGCTTCCAATTCCAGCTTCCTGCTAATACACACCCTGGGAGGCAGCAGATCCAAGTGCAACTATTTGAGCCCCTGCCACCTACAAGGGAGACCTACATTGAATTTCCTGCTCCTGACCTGGGGAAGGAAGCAGTGGATGGAAACTCACTCTATCTTTTTCTCTCTCCCCCTTTCAAATATATAAAGAATCAACAAAAATTTTATAAAAAGAAATGAGGTTTTGAAAGAAAAGATAAACATGTTCTAATTCTTTGCAAACCCAAGTGATAATGAGTATATCCAGTGCCCCATTCATCTTAAGCTATGAAAATGGAAGTTTCCGGGGCCGGTGCCATGACTCATTTGGTTAATCCTCCGCCTGTGGTGCCAGCATCCCATATGGGTGCCAGTTCTAGTCCCAGCTGCTCCTCTCTCTGTGGCCCGGGAGGGCAGTGGAGGATGGCCCAAGTGCTTGGGCGCCTGCACCCGTGTTGGAGACCAGGAGGAAGCACCTGACTCCTGGCTTTGGATCGGCATATCTCTGGCCATAGCAGCCATTTGGAGGGTGAACCAACAGAAGGAAGACCCTTCTCTCTGTCTGTCTCTCTCTCTCACTGTCTAACTCTATCTGTAAAATAAAAAAAAATAGAAATTTCCAATATTCAAACTAACAGATATTAATCACTTCTTTTATGCAATCAATATGTGCACAACTTATACACAAAGAGTTCTCTTCCCTCTGATTCAAATGAAGTCATGTCTGAAGGTGGGGCTTTCAGCAGCCCATGCTGACCATGTAGCCGCAGAGAACAGCAGGCTGCCCCAGGATGGAATCCAGGCTCTGCCTCATGTAAGCAGAACAGATGAGAATGAGCTTTGCGGAAGCAGGAGTTGTCAAGAGTCACCACACCTTGGGGCCAGCACTGTGGCACCAGCCTTCAGAGCCTGTATTCCATATGGGCACGGGTTCTAGTCCTGGCTGCCCCTCTTCCAATCCAGCTCTCTGCTATGGCCTGGAAAAGCAGTAGAAGATGGCCCAAGTCCTTGGGCCCCTGTACCCACATGAAGACCCAGAAGAAGCTCTTGGCTCCTGGCTTTGGATCAGCTCATCTCTGCCCATTGCGGTCATTTGGGGAGTGAACCTGTGGATGGAAGACCTCCTCTCTCTGACTCTACCTCTCTCTGTAACTCTGTCTTTCAAATAAATGAAATAAATTTTTTTTAAAAAAGAGTAACCACACCTCATCATGGATCTTGCAGGCTTTAAGGAGCTTTGTTAAAAGGCACACATTTCTCTCTCTCCCTCTGTGTGTGTGTGTGTGTGTGTGTGTTCAAGCTGCAAGATTTAATCTCTTCCTCAAGACACTTTGTTGTCACTTGGAGCACAGCCTTAGTGCCTTTGCAAGACATTCTGAAATACCCGCTGTGCTTGTGTTCCATTTAAACAACACCTGGAAGCCCAGCTTGGATGGGTCAACATTGTCCTCCCTCTCCATCCTTGCTCTTAGCACAAAGTACACTTGAAGAGGGCCAAGAAATGGACAAGCTGCCCAGTGTCCAAAAAGGAGACCTGAACCTGAAAACAAGTACAAGGGACAGGTTTTTAGTCATCCTTTGGTCCCTGGCTTAGAGAAAATTATTTTGAGTGGAGAAGAAATCCTCAGAGTAACAGCTATAGTGCCAGCCACCTTGCTCTGCTTAGAAGCCCCAACCACACTGGCCTTCATGCTGGGGCCCAACTCCCCAGCTCTTCCCTGTTGCAGAATCTTTGCACTTGCCAACCACTCTTTCTAGAATATTCTTCCCTCATCTTGGTTTACCCTCACTTCTTCAGAAAGGCTTTCCTTGATTCCCTTATACAAAGTAACCTCCCAGCTTCTATCATCCTATCATCTTTATTCCTTCATGGCAGCCGCTAATCTGAAATTAAACTATTTAATCATTTGTGTGTTTATTATCTGTGTCCTCTGATCAGAATGAAGGCTCCATGAGACTTGAAATCCTGCTGCATCCAAGTTCCAATCCACAAAAGGCACTCAGTAAATGTGCAATGAATGAATGATAGGACCATAGTCTCTGAAGATTCCTAATGGGAGGAGGGAAAAACCTTCCATGGATTCCAAGTAAGGAGAGATGAAAAAAATAAAGCAGAAAATGGAAGAACCATTAGTTGCCACTGGATTCACCTCAGATTAAAACAACCAGAGAAGCAAAAATCTGAATGGCTAATTATAAAATGCAGACAAAGGCAGTTTGGAATTGGGACAGGATTATGTCCTCATGAGGCAGATGGGTTATGAAGTGCCAAGCATGGCTACTTTACATCCCCTCAAGCCCTCTGCCCAGATCTTTGTGTAAGGACAGTATGATTTTAAGCCCTGCCCAAGAACCCTTCAGTCAGAAACACTTCAAATGCAAGTACAAAAGAGTCTCTCTGACACCGAGTGCCAGCAAATGCTTGCCATGCACGGCATCTGGGCAGAAGTAAGAACATCTGTTCTCAGCATGAGCCCTATTAGCTTCATCATTTGGCTTTCAACAGAAAAAAATGCACAATTATGATACATGGGCTTAATTGGTGGCAAGGTGGCAACTTGGGCTCTGCAGCAGTCTAAGCTCAGATGCAGCTCACCAGGGACCACACGCCAGGGGACAGCAAACACGAGGCTGCTACCGCTCACTCGCTGATCTGGAGCCCACCCTTCAGCAACCCAAGCTTCTAGAGACTGAAGCCATCCAGGGACTGGAGTAAAGTTGGTAACACAAAGGAGGGAGAATGGAGGGGTGAGAGAGAGGGAGTGAGGAGAGAGGGTGAAAGAGGATGGGAGGCAGGTGAGGGTAGCCATGAAGACCTGACCCAGAGAGAGAAAAAAAATTGAGAGAGAGGGGCTGCCTGGCAGACAACCTGAGTAGGGATGTCCCAAGTACTAAAGCCAGTCTGTGTGAGTCTATACTGAAGTTCTCCCAGCTCCTGGATGTGAGCATCAGGCCAGATGCTTTAACTCCTCATACCTCATTTTCCTCAACCTATGAGAGGTCAAAAGCACAGCACCCACCTGAGAGGGTTTGTGTGAGCCTACGTGAATTAAATGTGCCTGGAGAGCTTTGAGCAGTGTTTGGTATGGAGTAAGCTGCCATGGTTCCTATTATGATAACCACCACCACTGTTATCATCATTTTTTTTTTTTTGACAGGCAGAGTGGACAGTGAGAGAGAGAGAGACAGAGAGGAAGGTCTTCCTTTTGCCGTTGATTCACCCTCCAATGGCCGCCGCGGCTGGCGCGCTGCGGCCGGCGCACCGCGCTGATCCGATGGCAGGAGCCAGGAGCCAGGTGCTTTTCCTGGTCTCCCATGGGGTGCAGGGCCCAAGCACCTGGGCCATCCTCCACTGCACTCCCTGGCCACAGCAGAGGGCTGGCCTGGAAGAGGGGCAACCGGGACAGAATCCGGTGCCCCAACCGGGATTAGAACCCGGTGTGCCGGCGCCGCTAGGCAGAGGATTAGCCTAGTGAGCCGCGGCGCCGGCTTGTTATCATCATTTATAAGACTGATTGTATTTCCACCTTCCAGCACAATGTGCTGCCACTGGTGTGATTCCCAGGACACAAAGCAAATGTGCAGGAATGAGAGGCTGGGCCTTGCCTCTCTGTCTTGAGAGTCCATGGTTCCAGCTCCTGCCACTCTAGGGCTACTCTGCAAGCTTGCTGCTGCCCTCATGGCATAACGGAGAAATGGTGCCAACAAAGCTCACATCTCCATGATTAGTCACCAGGAAGGCCAAGTTCATTCTCCTTTCCTAGGCCCTCTTATTACAGAGAGCACCACCTGCACTGAAAGAGACAGGACTGGAATTGGGCAGGAGTGAGTTTGCATCCCAGCTCCACATTCAAGAGCAGAGAGAATGTGAGACAAATAGCTGCATGGCCCAGCCTTGCAGAGCACAGGGAGCCTCTACGGGGGCAGACCAAGACACCGGGGTCTCTGCAGAGTGAACAGGACCAGAGGGTGGAGTCCTCATAGCAATCAGCAGCTCTTAGCATCCTGACAAGACAACATACTCCCTGTGATGGCTGAGAGGCACTGACGGGCAGTGGAAACAGAAAGATCAGAGTGCAGAGAAGAGGAGGAGTCTGGCGAGGGCAGACATGGAGGCAGCAACAGAGGGGGCTGAGTTAGAATGGAGGCCAGAGCAGCCACAGAGTAAGGTCAGCTCCAGAGGAACCCAGCTAGGCAGCCCAGAAGAGAAATACCCTCTGCACTCAGCACCCTGGGGCCTTGCAGGATTGCAGCATCTGCGTTCCTGAGAGCAACACCAAGCTTTAATCGATGATGTGCAAACCTATCTACCTAAGAGGCCAGGAGGTCACGGAATGTTTTCTAGAAGGCTTTCTTACCAAATTATTTCTACTCTACAAAAGACATGTAAAGAGGGCCGTGTGATGAAGAGCCAAACAACAGGTTGTGCACAAAGGTTCACACCCGTTGAACTCTAGTAAGCCAAGCAGCTGCTGCTTCCTTGTCTTGGAAGATGCCATCCCGATACTGCAGCCACAGGTCACTGCCACAGGGAGAGCTGCCTGAATCTCTGAGCCTCCATTTTTCCCACCTGAAAAGGAAGTATGCTAGCACCTCCCTCACAGGTGGACAGAAAAATAAATCTAGATAATGGTGTGTGTGCAGGGGTTAGTGCCTTGCCCAGCACAGAGAGAGAACTCAATCAATGGGAGCTAATAATTTTATGGCCATTTGCACTATCATTTGGCAATTGCAAAAGGCGAAGTGCTACAATGTGCCTGAGGAGCTGCCACGTCTGATCTCTGGAAACTCTACAAGGAAACCAGTCACTAAGACCAACACCTTCCTCTGTCTCTCCCCCTGTCTGCCTCAGTCCCCAAATTCTCAACTCCACCAGCTCAGGACCCCAGTCCTCTCTGTCCTCTCCACCCTCATTCACTGACCTTTGTGTCTTGTCGTCTCTCACAGGGTCAGCTTCAACCAGCTGCGAAGGCCTCTGCAGAGGTTCCTGCCTCCAAACCCTCGGATCCAGATTTTGTGCAGACGTATGTGGTCCTCTTCAGAGTCTCAATTTGTGTTAACATTTGATTTATGCATATTTTTTCATTCTACTGTATGGTATAACACATTTGTTTCAGTTTTTTTTTAAATCATACCCAAAGTACTTACCATGTGGTTAAATTGACTCTCAAAACTCCCTAAATCATCTTCAAGGGGCTCTGGAACTGGTGCATATTAGAAGATCTGCACACGTTTGTGGATTTGAACGATAGATGTTAAAATGCCTACACATAGGAGAGAGAGGAGGAAGTTTATAACTGTAAAGCTATATAGTTCTGCATACATTCCTATGGACTTACTTCCGAGGGTACAGTTTAAAAACTTGCCGTGAGATCTCAAATCTCTTAAGCTGGGTGGTAAAAATGCCATCTAAAGTGTTAAAGTGGTCATATTAAGTGTTAACGTGAACACATAGATAGGATTAAGTGTTAAAGTGATCATATAAATAGGATCAAGTATCTGGTAATAACAATAGATAGAATTAAAAAGGAGAGAATGCTCCAACATGGGAAGCAGTCCACACAACAGACACATAGAATGACAATTGCTTTAAGTAGCACTCGAACCTCAGAATCAGCCGTTAAGGCTTTCTGTTCTGGCTGAAAAGCCCATGAGAGCATTTCAGGCATGGAAAGGCAAGGCACTGTGGCAAAAAAAAAAAAATGTTCTACATGAAGGATCTCTGTGAGTGAGACCCCAGCAGAAAGAAGTGGCCATCAAGGAAGGATGTACTTTTCTCTGAAGGGAGAGAACTTGAAATTTGCTTATGGCCTTGTCTAAACACTGACAGAGTTTGTGGATTCAAAAGGCTTCCATAGCCTAGGCAGCTCTCGTCAAGAACCTAGGGTGGTCACTGATGTCATACATAAGAGTGTTAATTATTAAATTAACAATGAGAGTCACTGTGCACTAACTTGCCATCAGGACCTCTGTCCTCAATAAGTTGTATTATGCGAGTTAGCTGTAAAACGTGGTGTTTTTTTTTTTAAGATTATTTATTTGAAAGTCATAGTTACACAGAGAGAGGAGAGGCACAAAGAAAGAGAGAAAGACGTCTTTCATCTGATGGTTCACTCCCCAGTTGGCCATAACTGCCGGAGCTGCACAGATCCGAAGCCAGGAGCCAGCAGCTTCTTCCGGGTCTCCCACGCGGGTGCAGGGGCCTAAAGCCTTGGGCCATCTTCCACTGCTTTCTCAGGCCATAGCAGAGAGCTGGATCGGAAGAGGAGCAGCCGGGGCTCAAACCAGCACCCATATGGGATGCCGGCGCTTCAGATCAGGGCATTAACCCGCTGTGCCACAGCGCCGGCCTCTAGCTGTAAAATTTGTTCTCAAACAGTTTTTGTATGCATACATGTATGTGCAAGTTGTTGAAATCTTTACTTAGTATAGAGTTTGTCTTCTATGTATAAAGTTAATTGAAACGGAATATTAATGGAGAATGGGTCTGGGAATTGGCAAGGGAGGAGGAGGAGGGGTAGGAGTGTGGCTAGGAGGGCAGATATGGTGGGAAAAATAAACATATTCCTAAAGTTGTACTTATGAAATTTGTATTCCTGGGGCCAGTGCTGTGAGATAGCAGATAAAGCTGCCACCTGCAGTGCCAGCATCCCATATGGGTGCTGGTTCGAGTCCCGGTTGCTCCACTTCCAATCCAGCTCTCTGCTGTAGCCTGGGAAAGCAGTAGAAGATGACCCAAGTCCTTGGGCCCTGGCACCCACATGGGAAGGTCCAGAGGAAGCTCCTGGCTCTTGGCTTCAGATTGGCACAGCTCTGGCCGTTGCGGCCAACTGGGGAGTGAACCATCGGATGGAAGACCTCTCTCTCTGTGCCTCTCCTTCTCTCTCTGTGTAACTCTGACTTTCAAATAAATAAATAAATATTTTTAAAAATAAAATAAAAATTAAAAAAAGATATTTGTCTTCCTTAAATAAAAGCTTTCTTTGGGAAAAGTAAAATAAAATATACTCTGCAAAAAAATGCTTACATAAGAAGATTTTGAATGGTTTGCAAATGCAATAATAATTGACAAGTTTGGAGAATGGGATTAGGGTAATAATTTTTCTCAATTTCCCAAGCAGGAGGATAAATATTTTCCATGATTCTTATTATTGAAATTTTGTTCCTTAAGTGTTTGTTTATTTTTATCTTGAAAGACAGAGTAACAAAGACAGAAAGAGAAAGAGAGAGAATGATATCTTCCATCCATTGGTTTGCTCCTGCAAATGCCTACAACAGCCAGGGTTGGGTTGGGGCTAAGCCAGGTATCTGGAATTCCACATGGGTGCCAGGGGCTCCAGCATCTGGGTCATTATCCGCTGCTTACCAGGTACTTTAGCAAAAAGTTGGATCAGAAGCAGAGGAACTGGGGCTCAAACTAGGCACTCCAATATGGGAAATGGGTGTCCCAAGTTTGACCCGCTGTGCCACAATGCCATCCAAAATCTTATTGTCAAGACAGAAAGGTGTCTGATAGTATTGCCTACAATCACACCAGTCCCCAGACATTGCAGATATTTGGGGAGTGAATCAGCAGGTAGAAGCACTCTTTCCCCCCACCTAAAAAAATTAAAAAATACTCAAGCAATCAAAAAAAGAAAAATTACTGACTGAGAAGGAAAGCTGTGCAGCTGGATTACCGTGAATTCAAACCCTAATTCTTGCACTTACCAGCTGAAGGGTCCTGGGTAAATCCTGGGTGAATTATTGGACTTTTTAGTCTGTTTTATTGGACTTCTTAGACTCTGTTTTACTCCTTTGAAAAGTGTGGGAATAAATGTACAAATCTCATGGAGAGTGTGGTAAGGATTCAATGAGACAATTCATGATATTTCATTCAAACTCATAATACCCGATAGCAAGAAGTGCTCAGTAAATATTATACAATGTATTAGTATCATTGACTCAACATTGTCAGTCAATAAGCGCACAAGGATGGGACAAACCAGCCCACTCCAGGTCCCCTCAAACCTCTGGCGTAAGCAGTCACTTCCATGATAGCAACCTTTATTTTTCCCTTTCCCTCCTTCCCCAGCACACCCTCTCAGCTCTCTGGCTGGAGACCAAGGACATGGACAGCCTTGTCCTTAAGGGCAAGCACTGTGACTTTCCTTTTCTCAGTATCCTTTTCAGGGGCTGGGTCTTCAACAGGAGCAGCTTTCTGTGCCTTCCTGAGCAGGATTCTCGCCTGAACTCTGGCAGCTTGAAAAATGAACTATTGATTTCATGAGCTGAGATCTTTGAAGATTTTCAAAGTCTCAGAGCCACTTCCCAGTCAGAGAAGTTCAAAGGATGAATTCATCGACTGGCTTATTCTCTCAAACAACATTTCCACTTCAGTCGGGAGCAGCCGGGGGAAGATTATTCACTGGGGAGCTTTTGCCTCTTCACAGACTGTCTCATATCAGAGGCATGGGTGTCCCCAGGGTGCTCCCACTTCAAACCACCACGAGCACCGTGAGTGTAAAACCCTCCCTTCCCATGGACCCGGAGTGGACCCAATTCTTGCTCCTACAGCAAGAGACCATGTGGACGCAACAGTGAGCTGGCTTGCACTGCTCCATCCTGGAGACCATCTCTGTCCCACACTGAGAGGTCTGGGGTACTGTGAGACCAAGAGACCAAAGCATCAGAGCTTAGCCTGGCATCTCCAGGGATGTCTCACTCTCCATACTGACTCCTTCCAGGGTCTCTTTTTCACCCAGAAGACTAGATATGATTTTTCCTTGTGTTTTTAAGGTGAATTTGATGCTACAAAAATGTCCAGAAATGTCCTCAATGTCAACTAATGATGCTGCAGAGCCCTAACACTGGTGCTCACACTCAAAGATACACAGACACACATACACACACACACAAAAGATAAAGAAATACAAGACTAGGATGAACACATCAGAGCGTAAGAGTTAAGAAAACTGTCTGGAGTCAGGCATTTAGCCTAATAGTTGAGATTCAGGTTGTGACACCTGCATTCCTTATAGAAGTTGCTCGGCTTGATTTCGGCTCTGCTCCTTATTCCAGCTTTCTGCTATTGCAGACTCTGGCAGACAGCAGGTGAGCGTTTAAGTGTTTGGGTACCGACTATCCATGTGGGAAACTTTAGTTGAGTTTCTATCTCCTGGCTTCAGCCTGGCCTAGCCTTGGCTGTTGCAAGCATTTGGAGAGTAAGCCAGCAGGTGGGACTTCTCTCTTTCTCTTTCTCTTTCTTTCTCTTTCTCTCTTTCTCTCTCTCTCTCTGCTTCTCAAATAATAATTACGATTTTTTAATTCATAAAACAACAGTAATTGAGAATGTACATGAATTGAGACAACTATGCTATGTAAAAACCTTTTTTTGAAAGAAGCCATTTCCTACACTTATGTAAAATTTCCTAGCCTATTTTGGGCTTCCGGATAAAACAGAAAACTCCAAAGAATCACTTTTAGGATGTAAAACCTATTGGTTACAGGTATCCCATTAAATATCTCAAAAAATTCATGGAAAGTATAATTAAAAGGTAAGTTTGCTCTGTTGCAAATTTTTTTTATTTTTTATTTATTTTTTTTTTGACAGGCAGAGTTAGACAGTGAGAGATTGGGAGACAGAGAGAAGGGTCTTCCTTCCGTTGGTTCACCCCCCAAATGGCTGCTACGGCCGACGCTGCGCCAATCTGAAGCCAGGAGCCAGGTCCTTCCTCCTGGTCTATCACAGGGGTGCAGGGGCCCAAGCACTTGGACCATCCTCCACTCCACTCCCGGGCCACAGCAGAGAGCTAACCTGGAAGAGGGGCAACCGGGACAGAATCCAGCGTTGACCGGGACTAGAACCCGGGGTGCCGGCGCCACAAGCGGAGGATTAGCCTAGTGAGCCGCGGCGCTGGCCGCAAATATTTTTGAAACCCGTGCATAGCTTTTCATAATATGCATTTTCCATGAGTTTCTCAACAACCACTTGTCCACTGAGAAGCTGTCAGTCATCTTTGCTAAACAGGTGGCCACAACTTCTCTCTCCCCAGGCTCTGTAAGACCCACATTCTTCACACATTTCCCAAAGCTGGCATGAGAAATGATCAAGTGACATTATAAACATGAGCATGGCAGATCTGACGAACAAGCTAGAAGTTAGCCTCATGGCTGCTCAGAGTGAAGGCATTTAGGCGAAGCCAGGAAGGAGACATCTTATCAGATGTGGCACAGACCCTGGTGATAGAAATAAACAACCTGCCCTAGGAGCTCTGGCTGGCAGGGAGGACCCTAATTCCCAGAAAGGGCAGCGATGCCACAACCAACGCTTCAAGGCATTTGCTCTCAATTATCCACTCCCTATATAATTTCAGGAAAATTTATTCTGTAAATGGCAAATTTTTTCTGACACTTAACTCAGCAAAAGCCAGTTGTCCAATAGTGATTTCATGTCTAAGTAAACCTGTCATCTTTACTGTTAGTCTTTTCTTACGCTTTCTACAGAAAAAAAAAGTTTCCAGACATTTCCAAGAGAAAATAAACACCCAAAACTGGACTCTTTGCATTTTCCAGTTTGGTTAAAATGCTAAACCCAAGAAGGGGATTCTCAAGCTGGGAAATTGCTTCCCTCCCACATCCCTACTAAATCACCAGCTCCCAAGGCTGTGACTCAGAAAATGTGTGAGCCCCAGCCTCAGCTCGTAAACACAGCGTTTCCAGCCCCATGTTCTAGCTTTCTTGCAGGCACAGTGCAACTCCGGGTCGGGGCAAATGAGGTAAGGAGACCATTCAAGTTCAAGTTTTGAAGCTGTTCTTTTCTCTGCTAAAGTTTAGGTTGAGGCCAAAAGGGCTGTTTTCTCTATTGTCTCCAACTAAAGTGCTGACAACTAAGCATGAATACTTGGCTGAGTTCCAAGCCCCAACAATAAACAAATGGGCGGGAAGCAGGGTGGAGGGGGGTTGCGGGGAGGGGGTAATATTTTGCATCACTTTCCATTGGCTCCCCTTTCCCTATCTTGGGGTGTTCCAGGCCTCTGCGCATGCTTTGTCCATGCCCACTCCTATGGCAGCTGCGTGCTGGGCAAATCCAGGCGGGTACAGAGGACCTCGACCCAGGGAAGCACTAGCAGTCAATTGAGCTTACCCAGGAACAGTCAGTGTCCTCACCCTGGGATGGATCCAGGGCTAGCCCACCTGCAATGGCAACTGCGATTGGAAACTCCTGAGACTGAAGGATTATGGGAAACCCTGTGTGAGTGGAGAAGCATTAAATAGAACCGAGGAGCCACCATCTCCCCTCTCCTATCTAACCAACTTAACTTATTTAACCAATGAGAGAGAATGGTTTACTTTTCCCTGAACTCATTCAACGGCACACCCTCCTCCCACCCTCCCTGGTCTGTTTCCCCCATGATGCAGATGGCTCCTATCCTCATCTTCTATCAGAACTCCTGGCTGTATGTAGCCTCTCCTTTGGGCTCTGCCATCCCCCAGTGGCAACCAAATTATCTGATAAAATAGTTTTTGCCAGTGGGCCAACTACCCCAGGGGACATAGCACTTACCAGCTCTCTTCTGAAGAAGATGTGCTAATTCCAGAAGTGTTTCAGATAGGGAAGACCAGGGATTAGTAGTTGGAATAGGGGTAGGTTTGTCAGGATTAGTCAACTAGCAGAAATCCAGAAAGTCAACCAAAGTGAACTTGAACCATAAAAAGGGTTAACTGGCAAATGTGACTGGGAAGGTTGGGGTGGGGCTGGTCTCAAGCACAGCTTGTCAGGACCTGCACCACTCCCATCACAGCTCCTGCCTCTGTATTGGCCCAGCTGTCATCAGCCTCTTCACTTGGTGGTGCCATGCCTTGGGCAGCTCAGAGGCCAGGCATCCTTATATTCTCCACCGAGAGAAAAGACATCTCTTTCTCAGAGTCTCAGGGAAGGGCTCCCATTGGCTCAGCTTGAATCGTACTCCCATCTCTGAGTCACTCGTGGTGGCCAGAAGATTTAGCTAATGTTTTCATTTTCTATTGCTGTTGCAACAATTCATCACATTGATTATCTTATGGTTCTGAAAGCCAGAGGTTCAAGGGGGTTACACCAGACTAAAAGCTAAGGGTCAAAAAGCTGTGTTCCAAAGCCAGCATTGTGGCACAGCAGGTTAGCTGCCACTTGCAATACTGGCATGCCATGTTAGAGTGCCAGTTCCAATCCCATATACTCTATTTCTGATTCAACTCCCTGCTACTGTGCCTGGGAAGGCAACGAATAATGACCTGGGTGCTTGGGCCCCTGCATCCACATGGTCCACAGTGAGGTACCTGGCCCAGACAAGGCTGCAGCCATTTTGGAGAGTGAATCAGCAGGTAGAAGATCCTCTCTCTCTCTCTCTCTCTCTCTCTCTCTCCACTTGTCTCTCTGTCGTTCTGCCTTTGAAAAAATAAAACAAAACAAGTCTCTGTTCCTTCCTGCAGGCTCTAGGGAGAACCTTTGCTTGCTCATTCAAGTTGCTGGCACAATTCAGTCCCTCATACTTGAAGAACTGAGATCCTTGTTTCCTCACCAGCTTTTTGGGGGTTGGGAGGGACATTTCCAGCTGCTAGAGATACCCATATTCTTTGGTTTGTGGTCCCTTCCTCCATCTTCAAAGCCCACAATAGTAGGTCAAGTCCTTCTCACTCTGAAAACCTCGCTTGTTTCTTTTTCTTCTGCCAGATTTCTCGTACCTTTCTACTTTCCTTTTCCACTTTTAACAATCCATGTGCTTACATTGGACCCACCTAGCTAATCCAGGATAATCTCTCCATTTTAAATCCACAATTCAGTCTGAAGTCCTCTTTGCTGTGTAATGATAATATGTGTGTTGTGTGTTGTGTGTGTGGGTATGTATGGCAATGAATACTGTGAAACATACGCAAAAGTTCTGAGTATAGAACATCACAATCCTTGGGGTTGGGGTCACTATGTGGATTGCCACAGCCAAGGTATGACCTGTAGCCAACTGTGTAGCCAGGGCATGGCTTGATGTGATCCACAGCTCTAACAGAACCAGGTAGAGGAAGAATGAATAAGAAGCTTCCTAGGGAAAGACAGAACCCTGTTAGCAGAAAATAAAGAGAAAATATGCCCACTGCCAGGCAGATTGGGCCCTGATACACACTAAAGTCATTGCTCAAACATACTGATGCACTCTTTAGATAAGACTTTAATATTCCCAATGGCAAGTACCTTTAACATTTCCAGATGAATGAATGAAAAGGAAGGCAAGCTATAGGCAGCAAATTGATCTGTTATCAAGTTTACCCATCCCCAAGTGCTAGAACTTTGTTGGGCTTCACCATGAACCACACAAAGGAATCACACTTAGGAATTTGGCCCATGGACTCACACTCACATATGGCAACAGAGAATAGTCAGGAAGGAGGAGGGCATGAGGATCTGACTCAAGGCCCATGTGCTGGGTAGACCAGGGGCCGGGAACAGACGAGGTTTAACCAGAGAGGCTAAATACAGCATCTGTGGGATGGGGGACTCTGGACTGTTAGTTGGGACATGTTGATTATGGTTGAAACTCCTGTAACCAATCATCCAGTCTTGGGTAAGTCTCACTTTGAGCCAGTTTCATCTCCAGTGAAAGGAGAGAGTGGGGCCATCAGGAACATCATCGAGGGGACTGCTGCCCACCCTTTCCCCTCAATGCCAAGCCCGACAACTACAGCTAACCACAGCCCCCATTTCCACTGAGCCCCTCTCCAGAGAGCAGGCCCACAGCCAGGGAAAACTGGTACAAGTCATTCTAGAGTTAGAGCATTTGTAAAGGGCTTTCTAGGTTTGACATATTGTACCCTAAGTTTCTAAGGTAGAGCAACTGCTTAGGACCAAACAATACTTATCCATGTTCCTCATTCTAATTCACAAGGCTGGCTGAGGACAAAGCTACCTGGTGGGAAAGGCAAAGAGCTGGAACCATCTTCATGGCTTAACCCAGGTGCTCAAGGAGAGTTTCAGTAGGAAACTAAATCAGAGATAAAATATGTTTCTCTTCTCAACCATAAGTCTTGAAATGACACATTGGCACTTCATAAAATGTCAACTTTAATCCTTGATGAACAATTTATTGCCCTGAGATTGCACAGATAAGCAATCTGGTTTTTTGGCAGGAATAGATGATGCCAAACAATTGAGAAATGTTGCAGGCTGGTTCCCTAGAAACTCTGAAACAGAGATCAGCAAACAGGAAATGTATGAGGGTACAGTCTCAGGGCTAACACCTGTGAGAGAAGGGAAGGAAGCAGGATCAGCCTGAGGGCAGAATTGGGCTGTGGACTCTGCAGAGGTCTCAGCTCACAGCTCACTGCATGGTGAGGTCAGAAAATGGACTGACTCTTCTAAGATCTGCCCAGTTGCAGAGGAGTTCAGATCTTCACTCACCTCCACTGACCAGTCACTGGATGGAGATGGCCTCCAGCTAGGAGTGACTTTGGGCAGAGAAGCTGTCCTCACAGAGGGTAGCTCCCAGTGAGGGCCAGCAGCCAACAGCAGGCCTACTGGTTGATGGAGTAGCTCCTTCACTCCTGGAGGAAGGTGGAAAGAGTTGCATATAAGGCAAAAGAAGAAAACAGGATCTCCTACCTGAATGTCACTTCAGGTGACCAGCAGTACCTATCAGCCCTACTCTTTCTATCCACTGGTCTTGGAGAAGTCATCCTCTGTGTCTCCTTGTATATAGCCTGTAGTTCCTTTGGGTAATGGCCAACAGCCAACTTTCTGGTAGTGCTCAGCAAAAGAAATGACCAAGAGTAGGAGACCTAACTGATATGGAAGGTTCATTCTGGAAGACATGTGTTACAAATTATTTTGTGTTAATTTTATAGTAAAAATGGGTGGATAAATCATATTTTCCATATAGATTAAGCTCTATAGAGATACTACTATAACAAAATACCACAGACTGGGTGACTCAAACAACAGAATTTATTTTCTCACAGTCCTGGAGGCTGCAGATCCAAGATTAAGATATCAGCAAGTTTGGTGTCTCCTGAGGCCCCTTTCCAGATGGCTGTGTTCTTGCTATGTCTCCATGTGGTTTTTGTACAGACACATCCCTGGTGTCCCCTCCTCCTCTTCTTTTTTAAATTTTGTTAAAGTTATACAAATTTCATATATTTCATATACACAGGTTTAAGAACATAGTGGCACTTCCCCTGTGCCCTCCCTCCAGCCCATGCTCCAATGCTTCCTCCCCCTCCCTCTCAGATTCCCACTCTTAATTTTTACAAATCCATAGCTTTATCCTATAGTTAACCCTACTCTAAGTAAAAGAGTTCAACAAATAGTATGAAGAGAAGAACAAACAAAACACTGTTCCTCAACAGAAGAGAGAAGGGCTATAAACAATCATCGATTCTCAAAATGTCTATTTCACTTTGATATATTACATTTCATGCACTCTATTAGTTACCTCAGATCAGTGAAAAACATGATATCTGTCTTTTGGGGACTGACTTATTTCACTAAGTAAAATGGTTTCCAGTTGTGATCATCTTGTTGCAAAAGATAGGATTTCATTTTTTTCTTTACAGCTGAGTATCATTCCATAGTGTATATATACCATAATTTCTTTATCCAGTTGATGGACATCTGCGTTGATTCCATATCTTAGCTACTGTAAATTGTGTTGAAATGAACATGGGGGTACAGATAACTCTTTCATATACTGATTTCTTTTGGTTTGGGTGGGATGGCTGGATCATATGGTAGGTCTATATTCGGATTTCTGAGGTATCTTCATACTATTTCCACAGAGGCTGTACCAGTTTACATTCCCACAAGCAGTGGACCAGGGTACCTTTTCCCCTACATCCTCGCCAGCATTTGTCATTTGTTGATTTCTGTATGAGAGTCATTCTAACTGGAGTGAGGTGAAACCTCATTGAGGTTTTGATTAGCATTTACTTTTGGCTAGTAACCCTTTGTGTATTCTCATGTGTTTATTGGCCATTTGAATTTCCTCTCTTGAAAAATGCCTGTCCAAGTCCTTTGCCCATTTATTCACTAGATTGTTTTGTTGTTGTTGAATTTCTTGAGCTCTGTATAGATTCTAGATGTTAACCCTTTATCAGTTGCATAGTTTGCAAATATTTTCTCCCTGTCTGTTGGTTGCCTTTTCTCTTTGCTGAGTGCTTGTTTTGCAGTGCAGAAGCTTCTCAGTTTGATGTAATCCTATTTGTCAATTTTGGCTTTGATTGCCTGTGCTTCTGGGGCCCTTTCCAAGAAGTCTTTACCTATGCCAATGTCTTTCAAAGTTTCCCCAATATTCCCTAATGATTTGATGGTATCATGTCATAGATTCAGATCTTTGATCCAATTTGAGTGGATTTTTGTGGAGGTGTAAGGTAATGGCCTAGTTTCATACTTCTGCACATAGAGATCCAGTTTCCCCAGCACCATTTGTTAAAGAGACTGTCCTTGCTCTGGAGACTGACTTTAGCTTGTTTGTCAAGGATAAGTTGTTTGTACATGCATGGATGCATTTCTGGAGTTTCTATTATGTTCCTTTTTAAAATATTTATTGATTTATTTGAAAGTTAGAGTTCACAGAGATAGAAGGAGTCAGGGTGGGGATCTTCCATCCACTGATTCACTCCCCAAATGGCCACAACAGCCAGAGCTGAGCCAATCTTAAGCCAGGAACCAGGAGCTTCTTCTGGGTCTCCCATGCAGATGCAGGAGCCCAGGGACTGGACCATCCTCCACTGCTTTTCCAGGCCATAGCAGGGAGCTGGAACAGAAGTAGAGCAGCTGGGACTTGAACTGTTGCCCATATGGGATGCCTGCACTGCAGGCAGCAGCTTTATCTGCTACGCCACAGCACCGGCCCCCTGTAGTATGTTTTGAAATCAGGTATTGTGATGCCTCCAGCTTTGTTTTTGTTGTATGAGATTGCTTTAGCTATTTGGGGTATCTTTTGTTGCCATATGAATTTTAGCATCATTTTTTCTAGATCTTCAAAGAATGTTGTTGGTATTTTGATTGGATTACATTGAATCTGTAAATTGCTTCTGGTAGTATGGGTATTTTGATGATGTTGATTCTTCCAATCCATGAACATAGAAGATTTGTCTGTTTCTTTAACATTTTGCAGTTTTCATCGTAGAGATCGTTGACATCCCTGGTTAAATTTGTTCCAAGGTATTTGATTCTTTTTGGAGCTATTCTGATGGGAATGATATTAAAAGTTCTTTCTCAGCCATGACATTATCTGTGTATACAAAGGCTATTTATTTTTCCTTGTTGATTTTATTTCCTGTCATTTTACCATACTCTTTTATGAGTGCTAACAGTCTCTCAGTTGAGGCTTTTGGATCTCCTATATATATGATCATGTCATCTGCAAATAGAGATAGTATGATTTCCTCCTTTCCCATTTGTATCCCTTTGATTTCTTTTTCTTGACTAATAGCTCTGCTTAAAACTTCCAACACTATATTATATAGTGATGGTGAGAGTGGGCACCCTTGTCTGGTTCTGGATCTTACAGGAAATGCTTCCAGCTTTTCCCTATTCAATAGGATGCAGGCCGTGGGTTTGTCATACATTGCCTTGATTGTGTTGAGAAAAGAGCTTTCTATACTCAATTTCCTTAAGGTTTTCATCATGAAAGATTGCTGTATTTTATCAAATACTTTCTCTGCATCCATTGAGACAACCATATAGGTTTTTTTCTTCAGTTTGTTAATGTGGTATCTCACATTGATTGATTTTTGAATGTGGAAACATCTCTGCATGCCAGGTATAAATCTCACTTGGTCCAGGTGAATGATCTTTCTGATGTGTTGCTAGATTCTATTAGCTAATATTTTGTTGAGGATTTTTTCATCTATGTTCATTAGGGATATTGGTCTATAGTTCTCTTTCTCTGTTGCATCTTTTTCTGGCTTAGGAAATAAGGTTATGCAGGCTTCCTAGAATGAGTTTGGGAAGATTCCCTCCCTTTTAATTGTTTTGAATAGCTTCAGAAGAATTGGAATTAGTTCTTCTTTAAATGTCTGGTAGAATTCAGCAATGAAGCCATCCTGTCCTCGGCTTTTCTTTGTTGGGAGGGTCTTTATTACTGATTCAATTTGCATCTTGGTTATTGTTCTGTTTAGATTTTCTATATCTTCATGACTCAATTTTGGTAGATTGTTTGTGTCTAGTAATCTATCCATTTCCTCTAGGTTTCCCAATTTAGAGTTATACAGTTCTTTGTAGTAATTCCTGATAATTCTTTTTATTTCTCTGGAATCTGTTTTTACCTTTCCTTTTTCATCTCTGATTTTATTGTTTTGGGCCTTTTCCATCTTTTTTGGTTAGTTGCACCAATGGTGTATCAGTTTTTTTTATTTAAAAAAAAAAAAGCTCTTCATTTCACTGAATTTTCAATTGTTTTTTTCAATTTTGTTTATTTCTTCTCTAATTCTAATTATTTCTCTTCTCCTCCTAATTTGGCATTCGGCTTATTATTTTTCTAAGTCCTTAAGATGCATTGATAGATCATTTATTTGGTGCTTTTCCAATTTTTTGATGTAGGCACCAATTGCTGTAAACTTCTCTCTTAACACTGCTTTTGCTATATCCCATAAGTTTTGATACTATGTATTGTCGTCTTCATTCATTTGCAGAAATTTTTTGATTTCTCTTCTGATTCCTTCTATAATCCACTGTTCATTCAAGACCATATTTTTCAGTCTCCATGTGTTTGTATACAATCTAGAGATTCTTGAGTTATTCATTTCCAGCTTTATTCCATTGTGGTCAGAAAAGATGCATGGCATAATGTTGATTTCTTTTAATTTGCTGAGACTTGCTTTATGGCCTATCATATGGTCTATTCTAGAGAAAGGTCCATGCACGTATGAGAAGGATGTGTATTCTGCTTCTGTGGGGCGAAAGTTCTGTAGATATCCATTACGTCCATTTGGTCTATAGTGTCAATGGATTGTGTTGTTTCCTTGCTGGTTTTCTGTCTGGTTGATATGTCCATTGCTGAAAGTGGGGTATGGAAGTACCCCAGTACCATTGTATTGGAGTCTATTTCTCCCTTTAGATCCATTAACATTTTTTTAAACAGTCAGCCACCCTATAATTGGGTATGTATACATTTATTATAGTCCCATCTTCCTGTTGAATTGATCCCTTTATCAATACATTGTGCCCTTATCATCTCTTTTAACAGTTTTTATGTTAAAGAACATTTTGTCTGATAGTAGGATAGCAATACCAGCTCTTTTTTGGTTTCTGTTAACATGGAATTTTTTTCAATACTTTAACTTTCCTTCTTGTATATTTGTTGGTGAGATGTGCTTCTTGTAGGCAGCAAATAGATGGTTCTAGTTTTTTAATACATTCAGACAGTCTATATGTTTTAACTGAAAAGTTGAGGCCATTTCCATTCAAGGTGACTATTTGTAAGTAATGACTTGGCCCTGCCATTTTTCCATAAATATTCCTATTGCTTACTTTGGACTTCTTTTGAACATCTACTGGGATATTTTTCTGCTTTCTCATTCTTTCATAATGATGGCTATCTTTCCGTGTTTCTGTGTGTAGCACATACTTTAGCATCTTTTGTAAAGCTGAATGAGTGGTGACAAATTCTTTTAATTTCTGTTTGTTATGGAAGGTCTTTATTTCATCTTCATTCATAAATGAGAACTTTGCAGGGTACAGTATTCTGGGTTGACAGTTTGTTCTCTTAAGACTTGGACTATGTCTCTGCATTTTCTCCTAGGCTGTAGAGTTTCTGTTGAGAAGTCAACCATGAGTTTAATTGAAGATCCCCTAAAAGTTATCTGGCATTTCTCTCATGCACAATTTATAAATTTTTCTACATGTTTTACTGTTGAAAGTTTGACTACAATGTTTCATGGTGAAGATCTTTTCTGGACATGTCTATTAGGAGTTCTATGTGAGAGGTTGTCCCTCTCTTTCTCCAAATTGGGGAAGTTTTCTGTAACTATTTCACTAAATAGGCCTTCTAGTCTATTCTCTCTTTCCACACCTTCAGGAACTCCTAAGACCTGCATGTTGGGCCTTTTAATAGTATCCCATAAATCTCCAACACTGGTTTTTTTTGTTTGTTTGTTTGTTTTATTTTTGGTCTGATTGAATGATTTCCAGAGATTTGTCTTCTGGCTTGTATATTCTGTCTTCTACCTCACCAACTCCATTGTTAAGGCTTTCCACCACATTTTTTTATTTGATGTATTGAATTCTTTTTTTGTAATATTTCATTTTGATTTCCCTTTAAAATCTCAATTTCATGGGAAAAATTTTCACTAATG
Source organism: Oryctolagus cuniculus (assembly GCF_964237555.1). Taxonomy (NCBI): domain Eukaryota; kingdom Metazoa; phylum Chordata; class Mammalia; order Lagomorpha; family Leporidae; genus Oryctolagus; species Oryctolagus cuniculus. Next base: position 73,343,015 of record NC_091440.1, on the reverse strand, counting down.
TCATGTCTGGTTTTCTTTAGGCTGTGAATTTGCTTCTGATTGCTTATGAGTAATCCTATGGTTAATTTTTTGAATTCTGTTTCTGTCTTTTTTCCTCAATCTCTTCATCTTTGCATTCTACTTGAAAGGTTGTGTTCTTTTTGGTGGGAGACGGGGTTATGGTATCTTCCTTATTCTTGTTTCTTTAATTTCTGCATTTATTTTTAGGTCTTTGTAGAGTTGGATTTTTTTTCCCTCTGGTGGCTTTTATCTTTGAGTTAGGCCTCTGTGGCTCAGTCTGTACTTTCAGTGAATTCCAAGAGGTTGTGGTTGGGGTGGCCAGGGAGCTTTGGTCAATGCTTCAGGGTAGGGTGAATATCCAGGGTAACACCCAAATTAGGTGTGGCAGATCTCAATACCAAGCTTCACCCTGTACCTTATCATGTAATCACCAAATCCCCATGGTCTCAGCACACAAGGCTCCCACAGTCGCCAGGTCCAGAGATTTCTCTTCACCCTCCAGCCTGTCCAGTCAACAGAGAGGCAGATGTTCTGCAAGACAGCTCTGCCTATGCGTCTTGACCCTGGGAGACTGGGAGCGCCCCACCATCCCACATGGCTGCCCAGCCACCTCTCAGCCAGGCTCAAAGTCAATGGGGACTGCAGACCATTACCTCTGCTAGACACTCTGGATCACATTTGCACACAAGAGCCACTTGCCTAACATTGCTGCCTGCTTACTACTGCCACCAGCACTGCAGATTAGACGTCCATCTCAGTCAGCTGTTGTGTGTGTGCACAAAGTTTTCCATAGCTGCTGCCCTAACCCAAACTGGTCACCGCCCTCTCCGCTGGGCAGCAGGCACTATTGCGGGGAGGTTGGTGCAAGACAAACATGGCCCCACCCCTTATACTTGGTCTGCAGGCAACCGCCAGCAACCGCCAGGCCCCAGGGCCCCAGTCCAGACCCACACTATGCTCTCCCTCCAGCTATATCACCATGAGTTGCTGCAGTCTCAACTCTGCTCCAAACTGCTGTGCTTATGCTCGGACTGCACATCCACATCTCCACACTGGTCCAGAGTTCTTCTTCCTCCCAAGAGGACTTCCAGTGAGGTTTTCTCTCCAATTCTCCCCTGAGAGTGCACATCCTACACTTTTCTCTTCATTGTTCATCCTTAGCTCAGAGCAACATGTCGATCCTTAATCTGCCATCTTGGAATCTCCTCCCTTTCCTCTTCTTATAAGGACACTAGTATTACTGGATTAGTGCCCCACCCTTATGACCCCATTTAACCTTAATTACTGCCTACAAGGCTTTATTTCCAAATACAGTCACAATGGGGATTAGAGATGCAACACCTGGGGGACAAGATTAGTCCATAACAGATAATTTAGAAAAGTCTTTCAATGGATGAATGGATGGTAGAATGTAAAATCCATATGAGATCTTCAAAAAGTTCATGAAGGGGCTGGCACTGTGGCATAGAGTAAAGCTGCCACCTGAAGGGTCAGCATACCACATGGACACTGCTTTGAATTCCAGTTGTTCCTCTTTTGATCCAGCTCCCAGCTAATGTTCCTGGGAAAACAGGGAAGATGGCCCAAGTGCAGGGCCCCTGCACCCATGTGGGAAACATGTATAAAGCTCCTGGCTATTGTGGTTTGTTTAAACTTAGATTATTAAATTAAAAGCAATAATTCTCTGGATATAATAATTCCTGGCTCCTGGCTATTGGATAGATAAACATGGATAAAGCCCTGGCCATTGCAGCTATCTGGGGAGTGAACTAGTGGGTGGAAGATCAATCTCTCTCTCACTCTCTCTCTCCCCCCTGCTTCTCTCCCCCTCCTCCTCTTTATCTGTCTCTCTGCCTTTGCCTCTCTGTAATTCTCTCTTTCAAATAAGTAAATAAAAAGCTAAAAAAGTTCATAAAGTCTTCTACATGAGAAGACTATGCATGGATTTCAATTTTGTTGCAAAATAAACTTATGTTTTTAACTGTATTTTTCCACAAGCTTTTTGGAGTCCCCTCATTGCTAGATATTCTCCCTCTCACTGTCTGTAACTCTACCTCTCAAATAAATAAATAAAATCTCTTAAAAAATGTATATTGATCTTCTTTCCTTTTATTTTTGCTTCATCATAGAGATTTTTGTTACTTAGATTAAAATTTGAGAAACAGAAAATTTCAAAGAAAAAATAAAATCACTAATATTCCTGTCATCCATTTAAAAAGATTTTAACATTTGAAATATCTCCACTCAGTCTGTTTCTCTGTTGCATATGAATTTGTTATGAATTGTACCATATTACACATACAATTTATGTATACTCTTTATTTACTACACATTGTCAAACCATTGGTCCATCTTAAAAGAAAAACAGTATGTCCATAATTTAATTGTCTATTATTTTGTTTTGGAATCTAGTTCACCAAATATTTCCAAATGAATATTTTCTTGAATGGCTGTTTTGCCAGATTTCAATTTTTCAAACCATTTCCTTTCTCTACTCTTCCTATTCAAATTTTCCACTTCCTTTTAGGCCCAGTTCAAGTTCTATCTCATTGAGTAAAGACTTTTTCCACATTTCTGGAAGATAGTCTGATTCCCATGCTTTTATATAATGTGTTCTATATTACTTGCTTATATTACATCCTTCTGTTATATACGCTGTGCTATTATTATACTATATTTTTATTTTAGGTCTATTTCTCAATATGATTATAAAAATGTTTAGTATAAAGATTGTACCTTATATTTATTGCTTCTCACTAGTTGACTGATGTTGGTTGGTTGATGTTTGCAGGTTGGTTGGCTATTTTCTAGAAATTAGGACTCAATCCCCAGTTGTCTGTGGAAATAACTTTTCCCCTACTTATCCTTTGGAGGGTATTGGCTTGTGGCATTTCCACAGCAGGACTAAATTGAATGCATTGTGTTCCTTTGTGTTATACTGATTTCCCCAGCTCTGTGTGCCTTGAGAGTAGGAGGGTTGTATTCTGTTATGTCCTATTGTGTCATTATAATGGCTTAATTACTATGTATGGGCTTCTAACAGAGAACTGGGGAGACAGTAAATTCTATAAATAAAATGTACTATCAGTGACATTAATATGCTGCCAGATTTAGTTGTGTCTACAATTGTACAGGTTCACATTAAAATTCAAAGTGTTGTCAAATACATGTTATAGGTAAAGAATCTATTTTAAATTCCTTTAGAGAGCAAATTAAGCTGCAGTCAAAACATGTTCCAGAAAGAGGAACTTAGATGTTTTGATGTGTCCTGTGCCATATGGCAGTCTTTCTAGACAGATGTGCTCTCTGTGTGGTGGACAACCATACTAGCCAATTCCTGCACACATCTGGAAAGGAAACACTATTTTGTGCCTACTCTGGCCAAGCAGATGCTTGTATTGTCATTACTAAACAACACGTACCAGTATTTAAAAACACACAAAACTCTGGTTCATTTTGAATGTGCACAATGCATTGCTGCAAATGGTTGGAAGTCTAGCCCCACAAAACTTTCGGTATTTCAAAGAGAAAGACAGAGAGGGAGGGAGGGTGGGCAGGCAGAAGGGGCCCAGGCATTATGTATCCATCCATAATGCCAGAAAATCTGCCATTTCATTAGCTTTTCTTTCAAAGCTTTATTACATGCTAAATTTCAGGTTAAATTAACAACCACAGCAAAAGCACAAACTGAAAGCCAATGATAAGCAAAGTCGGGGTATGGCATTTTGACATTGCTGCTGTGATACAACTATTTTGATGAAAGAATATTTTGTCATGTTTAAGAAACATTTCAGCTTTCATCTTTCAGAAATGAAAGGGAAAGATAACCTCCCCCCTTTCAAAGCCTCACACCTTCGCTAAGGTCACCCTTAAAATTCAGGATACAGCCCCCACACAAGGGATGTGGAAGTTTAGAGAAGGGACAATAAGGCACAGCTTACTCACTTTTTAAAATTTATTTTAATATTTGATCAAGTTGTTTTGCTACATCATCTCATCTGCACCAAATATTACCCTTTTGTGCAAGTCACAGTGGAGGGCCTTTTGGGGACACCTAACTTGAACACAAATGTTGTAAGAAAGTCATTGCACTTCTCTACATCTGTCAACAGTCATGTTGTACCCTGATCCAAGAGATCACCTCTGTTCTTGACGTCCTGCTGCAGGTGCAGAACCAACTCAGCGTTCCATTGCTGTCATGGGATAGACCTTGCAAGGGTGAAGGAAAGGATGGAAATGAGTAAGGGAAAAGCAATGGCTCAGGAAGGTCCATGAAGTGCCTAGACCCTGCCTCCCTAAACAAGAGCGAGGACAAGAGCAAACCCTTTAGGAAACAAGTGAGTGGTCATGTCAACGAGGGGTTAGTGAGACACCTGTCTGGGATGCAAAATTTAAGGAGGTGCCCCCAAAACTCAACAGTCACAACACAATTTTTTTCTTTTCTTTTCTTTTTTTTTTTTAAAGGCAGAGAGGACAGTGAGAGAGAGAGAGACAAAGAGAAAGGTCTTCCTTTTCTGTTGGTTCACCCCGCAATGGCTGCTGCGGCCAGCGCACCGTGCTGATCCTAAGCCAGGAGCCAGGTGCTTCTCCTGGTCTCCCATGCGGGTGCAGGGACCAAGCACTTGGGCCATCCTCCACTGCACTCCCAGGCCACAGCAGAGAGCTGGCCTGGAAGAGGAGCAACTGGGACAGAATCCGGTGCTCCAACTGGGACTAGAACCCGGGGTGCCAGCGCCACAGATGGAGGATTAGCCTATTGAGCCATGGCACCAGGCACAACAAAATTTTTTAAGTAATCTTGTTTTTTTAAAGGTTTATTTTATTTATTTGAAAGGCAGACTTGCAGAGAGAGGGAGAGACAGAGAGACAGAGGTCTTTCATCTGCTGGCTCACTGAGAACCATTCTGCTGTGTTCCTAAGGCTCAGTCTGCAGGGCTAGCCATGATCTTTGCTGTGAAGAGCACTAGGGATAGGCGTTAGGCTGCCATGTTAAGCACAGAGAGGCAGAGAGAGAGAGAGAGAGAGACCTCTCATCTGATGATTCACTCCTCAAATGCCTGCCACGTCTGAGACTGGGCCACATCAAAACTGACAGCTAGGTCTCCCATGTGAGCAGCAGGAACCCAACTACTTGATCCAACACCACTGCCACCCAGGTCTGCAATGGCATGAAGCTGGAATCAGGAACCAGGGTCAGAACTACAGTCCAGGTACTCCAGTGTGGGATACAAGGGTCTTTAAAAAAAAAAAAAAGATTTATTTATTTATTTGTTTGAAAATCAGGTACAGAGAGGTAGAGACAGAGTCAAAGAGAAAAAGACATCTTTCATCAGTTGGTTCACTCCCGAAATGATCACAATGGCCAGAGCTGGGCTGATCAGAAGCCAGGAGCCAGGAGCTTCCTCCAGGTCTCCCATATGGATGCAGGGGCCCAAGGACTTGGGCCATCCTCCATTGCTTTCCCAGGCCATAGCAGATAGCTGGATTGGAAGTAGAGCAGCCAAGTCTCCAACCGGCACCCATAGGGGATGCTGGCACTGCACCCTGCAACTGCACCCATTATGCCACAGTGCCAGCCCCTGGATACAGGAGTCTAAACTGGAATCTTAGTTACTAGGCCACCTGCCACCCCTAAATTTAGATTTCAGGTTAAAGATATAATTATTTTCATGTGAGTTATGTCCCACTATAATATTTGAGACATACTAAAAATATTTACTTATTATTTATATGAAATTCTGACTTACTGGGCATGCTATGTTTTGATTTGCTAAATCTGGCAACCCTAAATGTTGGTTTGAAGAAATCTCTAAAACGCTGAGTGGGGACTAGCCCAGAGGTGGAGCAGGGGCTCTGCATGGAAGTCCAGGTGGCAGCAGGTTCCCGTGGGGAAGTAGGAGAGCTGAGCCCTATGCCACGGGAGGCAGTTTCCTACAGCCTAGGTGGAGACAGTCCTACAGCTATGTCAGTGACCAGGACAAAAAGCAAAACTGCCCAGGTCTCCTTGTGGTGCTCCACAGTCCTGCAAGGCTGCCTCATACTTTACTTGAAGCTGCCTCACCCCATGACTTCTTATTTTGAAAAATTCCAAAGCTGCAGAAAACTTATATAAGAATAATACAAGGAAGACCCACTCCATCACATCTGCCTTCTCTTTCCTATATGTGCCTGTGTGCCTGTGTGCACATATGCACAAGCAAGTGTCTGTATTAGTTTGGTTGATGAGCCGTTTGAGAGTCTGTGTCAGATATTGAGACACTTTATGCCTAAGTACTTCAGCATGTGTAGGGCAGGAACCACACCATGACCACACTCAGGAAATTTTACATTCCTACCATGCTATTGCCCTCATTCTGATTCCTCCAACTGTGTGTGTGTGTGTGTGTGTGTGTGAGAGAGAGAGAGAGAGAGAGAGTGAGAGAGAGAGAGACAGAGAGTTTTTAATTCAAGATCCAATCAATGAATCTAATTTAATTTCATTTAACTAAGTCTCTCTGGATCCAGTACTATTTTTTAAGAGTGCCTACTGCATGCTAGCCAATGTGTGAGTGGCTTGGCACACCTTATCTAACTTCATCCATGGGAGAGAGAAGATATCTCCTTTCATTTTTATTTATTTATTTATTTTTTGACAGGCAGAGTGGACAGTGAGAGAGAGAGACAGAGAGAAAGGTCTTCCTTTTCCATTGGTTCACCCTCCAATGGCTGCCACAGCCAGTGCGCTGTTGCCGGCAGACCGCGCCGATCCGAAGCCAGGAGCCAGGTGCTTCTCCTGGTCTCCCATGCGGGTGCATGCGGGTGCAGGGCCCAAGCACTTAGACCATCCTCCACTGCACTCCCGGGCCACAGCAGAGAGCTGGCATGGAAGAGGGGCAACCGGGACAGAATCTGGCATCCCAACCGGGACTAGAACCTGGTGTGCCAGCGCTGCAGGCGGAGGATTAGCCTATTGAGCCACGGCGCAGGCCGATATCTCCTTTCACAAGTGAGGAAACCAAAGCTCATTCAAGTTCAGTGACTTACCCAGGATCACGTGGTCAGTGAACTACATGGCCAGTGTTTGAACCCAACCCTTGTCCCAAGCCTGCCCTCTTTACTTCAGACTGTGCTGTCTGAGCTCAGTCTTCAGTAGATGATACAGAAAGAGTGATACTGAGGCTGGAACCTGAGAACAAGTCCATAGAGATAACCAGGACTTGAAAAGAGGTGCTGATCCAGTTAGCTTTGGCGTGGTACAGTGTCAAGGTTAGAAGTTTTGAAGTCACATAGACATAGATTCAATTTCAGATTCCTCTATTCCCCATCCATATTCCCTTAGCCTTTCTAGAATCTTCAATTTTTTTTTGCCCATAACATGAAAGTAACAATAATGACCTTGCCAAATTATTGTGAAAACTCTACTAAATATCAACATTATGTTCTTAGCCCGGAGCCAAACTGGCACGTACCAAGTATTCAATAAATGGCTGCAAGCACTGTGAATAGGTGATTGGAACTGTGTGGGAGATAGCACCATCTCACAGCAGCCCCAGGCAGAGCAACGCGGCTTGCCAATGGAAAGAATGACTGCTCTGTTCCCACGTGAGCCTTTGACCACACCAGGCGAAGAGCAGCCAATGTGGGGAATTGGTGCATTCAGATTGTACTGCTAGAGACCAGTGGGATGAGTCCCTTCCTGACTGGTGTTTCCAATTCAGGAGGATCAGAGAGAAAAGAAGGGCTGGTGGGGAAAACCTACCCTACCTCAAGAAGGCAGCCGTCTACACCACCAGAGAGACAGGCAGGGAGAAGGGTTCTCTCCTCCTTTCCAGTGTGATCAGAAATTCCCTGAGCATTTGGAAGAGAGTGTCTTTGGGGAGAGTGGAATATGTTTCAGACGGCTGCAGGGTGTGCAGGCTGCAGGGGGTTGGCTGTGGCCCCCCAGAATTCACATGTTGAAACCTTCACCGCCAGCACCTCAGACTGTGACTGCATTTGGAGGTAGCTCCTTCAAAGAGCAGATTAAGTCAAATGGGATCACAGGGGTGGCTCTCCTCTGATCTGACTGGCATCCTTGTAAGAAGAGGAGATGCAGACACAGTGAAACGTCAGATACGTGTGCACAAGAGAAAGACCACAAGAGGACACAGAGAGAGGGCAGCCAGATGCAAGTCAAGGAGACAGGTCTCGAATCTGCTCTCGCCTTGACCTTGTACTTCCAGCCTCCAGATGTGTAGGAACACACATTTCTGGTTTAAGCTTCATAGTCTGTGCTACTCTGTCCAGGCAGCAGTGGCAGATTAACACAGGCCCTCACATACCCAGAGGAAGGGACAGCTGAATGGAGATGAACACAGTTTTCAGGAGAAATCCTTGGGGCTTCTGCTCTGTGAGGGGTAGGGGGGTCACAGCAGCAGGTCTCTAAGCCGGGACTCAAGAATCCTGAGTTCCTACCACCCTCAGTCACCCCAGTCCTCACTGGACAGAGGTAGGAGCTAGGCCAGCTTCACAGACAGACTGTGGTCAAGTCTTTAGTCCCATAATGGCTTAGCTCTGAAACTAGACCATGTGGATTCACTGGTTTTCTAAGGTCTCTTCCTCATTCCAGAATTCCAACATTCCTACAGCAGTTGATTGGAAAGGCAAGCTGAGCTGGCAGTTCTGTTGACCAAGGCAGTACAGTGGCTTGAACATTCCGTCAACTCCATGGAGCACCTCACATGTGTTGTGTAAGAGCCAGCTCAGCACACAGTGCCAGTCAGCTTTTCCTTTGCCTTCCAAGAAGGTTGCTTGATGAGCCAGGGTGACACGGGGGTGATCTCAGGATGTTCTTCTGGACAGTGGACTGTTCTGTTCTGTGACACTGGCAGTGTGGAGTGCCTTCTTCCTGGTTATAGAGAGCAGTGTGGCCTCCAGGGATGCTGAGACTGGCCTCTCCAGGGAGGCTGATAGGATGCTATCGAATATGAATATGAATATGAATAAGAATATGGAAAAGCTGTTAGATCAATGAAGTGAGCAGACAGCTACAGCCACACACATGTCCAGATGGAGATTTGAGCTCCCCACATTCCTTGAGGGGGGCAGCAAAATCCTAGGGCCCCAGCCTCCTGATCATACCCACTGCAATGGAATGGTAGAGGGAGCGCCTGCTGGACAGCAGACTGCAGGGGAGCAGGAAGAGCAACTTCTCTCTCTCTCTCTCTCTCTCTCTCTCTCTCTCTCTTTTTTAAGATTTACTTATTTATTTGAAGGGCAAGTTACAGAGAGAGGGAGAAACAGAGAGAGAGCAAGATCTTCCATATACTGGTTCACTCCCCAAATAGCTGCAATGACCAGAGCTGGGCCAGCCCAAAGTCAGGAGTCAGGAGTCAGGAGCTTCATCCAGGTGTTCCACATAGGTGGCAGGGGCCCAAGTACTTGGGCCATCATCCACTGCCTTCTCAGGCACATTAACAGGGAACTGGGTCAGAAGCGGAGCATCCAGGACTCATCCTGATGCTTATATGAGATACTATTGTCACAGGCAAAGGTTTGACCCACTATGCCACAATGCCAGCCCCAGGAACAGCACTGTCTACTTTGCTCTCATTATGGATGATAGGCTCAGCATGGGTGGCAGCTTCAGAATAGTGTGTCTGCAACCCTCTTGAAAGAAAGATGCCAATTGGCTGGCTTAAAAAAGATGTATGAAATCATACACATATAATGCCATCTTTCTGAATTCTGTTTTGCTGCTCTGCTCTTTTTCTGAAGTCACCTTGGCAGAATTAGTCTTTTTTATGGGAGGGTCAGGAAAATGAGTTACTGAGTGGTACCATGATGACACAGCATGTAATGGAGCCTCAGTAAGGCCCTAATATTGTCTTCAAATCCCCAAAACAAGGTTCCCAAGATCTTCTTCTAAGATCTGCCTTTGACTAACTTTCTCCTGAATTTTTATGTTATTATATCTCAAAACATTTGATCTGTTTCCTGTTACAAATAAAATTTACATGTTCAAATAATTGTGAGATTATTTTCCATTTTTACTTATGCATTTGACATGCATCTGGATGGATGGCACTGGGCACACTAAAACTAAGGAGAAATAAATAGCTCTGGGATGTGACAGCATATGTATTTGCTCAAGAGTGAATGCAAAGATCTGCATTTTGTTTTTACAGTATTTCATCAGACATATGGTAAACCAAGCTAGGTGATTTTTATTTAAAAAGTCAGTCATGCTGACTTCAAAACTTAAAGGCACACACAGAGTCTTCCCGCTCTCTGTGAGCACAAGAACATACTCATTCCTAAGGATGTCATTACTGATGTTTGCAGGATGATCTGAAGTTTTCAGAGGGAGTGCCAGTTTCCAATCCAAAACCCAACCACATGTGTGAAAACCAGAAGCTCCAGCTGTCTCAGATTACCACCCTGACTGGCAAAGCCGACGGCTGTAGGTGGAGTGATCTGGGGATGGAGAGCCCCAATTTGCCCTTTCACTCAGTTCCCCCAAATCCCGCTCCTCATAATTTCTTTCTGCCAGGGAGCCAAGAGTAGGTGTCCCAGGTGGATAATTGACTGTTTTAGCATCTTCTTTAGCTCATTTTTCCTTGTAGCTTCCTGATTAGGTCTCAGATGAGCATATTTGCCTGCAGGGCTGCAGAAGTGCCTGCAAGGGAAATGTGCAAAGGGAGAGAGGATTGCAACCTTCCCTGCACAAAGCAGAGATGGCAAATGCCTTCTCCCCACTGGGAACCCCTGAGGTCAGGAAACGGAGGAGTCCAGTACAGCCCAGCACCCAGCATCTGCACTCAAGCTCTGTGCATTACACCATGTTTGCTCACAAAAAGAGAGAGGCAGGGGGAGGGGAGGAGGAAGCAAGAAATGTATTTTTATAAAACTCTTTATCAGGCACTCTATGTTATGATTATTCCATACGTATATGTGAGTATTATCAAACAGCTCCTATACACAATCCATACATATTGCCATCTACTTTAGGATGATCCAAGAGGACTTCAAAAAGTTTGTGGAAAATGACATTTAAAAATAAGTTTATTTGGTACAAAAATTTTGAAATCCATACATACAAGGGTTCTTCAAAAGTTGACATAAACTGCATAACATGAAGCAACTGTGTGTGAATTCCAATTCTTTTGCACCAAGACAAATTTACTTTTTAATTCCAGTTTCTATGAAGCTTTCGAAGCCCCTCATTGAAGGGAATTTCAATAGAAATTTTGGATGTGCTCAATATTTGCCTTACATGTGGACTTCAGAACCAACTCTCCAAGAAGAGAAACAATGCCACATTTTTAAAGACATAAAGGGTAATTTGATTATGTTAATTAGTAGAGCTGTTAACTCAAAAATTATTAGACCTAAGGATCCAGGGTGCAGGAAAATAATGAAGGCCAGGTAGCCAAGGGTCTGAATTGCTGACATTAAACAAGGAAGAAAACGACAGAATAGTTAACTGGCGACTTGAGAGAAGGCAATCAATGCTGGAGCTGCAGGTACACCTGTTATCCAAGGAAACAAAGAACTTACCAAGAATGCTTCTCTCCTGTGTAGATCGTGTAGCAATAAAACTTCAGCCTCTCAGATGGTCTCGCAAGAGTACATCCATGTAGATTGTAACACAGGTTTCTCAGGTACTTCCCGTGCCCTCTGCCTTGTCATCATCATGAGCATTTACTGAGTGGCTTCTTAATGCCTGACAGAGGATACTGCAGGCTGGTGTTCAAAGCAAGGGGTCATCTCGTTTCAAAGAAGAAAGAAGCTCAAAGCAGCTCAAGTTCCAAGGGGGATTATTATAGAAAATTTGCAAGAAGTATAGCCAGGCCTCAAGAGAATGGTAGGGTTAACAGGCAACAAAACTCATCTCTCATCTCTTTGTCCTTTTTCTGGACACCAGCTTGGCCCACATGGCCAATCCTGAAACAGAGGCCTCAGCTATCAAATCTACATGACATCCCAACTTTAGAGACGATCACAAACTGGGTTCTGGTCTCTGTGTCTCTTAGTGGAAGTTCCTCAAAGAAATATTGGACAGGGGCAATGAATACCAAATTGAAGCAACCCACCTCTGTGAGTAGGACAGTTTAGCGTTAGGGCAAGCAAGCTCAGTCCCTATCCCTGGTATCAAATTAAAACAATGAGCACAAGGTTTCCAGATAAAGGAGAGAGTTTAATCTCAACAGATGAGGGGTAGCATGATTGTCAAGTGGGCTTTGGTCAGCCTGGGGACTGTGCAGGTGGTAGTTACGTTCTACCCCAGACCTGAAATTCCTCTGTCCAGACATGGAAGTCCCCTAAATCGAACCCCTCAAGACAATACTTGTCACTAAGGTGTTACTTATTGTGGCACATGACCTCATGTGTCCCGTGATTAGAATCCTGTAGGGCTGGCTGTACCACTCCCTCAACTCAATGAGTGCAGCTTAGCGGGCTGGGAGATTAGGGCCTGATGATATCCAGCATCTGCATTCAAGGTGCTGTGTGGGGGCTTGATTTCACTAGGGCCGTGGAATAACAGCAGACACCCATTTTCCTCTTCATTTGGGCTGCCAGGGGGAAGAAATGGAAGTGTATATGGAAGAGCAGTGTGAATGCAATAGGGCAGTAGACTAACAGCCCCTAGAGCCAGGAATGGTGGGACTTTAGTGAGGGAACAAGCTAAGAATAATCTAAGACTGAAGCATTTCTAAAGTACCTCTTAAAATGAACAAATTGGTACTCTTTATCTATTCAATAACCAGATCCAACATTTATGAAGCACTATATAAGGACTAATAAGTATTGCACTTAACCCTCACAAGCCCTTAAGCTGAGTGCTATTATTACTCCCAATTTACAGATGAAGAAACTGAGGCTCAGATAAGCTAATGAGCTTGCCCAAATTTATAGGCATATCAAGAGGCAGAGCAGGAGCATAAGCCCAAAGCCCAATTACCTACCTATGTAATTTTTAATGTTTATCTCCTTTTATTTGGTCTAATTTCTTTGAGGTCTTATATAAAAGCTAATAAAATGAATTTCAGTCTGCCTTAACCTCTAAAAAGTTCCTAAAGAAAGATTTCATGGGTTACATTTCAAGTTCTCTAATCCTTAGTGTCACAAAAATTTCTTATGGTCTTCAAACTGAATTTCTAGAAGGCATTTAAAACTTGGATCATCTGGGAAGACATTTAGCTTGATGGTGGAGGCACCTGTTAAGACGCCTGTGTCCCGTATCAGATTAAATAGTGGGATCTGGCTTCAGAGTCCAGCTCCCTACTAATGCAGAACCTTGGAGGCAACAAAGGTGGCTCAAGAAATTAGGTTCCTGTTACCCACATGGGAGACGTAGATTGGGTTTCCAGTTCTTTCTCACCCAGCCCTAGCCATTACAGGCATTTAAGGAACGAACCACTTTCTGTCTATATCTCTGTCTCTGTCTCTGTCTGTCTGTCTCTCTCTCTGTCTCTCTCTCTTTCTCCCTCTGTCAAATACATAAATAATTTACAAAACCCCTTATATCGTCAGTATCATTGTCAGACATTTACCTGAACATCTGGTAGGCTCTGACACCTGATCATGTATGGTGGATACAGGTGGGTAGAAGGAGCTTCTTGGCCTCCTTTATGCACTGAAATTAGGGTTCCCCTGCCTGCCCTCCCTTCCACAAGAGAAATCATTGCAGTTCCTCCAGTCTCACTTTCCAGCCCTTTAATCATTTTTATTTGCCTTCTATGGATTTTCTTCTGACTCCATCTTGGTCACTATCTCACTTAAGAGGCAGGGCCAGAATGAACCAGGGCTCTATGAAGCCTCATGGAGTCTGGGCAGGGTCAGGGGATCAACTCACTGTTCCTGCAGGCTGGGCAGTTGTTTATGAATTCCAAGGCCACGATTACCTTTTTCTTAACAAGAGCAAAATGCAACTGACTAATGTTTAGCTTGCGTACCACTGTGGTCCCCAGCTCTTTTTCTTCCATACTTGTACATTGCCAGGTCCTTCTTAGCCTGTTTTTATGGCACTATTTTCAGTTCCACATAAATTACCCAGCTCTGTCTCCATTGTGCCGCATCCTGTTTCATATCATTCGCCTTTCCCAACTGGCAGAAACACTCTCAGTGTTAATCCTCTGCTTTGTTTTTCCTTTCTTGCTTGCATTTTGAAGAGTTTCTAAAATAATGGGTTCTCTCTGGTCTTTTGCCTTGGTTGGGACTCATAGCTGCCTATTTCATCTTTCAAAAGCTCTAAGGATGGAGCTATCATGCTTTTCTAAGAGGCAAACAGTTTTAAGGAGAGGCAAGTCAGTAAGATGCCAAACATGGGATTCAGAAGCCAAACTACATTTCTCATTTGTTTCTTGAAATGTCCTGATGATATGGGTTCTATCATTATCACCCTACAGGTGAGGAAGCTAAACACCCAGAGGCTTAGGAACCTAAGGCCCCAGTGTTAACAAGAGGTAAACTGAGACTTTGAACCCAGTTCTGAAGGCTTCTTAAGTCCATGTTTTTAATCTTTTCCTACACTTGCTCTTTTCACTGTCATAACAATCGATTTTCCTTGCAAGACTTCAGTTTTTCTCCTAGCACTGCCGTCAACATGCTGCTAAACATATCAGATGGGTCATTTTATGTCTACATATTTTCTGTTATTGATAACACTAACAATATCCAGCATACCTGCCTCCCAGAGATGTTACAAAGAAGTAATTTAAAGGCATTTGGAGTGTACATATCCTAAATAATAGCAAGTCATTATTATTAATCCAGTGCACATCTACCGGGTGGTTTATAAGACCCCCTCCCAAGGAGTTGAGGTTAGCTATAGAGATAAACAAATAGATTTGTCATAAAGGAGAAAAAACTCGCCTAAGGAAATATTATATCAGTTGGAACACTTTCAATTGCTCGTAAGAGACCTCTGACCCAACTGCCATAAACAACAAGGGGGTTATTTACACAGTCAAAAGTTCCAAGGCAGGACAGATCCAAGGTTAGTTAATTCATGGGCTCTTTGACACCCCAAGTAAGCAAAGTTCTTCTGTCTTTCAGCTCTGCCACCTCCAACAATCTGGCTTATATTCAAGCCAGTTCATTTCATAGAAGCAAGATGGCAGACTCCAACCCCAGAGGCAGGCCCCTATATCTAGCAGAGAAAGCTGAAGGTGTCTGCCTTTGCCTGGTGACCCTGTTTTATAAGCAAAACAAGAAAACGAAAAGAAAGTGAGCAAGCACTCAAGCACTGCTATGCACCAGTAGACAACCCTTCACCTGTCACTGGGCAACACTGCACCTACACCGATGCTCATAAGGAATCTGGGATGACCATGACGCTCTTCTGGAACACATGGCTGTGTGGAGAAGAGAGGAGTCTCCAAGAAAGCCAGGGTGCTCTTAATAAAGACAAAAGGACAATGGCAACGAAATCCATCAGTTTCTGACTGAGTCTAGTCTTGCCACATCTCAGAGGGTCTCTGATAGAGTGGGATGCTCCCACCTCCATTTCATTGCATCGCAGTTCTAGCTTAAAGTATTACATTTTATTTTACTTTCACAAAGATCCTTATTTTGCCTCCCCGGGTCTCTCACTTTCTCTTTACTTTGGATACAGCTAATACTAATCAGTGCCAGAATGCTGAAGGGCTGATTAACATTTTTCTCTTCTAGGCCTTCCTAACTGAGACAGAGAGGAGAGCGGCAGGATGGGAAGGCTCTTCAAGTGGCCTTAATTAATTGAAGCTGCAGAGTATTTCTATGTCCCCTTCCCAAATGGTGTCACCCTCAACAAGACAAGAATCTAGAACGTGGAGGCTGTTGTTACCTCCCCGAGAGACTTGGGCTCGAAGGAAGCGAGTCCCTCCCATACTGCAGAAAGAGAAGACACTGTGCTGAATGCAGTGCGGAGTCACTGGGTGTGCGGGCATTTCTGCATTTAGTTCAGTGGTCTGTGAATCCCAGTGATTGGAACATTTCAGAAGAGAGGCTCCAGCAGTCCAGAGGAACCTCAAGGTTAATTACATAAGGACAGGTAATCACTATTCTGAAGTAATTATCAGGTTGTAAACCCTTAGATGCTGAGTCTCAACTCAAGAATATTTTTAGCCTTGGAGTCCACCGGCTTTTCCTGTCTTTTTATCCCTCTGTTTATCCTAAAATTAACATTAATCAACATTTGGCTCCCAGCACACTATGCTTCCACCATGTAATTATAACAAGTTTCCGAATTTTTTTTATTTTCTTTAAGTTTGACCTTAAATCCCCAGCTTCTATCTCTGAGTCAAGATTAGCATTTGCTACAGTGGATTCATCAAGCTCTGGGACACACAGAGGCCTGAAAATGGCCTCCCCCCTGCATGGAGGGGAGATCACCAGGGGCCATGCGTGTGTCAACTTCTCCAAGGGAGCCGAGAGGGACATAGTTAGGCTTTGTGTTAGGGAGGAACTACATGGCCCAAAAGCAAGGATATTCCACATTGCTGCTTAGAGACCACCAAAATAGTTACAAGCAGAGACAGACAAGCTTGGAGATAGCCAGTCATTCTCCAGACGTTTTTAAAACCACACTAAAACCTCAAACTAGACGCCATTCCTTGGCTTTCTGATGCTAACTCTTGACACCATGGTTAGGAGTCTCAAAGCATGAGTAAGAACATCTCTTAGCCTCTTTCTGACCAACAGAGGAAACAGGGATACTGGGTGTCCACCATCAGGCAACACCATTCTGCCTGACACCAAAAGAGAAATTCACTAATGGCCGTGGCTCCACAGCCATCCAGGGTTCTAAAAGCAACCCTGAAGCAGTTCTTTGTAAACAAAAAGTGGAAGTCTTGAAGGTCGTTTGCAGGGTTCCACACTATGCAGGAGTGCTAAGCCTCTGGGCTCCTTCTTGGACATGTGGAAAGAATTTGTGAGTTTGTAAAGTGATCCCTTGTTTTCAAAACACTTTCCATATTTATTATCTCATATGAACCTCAAAGGCTTTAAAATTGACAGGACAGATTTTTAAAAAATTTTTTTCTAAAAAGTTGATAGAATTGAGACACAAAGAGGTTAAATGACTTGTCCAAGACCAGTGTGGCTCACTGTATTGATCTGTTTGCCCAGGATGGTCCCTGTGTCCATATGCTGTTCCATAGCAACCATTAAAGGGGCTCCCTTGACTCTTGTAAGTGTCCTGGCTTGAGCAATATAGGCTGTCATCCATCACCTTAACCATGGGTCAAGGTCAGCACTCACCCAGTCTTCTAACTCTTGGTCTAAGGCTATTATGGCCACGCCTCTAACTTGGTCAGGAAACACCAAGCAGTCAGCCAGCAAGCTGAGGCATATCTTCCTCTGGCTCACTTCATCATAGCAAGTGACAAATCCAGTGAAACTCACCTGAGTGACAGAACCTTTTCCTGGTGATGGTGGTAACTATCTCCTGACTCAGTAGAGCTGACTCAGTGCTGCCAAAGCAACCCAGACGCGCACAAGGCTCCTAAACTCAAATACTACTTAAAAACACATAGCACCCATCACTGCTGGCCACACTAATCCACCCAAAATGACCACTCTAGCCTTCAGCTCCCCAATCCCAGGCCAGTTATTCATTTCAG
The DNA here is from genome assembly GCF_964237555.1 of Oryctolagus cuniculus. Classification (NCBI taxonomy): domain Eukaryota; kingdom Metazoa; phylum Chordata; class Mammalia; order Lagomorpha; family Leporidae; genus Oryctolagus; species Oryctolagus cuniculus. The sequence goes on along the minus strand of NC_091440.1, from coordinate 73,325,451 downwards.
GGCTAAATTTACCTCCTGTTGACACCAACCTTATATTATCTTACAGTAAAATTTGGAAATCAGAAAATGGTGTTCTAATTCTGAGAAGACTAAAAAATCTGTATACATATTAACCAAAAAAAAAATTCTTGTTAATCACAGAGTCTAGAGATAGAAGCACTAGTTTGGAGAGATGGAAGTCATGTTTTAAGATCTTATTTTAACATGTGACTTGGCCCACACTCAGAGACTAAGTTTACCTTCTACTATTTTTTTCCTATTAAAGGGAGATATAAATAAATAAATGCAGATGTTGGAATAATCTGAGTTCTTGGGAGAGAAAGAACCAGAGAAATTCACCACTTTGTTTTAAAGACCCAGTTGTAGGAGCTTGGCTACTTATTTTTCTGTACTTATCAGTCTAATCTTGAATGGCTTCTTCCAAGATTGTTCTTAGGATAAAGCACAGAGGTAGACTTTATCCTGCTCCTAATGGTAGGGTCTCTTCTTAACCTATATGTGTATCCCTGAGTCATTTTCCTACTAAGCACTTAAAAATGTGCTTTTGGAGTTGGCATTGTGGCACAGCCGGTTGAGCTGCTACCCACAACATTTGCATCCCATATGGGCATTGGTTCATGGCCTGGCTGCGGCATTTCTGATCCAGCTCCCAATAATAGCCTGGGAAAGCAGCAAAAGATGCCCCAAGAATCTGGCCCCCCTGCCCATGGGAGACCCAGAAGCAGCTGCTGGTTGCTGGCTTAAACTTGGCCCAGGCCTGGCCCTTGCAGCCATTTGGGGAGTGAAACAATAGGTGGAAGATCTCTCAATGTCTCTCCTCTGTATCACAGTAACTCTTTCAAATAAATAAACTTTAAAAAAAAAATGTGCTTTGAAACAAGCAATTGAATTGCTAAGGAATGATCTCCATTTTGGAAACCACTATACCCCTTCTCTCTAGATGTCATCTCACCCACACCACTGGCAAGGTGAAAAATGCCTGGCCACACACACCCAGCGCTGCCTTTGCTGCACTAGCTCTTGCCTTCTACAAATCCGCCCTATCCTCTTACTAATCTAAGCACCTATGGAACGCTCCCCCAGTCATTGCCTAGCAACTCTCTCCCTGTGACCTGGGCGACACTCAGGACTGAGGTAGGCAGGCCTCGGCTTGCCTTCGGTTCCACTGAAAACGAAACACAGCTCAAGGTCCACCTCAGAGCTACCAGAAGGCCACAGCCCGCGGGAGAAGCATCCAGTGAGGGTCACCAGAGTCTCCGGGGGTGAGGTAATCAGCACCAAAATGAGAAGACCTGGGTTTGAATCTCATTTCTGCCAGGGGAAGTGTTGTGCTGCCTCTGAGACTCAGCTCCCTGGTGAGGGAGAGGCAGAGGTCAACCTCCACCAGCAACCCCACTCCCCACACACTCACACCAGTCCACAGAGGGACTCAGCACACATGGACTCAATCCATCCAGGTACCTAGCAGAGATGACATGGCTGTCCCCACAGAATGCAGAGGTGACACGAAGGGAACACCAAGACCACACAGCCCAAGAGAGCTGGCAGTGGGTCTGACTTGAAGACTCTCAGGCTGTATTTATTAGAACACGCCGCCTGAGGGTCAGCATTGTGGTG